>NC_092818.1:166141712-166476712 GCF_023375885.2 Dermacentor andersoni | reverse complement strand
AGACTGCTCTCCCTTGACGCTCGTACTGCATGCGCGTAATAAAAAAAAAAAAAAAAGGTAGCGAGCAGATACAATCTGGGTCTTGCGCTTGCTTATAGCTCGGTATAAGGGAAGTGCGTTAATATTGCACGACCTAACGCGTTCATTTTTCAATAGTTCTCCGGAATCTCCCCGCGTCGATTCCCGCCATTACAGCGCTGCGTCGGTGCGGGGGCTCTGTGTTATGGCCCGGCCGAAACTGCTTACCGTGCGCGGGCGTGCGCCAGAGAGTCGTGGGAGCGCGGAAGCGCGCTCATGCACCGCGCGCTATTGCTCGCCGGCTCCCAGCCGTTTCCTCTCTGGCGCGCCCGAGCGCGCGTTTCCTGCAGGCGCGCTCTCGCCCGGCGTTGATTCTCCCGTCGCCCACGCTGTTCACCTGAGTGTTCGCGCTCTTTGTGTTACCGGAGCCTCCGTACGGCCACTGCGAATGTCCTGCAGTATTTCCCTCGGTCTTCGCTGGGCACTGCTTATGCATGCATGCACTCGCAGCGGGAAATCGCCTCACCGTGGAGGAATCATTGTTTTCCTCGCCCGATTCTGGCCGTTCTCTTTCCTTGTCTTTCGTTCTCGACTCAGTTCTTTATTGCGTCGACAGCACACGCGTGCCCTTCCCCTATCACCCGCCTTGTCGATCGGTCCCATCCCCCCCATCTTGCGGAAACTGCGGCTCCGGTGAGCGCAATTCAATTTGCCGCGACTGGGAGTGCGTTGAGAGTAAATATTGCCCGCGTGCAGAGAGGCCAGCGCGGCGTTGTCTGCGAGCTCGCTCACCGTATTGGCTGTGACAGCCGCGGGGCACTTTGTGACGGCGTTGTTCACTGCACTGGACCGACCCATGAACGCCGCGTCGCCAGTGCATCGTCTCTAATTTGCGAAGGCCCAGCCATATCGCCTTAAGGCCAACTTGACTTCGGCGCTCTTTCGTGTTCGCTACTTTCTATATTCCGCATATTTACGCGTAAACGCGTATGCGTGTACGTATGTACACCTATGTGATTGTGTGTATACGCATTGGGTGTCAAGCAAGCGGTACGCATGTATCTCTGCACGTAGCCCTGCGCGTTTTACATTTGTACATGTTGTTCGCGTCAGCTTGTCTCCTTCGATCACGCATTGTTCGCCCTTCATTGCTCTTTAGTGCTTCCGGAGCCGGCCAAACGCGCTAGTTGTTTGATGCGCGTGATCGTCAATTACGGAGGAGGATGTGTGCGAGAGAACCCTTGCACCTGACCAGGCGGTGTCGTTCAAGGTCACAGAAGCTTGTCGCGGGTAACCTAAACTTTGCATGGGGTCATTGATGGCGCGTTATATCGCGAACGGCCGAAGCCGCATGTAGTGTTAGTGGCATACTTACGATTTTAAGGAATGTCTGTGAAAGGTTCCTGTGGTCCTTTGATAAGTGAACTGCCTTTTGCGTTATCTGCGATTCTCCCCCGCGCGCAGGCTGCTTGCTCCGCTTCCCTTCTTCGTCTCGCGTAGACGGCGCCCTTCTCGCAAACCAGCTAGCGAATAAAGTATATAGTACTGTACACCCCGCCGTGCCTTTCAACGCGCGACACCCAGCTGAGCCGCCGTCGTTGCGCTATCCGACCCTCACCGCGTCATCGCCGCGGTCGTCTTTGTCGAGTCGCGCCATCGTCCTTCTCCGTCACGTAGACCAAGCGCCGGCGTATCGGCTCTCAAAACGCGTGACGATGACGCGCAAAGCGGCGTCCGCGCCGCGTAGTACGGGTAGTATTTCTAGCGTGTGATGCGATCCACGCGCAGTATGCATATACGTGAGGCCTCTCCTGTCTGTAGCGGTGACCCCTCGCTTTATTGCTAAAAATGTGTTTTTGTTGGGCCGCGGGCGCTAGTCGTGTTTGCCGCGAGTTCGTTTAGTGCCGCTGTGAAAGGGCTTGTCGCTGTAGAAACTGGACCGCGCCGAATGGCCTCCGAGCAGAGTCCTCCGCCGTCGCTGAATATAAAGACGCGTTTGCAAGCACTTCAGGCGCTGTCATCTTCTTTATTTTTCGTTTCTTTAAGAGAACGTTTGTTCGGAAATTATGCACGCCTTCGCGCTTGTTCCGGCTTGTCTCGCGACCGAACGCTTCGGTAATATAAAGAGCCATGCGACCTGCACTCAAAAAAGAGCGAATACTTATAATAGCAAGATGTTGGTTCGCGTGTGACCCTTTGTATGTGGAGTGATTTTTCTTTCTTATTGAGTAGATTTTGTTTAGGCTAATATGACGTCTATTGAGAATGCAGTATTATTTTGGGGTCGCGCCGCGTTGGACTTTGACAACAGGATTCAACAGAACTTGTTTATGGACTAGTTTCGCTGCAATTTCCTAGGCATAAATAAATAAATAAATAAATAAATAAATAAATAAATAAATAAATAAATAAATAAATAAGACATTGGCATACGCGAAACTATGATAGATTTCTAAACAAATGCTTTGCCGATCTAGCTCCACTTAATGTTTTCCTTTAGCGTCCCTTTAAACAAAATAGGATTTTCCCTCTCGAAGTTGTGGCTTCTGTGACGTCTATACCTTTGCGATGGAATAACAAACTGCACTTATAAGGCTCCACTTGTCATAGACGGGCTGTCCGTGTCTTTTTCTTTTTATTATTTCTTGGTTCTGGCATTGAGTTTAACAGTTTTTCGCCAGCGTGATTTGCACACTCTTGCTTACTGCACGGTACTGCAGGTACTGCACGGTGCACGGTACTGCACGGTACCTTTATAACCCACTTAAAATATTAAGCCGCCGCTGCTTCGTGGCTGTTTCCTCAGCGGCGTTCCTACGGTGCCCGATTCCAGGGTATAGTTTCTATCTTCACCTGTTGCCCGGATCGGCAACTTCCGCCTTCTCTTGTATGTTTATACTTTGGGGCCGGGTACAAAACGACGCTGCACATACATGCGCTGGTAACAGTCCTTGCCCCCCGTCATCTCCTCATTAAGGGTTTACATAGCTTATGACGTAAAAGCGTGCAGATCTGCTTCATCGCTCGCCTCGTGAACCACCCTCAGAGGTCGAGCCATTCGAGAAGTTCGTCCCGATTTCTTTCGTCGTAGACACTCTCCTGAAAAAAAAAAAAGAAAAGCGTTCGATATCGGCCGCACGCGCCTATCCGGTTACGCCGTGCACGACCTGACTTCCGCTGTCGCCGTCTCGCAAGCCGGCTTTTCTTTTCTGTCCCCCGCGCGGCTAAAGTGAAAGGCGATACCCGCATATATGTGGGTCGCGCCGTTTATAAACAGCGTGCGCGCTGATATCTCTTGCCTCCTTAATAGGATTCCGCTCTCTGCGGGGTGCCGCCAAATTGCTGTCACCCGCGTGTTCTCGATCGTGAAGCCTCTCCTCTTTCCGAGACGCACGGACCTGTGAGTGTCCAGAAGAGGAGGCTGGCGGAAGAGGAATCTGTCTGCCTGGCTCTGTGTGTATACGTATACATGGTCGTGGGTATGAGGCCTTCCTCTTCCTCGTCTACACGTTATGCAGACCTTACGCACGCTCCCATGTTACCGCGGCGCATTCTTGGTGCGCCGAAAGGCGGTGAACGTTGCTATTATACGCGCACGCGCGTTTGTGCGCTCGCACGGCTGGCTGGCGCACCTTCTTCGTGTGCCCACTATATAGTAGCCCGTTGCGCAAGACTTTCCCTTTGCGAGCGTTTGGAGCCCCCCACGGACCGGTCACTGTTTAAGACGATCGGCTATGCCTGCGCCTGAATTGCGCCTTATTGAGGCGATTTATCGAAATGGTGAATCTCGCGAAGCGGTGAGCTCGTCGATAAACGTATAATGTACAGCGACGTAAATCACGTAAAACTACCGCACTGAAAGGATACGCTGAATTGGTGGACAGACAAATAATACATTTGTGTTTGCTCCGTGGTGCAGCCGAATCTCTGGCGGCCACATGCGGCAGCCGCGTAGAGCTTGATTACAGGCGGATTTATGTCAGTCTCCGCGAGATAGGCGCAAATGCTTTGTCTAAAGTGGCCTTAGGGTAATTTCTCTAAATCGCCGCTACTGAATCCAGCTCGTCCTTGTCAGTTTCCCTCTCCTTCCCTTTATAGTTTAAGGATACGAATGAGCCAGTCGGCTACCATGCGTCTTGAAGTGTGCCAAAAGCTTCAGCGTTATTCTGTAGCGTTTGTTCTAGGCCAGGTCCGCCTTCCCTGAAGATATTCATCTGGAGCCCGAGCTCGGTATTGAGCTGTTATCCGGACCCGTTTCATACCGCGAGGCCAGTTGTGGCACTATGCTCTATATATTATGCATTACGGAAGGAACAGCTAGGTGGTTAACATTGACGCTGCATAGCGTCGCCAAGTTCGTCCGGTACGAGTACGCGGTGCTTTTACTAAAACATCTTCATCGTGGACCTTTAATGGTATACCTGCTTGCTTCATGTCTGTTGTATACGTGAACCCGATAAAGTCGGGTAGTGTCGCCTTGTCGGGTTTGTGGAAACACAAGCGGGTCAGGCCGAGGGATCGGGCCGACCCGATCGAGGCGAGTTCAGTCAACCCGCCTGCAAAGAGTGGGTCGACTTGCCCAACTCGCTTGACACGATGCATGTAAACGCGGTTGGGTCGGGTTGGGTGTCGAGTTCATGGAAACGAAGCTTGTGGGTAGTGCGAAACCTGGAGGTTTCCTATGCGTATCCATAACTATTTCTTCTTGACGCTGCGCTGTTATGCGTATTAGTAGTGAAGTCTTAGTTGGTAACGATGTCTAATATGGTGAAACCGTGATACGCGTCAGTGCATTTTTCAGTTTTCCGCTTGGAAATGGTCGTCCGCGAACCCAGCTTTATGGTTTCCGGCTATGCAGGTATACGTGATGTCATCGTTTAAGCAACACCCACGTCGTACGGCTGGACGTTAGGAGAGGTTTTGGTAAGGAGAATAGGGAGCGAGGGCGTTGAGTGCTAAACGCAGGGGAAACATTGCAGCCGCAGGACGTTGCAGTACATGCTCATTTCAATACCTTACTCGTAGTTATGCAAACGGTGATTCAGGTTGGTACCCGCGCAATCACTGTGAACAGGGTCACTCCACAGTCGAAATAAAAACTCGCTTGTCGACGAAACGATGAGGTAAAACAATATACCTCCCCCCCCCCAACGTATCGATTCATGCCTGCGTACTGCACACAATACTCCATAAATCCGGCATTTGCATTGTATTTCCCACGCTGCCTGCGCCATTGCGACACGAGGGCTCCCGAGTGTGGCGTGCTGCCCGTACAAAGATTTCTTCTTCGTTTTGCCGCCTTCGACTATACGTTTGCACGCGAGCAGGCGACGTTACGTTTGTGACACACTTTTCCGTGCTATTGTGTGTGTCCCGTGTTGCGCCCTTTTAATCGGGGCTAGTCAGAGAATACCACGGTGCTGTACAGTGTGCGGCGGTGTTTCTTGCTTGCGGCGCTGCGTGCGTTTCACTCTCGCTCACGCGAACGAGGCATTATTCAATACGCCGTGCCATTGCGCGGGTCACGAGGTTGCATGCTTATACGCGGCCCTTACCGTAACGGTTTGCGTGCAGGACATCGCGTGAGAAAGCTGTAACCGATCACTTCCGTAGCGGCGGTCTTCATAAAGTGGCGGCGTTCCGCCTCATTAGCGACCTAATGAAGCTTCGCGACGACCTCGGCGTGATCTCGAAACGTATCGCTGTCTTTCGTGCAACTCTTTTTTGCCAGGTCTGGCGCTTTTTCAAATGATTTTGCGCCAAACCATTCTTTGTCTTTCATTCACGCGTGCTTAGTTTGCTGCCCCCCCCCCCTTTCTCACCTCCCCCGCTTCTTTCATTACTTTACTCAGCCTTCCTTGATTTCATTTGGATCATCGCCGTCTGAAGTTGCAAGTCCTGCTACCAATAGGTTGATTTCTTCCTGGTTCATTAAGTCTGGAACTCTGCAACGCAAGCTTTCAAAGATAAAAATAGTTCGAAAATTGCGACACTGAAACCACGTTGAGGAGGAGACGCTATAGGCCTTTTTCTCCAGGGAATTCACGCGGCGCCGGCGTTCCGCGTATATCTGAAGACTGGACTTCTAACGACTAACCTCTCCAGTTAATGTTGAACATCGCATCTCCGTCGAAGGTGGAAGGACTTATCTCTGTTCATTTATATGATGACTGGCCTTTTGAATGGCCTGTTGCAGATAAATCGGCAACGAGTTTTCTCTACGCGAATGTAAAAAGCTTTTTCCCTCCCTTTTTCTTCTTTCCTCATTTTTTCTTTTTTTCTTTTTGTGCGCTCTTAATGACTGATAGGTTTTAGACCTTACGCTGATGTCCTTAAGTGCGTACAGTCCGCCGCGGGTACTATGTCTTTAAACCAAGGAGGTGCCTCGATTACAGCGAAGGCCATTCCCCGTCCATACTGGTTTTCCTGTATTGAATGAGTGCTTGTAGCATTCGAGATCAAGTGGACTAGCGGGTGTAACAAATCGAACAGACATTGCAGAGATGGTACTGCGGCTTCCTCTTCGTGTCAGCGACGCGGCGTTGCTTTTGCCTGCGCTGGACATATTAGAGCGGACTGTGAGATTGAAATGCAACGACATGCCTCCCGTGTCTCTCTCTCTCACTCTCAAGGGTAGTTTCGTGCAGTGGCAAAACTTGCTAAATAAGTGCCCTGTGCAAGCTACGATTTACATTTGCTCGTTTCACGTTTCTCTTTGGATGCAAATAATATATTTGGTGCGAAAGCGACAACATTATGAATTCACAAGTTATTGGTACACTTCCCTATTGACACGCCCTAGGGAGGAATTTATTTTAGCGTTAACAGCCGGCGGTTTAGATACTTTCCATTGCCGAAAGCATTAAGTGCCAACCCAATACCTGCTGCAGCGCGTAGTCGCGGCCTGCGATATGCGATCACGTTGACGTAATTCAGTGCGCGTGTTCGGGGTAGCCGAGCGGCCAGCGAGGAGCGGTCGACCGATCCGCGGGAACGGCGACATGTGAGGCTCGATGCTTCGGCGTGCATGCCGAGCACGTGATCCGCCTCCTCAGTTGATGGCCCGATGCATCGTCTCTTTCAATCTCGGTGCAGCAGCTTTCGAAATCCAAGGGCGAGTATCGACCCTCCGTCAAGAATGATCGCTATTTGATGTTTTAGCTGTCGCGGGCCATGGTCAGCGCTTGCTTCAGTTTAACGCGCCTCACAAAAAGAAAACACGCGTCGAGATCGTAATTTATCAGGCACAGGTTTGGCCACTGCGCGCAGCAAAACTGGAAGCTGCTCTCGCACCTCTCCACGTTACATTAGCGTGGCTTAGTTTTTGGCCTCGCCGTCCTTGTTGATGTGACGCTATTGAAGAATTCGAGTTCGAGCTGTCATTTCAACATTGGACGGTTGTTTTATTGCGTTCGCTCCAAAGCAACGCGGATGCTATGAGGGACGTCGTGTGTATGGCTCTGTAATAACTTTGACCACGCGAGTTTCTAGAAAGCGCGCTGAAAGCCCAGTACACGAACGTTTCTGCATTACGCGTAATCGAAACATGGCCGTAGTGGCCGGGAACCGAACCCGAGATCTCGTGTTAAACAGCAGAACGGCATAGCCGTGGCGGTTGGCGTCGGGCTAGGTTGTTGCCATCCGATTGGGCTTCAAACCTGCTCGGCGCGTACCCGTATCGAGATAGCTGTCGGGACATGCGTTAATATGCGCTCGAGTCAAATGCGATATAAGAATGCAGCATTAGTCCGCTTTATTTCCATTAGCGGGTGCTACTGCCTTGGAAAATCCGAAATGTGTAACATTCATTGATTTGGTAGATGCACTCGGTGTCGCAGAATTGACAGCATGGTGCCATTTCTAAATGCCTCGGGACGCAAGGGCCTCAGTTAAAGCAGTATGTGCTCAATGACTTTGGCCATGCCTGCTGTCACTCGGCGTTGGTAAGTGCGCAGATTTTCTCTCGTTTGTTCTGTGGAGCGGTTCTCACTTCCGCGAGCGCTCGGGGAATTCCACCGCGCATACTCGTACGCTCGTCGAACAAGACCTCTCCGGAGGCCGCGTGGGCGTCTCACCGCATGGTTCTCCTGGCGGCGGCCACTCCGCGTGCTGTCGAGCCAGGCACACGAGTGGCTGCCTCTTTTATGTGTGTGTGTGTATGCTTTGTGGCGGCTCAGACCATCTGCCGCCTGGTTCCGAAAGCGAAGCCATAGTGACGGCGACGGCTGTAGCGTGAGGGGCACACGGCGCGGTCAAGGCCGAGGGCTGTTGCATATATTCGGCTCTCGCTTATTACCGCGCGCGCGCGTACACACACACGCGCACTCCGTGGTTGAGGAGACGCGGAAGAACTGGCCTCCCTTTTCCTCATGGCTGTGGCGTCATGTCCACCGGCGCCGGAATGGCCAACGTGCCTGACGTGATGGACCGACTGGCCGACCGTGACTGGCAACGCGACGGGCCTGCGTAAGACGCTGCGGTCTATCTGCGGTCTGCCGCGCGTGGGCGGCGCCCTGCGTTTGTCTTTTGCATGTAGCAGGCACGCGGAGTCTTGGCGCGTTCTTGGCGAGGTATCCGATGACTGGTTTGCGTGGCTGGGAGCCGGCCGTTGCTCAGCTGTCGGTCTCGTCATCGGCACATCACTTTGCGGAAGCCTCTTGCGAGTCACTCCGTGTAGGGCTTCGCGGCGAATTCGGTTCGTTCGAGGTCGCGAGAAAAAGGAAAAGCGGTTAGAGCTGCCGGAAGCGAAGCTGAATCGTATTCATCTGTCCTTCCTTCCGGTAAATCGAGCGTGGCTGGATATTGTTTCTTCGGTGCCGGAAGTGGCGACTGCAATGTTTCGAAGCAGTTGAGAGTCATGGAATACCGTATACTGTATGTATACGAAACTGAACGAGGACATTTTACCCGATGTGTGGTTTTGGGCACGCTCCGCGAGCGGTGCAGCATCCACAGTCGCTCTTTATCTCTGATCTTCTTTGTTCCCATTGACCTGCTTGCGCCTTGCGGAAAGGCTTTATTCTAGTGCTCCAGGTGGGTACGAATATTACTTCTTGTCGGGGGACCGCATTCCGAGCCCAGAAACGTCGTCGCTGGAGCCTGTCCTCAGTGATATCCTATCGTTTTTCGTAACACAGTTAGGTCTCGGTCTCTTGCAGCCCATTGTCTGCACGGAGAGACGTGGCTCACTGTCCCTTCCTCGGCAGTTTTCCGCACCCGTCGTCTTCGCGGGGTGCCTTATGCCTGCGAGCAGCTTCTCCTCTCATCGCTGAGGTACCTCGACCTTCCTGCCTCCGCGCTCCTCGAGCACGGTGCATATGCCGCTCGGTCGGTCACAGTGTACATCTTTGCGCTCGCTTTGTGCATCGTTGGCGCACTGTTGCACGCGCGCTCGTGTTGGATACGCCAGGGAGATGCTGCGGTAAATACGCCGCTCGCGTCTGCTACTCGCGTGTCCGGGTCGCCTCCCCCTCGCTTGTTCGCCGGACAATGCGGCGGCCTCTGGACCACGCGAGAGGCTTCTCCACGGCAGGCTTCTTCGTGCATTGCGCAGCGCCGTAGCGGACTCCTTGCGTGCACCCCACCCCCCTCCTTTGGCTTGTACGTATACCTGGTGTGCACACGCACTGCTGCAGGAACAAAGCCTGGCGCGCCCCAGTGGCCGCGTCCCTTATTCTGTTGTGTGCGCTGATACCCCCCCCCCCCCCCCTTTCAGGTTATTGCCACCCTGCTGTGCGCATCTTTTGTGTTGCGCTGTGTAGTTAGATTACAAAACGCGCATGCCGCAAGCGGTCGGTGCGTCTTCTGTGCAGAAGCCATAGAATCGATCGCGGTCAGCGTGTTTGGTGGCCTCCGCTTCGGCTCATCATCGGATCGGTGCCTCTCGTTCGTGGAGGTTATCGGTCGGCCTCCTCGACGTCTTTCCTGCGGATTGCTTTCTTCGTCCGCGAACCTCCGAGTTTGCGCATTGTTGCGCGCTTATGAACTTACTGAACGCATTCGAGCTGGTTTACTTCGCGTCGTGAATCCTGTCATGCGGTCGACATTGCGCATGCAGTACAGTGCACACGGGCTGCGGCCGGGCTTGCGCGTAGGCCAGGAGCGCTGTTACAAGTGGTTTCTCTTTTTCCCTGTGCATTGATGAAGTGAGGTGCCTTTCGTCTCTGTCGTCTGCTGCCGTGCCTGTAGCCCTTTCGCCGAGTGCGTTCTAACGCGACGTCATACACTGGTAGTCTACAGCTCTTCAGACCTATGAATCTACAGGCGCATCTGCGGAATCTCCTTAGAGCACATCGCTTCAGCATCAGCATAGTGAATTTTCCAAATTCTCGAGTTTACGCCGCAGCCGCGCTTACAAATGTGCACTTCCGCGCTCGCTACCGTTATGGTGCGACTTTTGCAATTAGTGCTTCTGTGCAGCCTGTAGGGGTACGTGGTACAGTAACCGGTGTGCATTGCAGAGTACTACAATTAGTCAGTGCCTCTTGTTCCCTTGTTGAAACAAGTTTATCTTGGGCCATGCACTATAGCGCGTCGTAGCGTCGTATTATTTTTATCTTACCTGGCAGCTCCTCTGGAATGTTCCTGCTTTCGTTGACCCGGTTCTGAGAGACGGCTCTTATCTGTTTTCTCCAGCAGTGGCCGTTATCTGTAGGTGGAGTTCGAGCTCGTGCAGGAGCGCGGTAGGTCAAGTTGGAGATAAGCCGTATAGCTTCACAATGTTACAATCGCGACCAGAAGACGTGTTGGAACTCTTTCATGTGGCTCAGCACACAACGATCGACGCAAAAGAACCGGACACCTAGCAGTCAGCCGTCATAGGAACTTGAACTTTGTGTGGAATAAAACATGCACGTCTAGCTGCGCTTTCACAATATTCGTAAATATTCAGTTCCATACACTGCGATCGGTTCATTATTAATAGCGCATTAAACAAGGATGGATAAAGAGCTCCTTGTTCCTGTTGTTCTAACGTCCTTCTCCGTTCCTGTTTATCGTGCCGTTGTTAATTATAAAACCAGTGCCGACAACTTGCCGAATTGAATTGCCATCCTCGTAGACTCCAATCGGGTTAGTTGGTACAGATCCACGGCTACACTCAGCGCGTCGCACAGCTCAGACGACGAGGCAAGAAATACACAAACAGGGCAGATTCGCTGTGTCCGGTTTGTTATATATTATACTTGTCCCGTCGTCTGCGCCATGTTGAAACGTAAACAGTAGCCCAGCTTAGAACTTTCATGACTGTGCAGAAGAGCTCGCGGCCGTCTGCCTTCCCTGTGTCTGTCAGTTTTGCGCTGGCGATAGTCGCAACCACTTTTTGTGCGCTTATATCCCCCTTACAAGGCCTGGCCAACTCCACACGCACAGTGCACGCATTGACAAGGCGTCGCAGGGTCGAGTACCGTCGAATTTTGAAGGCCGCGCATCCTTCCCACGTGCGTCATCTCTTGAAGCCGCGCGGTGAGGACGCAACAAAGGTTTCACGTGCTGTAGCACCGCGCCTTTTAAAGCGAATCATCCTTAGCGAACCCTCCCGGCCTTTCCTAACCGCGGGCGCTGGTTTCTCCCCTGTCGACGAATAGCTCACACGCCGGGCATCACTGTATTTACCACCCTTACAGGTGTCCTGGCTGCTGGCCTTTTCTACGGAATCGCGCAGTGATAAAACAAATGATACCTATAAATAAACTCAGTGAAATAAATATACGTTATTGAGAGCGCAATTCCCTTAATAAACGGAAGCCTCTTTTATGCCTGTTTTACTAGGGTTTGGCGCATCTGCTTGGTCGATCTTTCGCCGAGTGAAGTGCAGTCTATTGTGGCACTATCTCCAGCATCGGCCCGCTCTGGTCGGCGCGTCGACCCTTGGATACAATGTCATAGCAGAAGGGGCCCATGTCGGTCACGTGGTGATCTCCGCGTCTTGCCTTTTCACTGGCAGCCAGTTTATCGCTGTGGTGCAAAACGCTGTGCAGAACACAATCATTTTCACGGCGTTTATTTAACCGCTTCACGACAGCTTCACTTCTCAGATTCCAACATGTGGGTTGGATCTGCATAATTTCTTTAGAACACGTTCGAGTAGCGTGCTTACGCTGCCTGTGGCGCCATGTTTTTTTCTTCTGCATCCCCACGCGCTATGTAGTAACGGAAAACTTGCGGACGGAGTGCCGCGGCAGGCGTGCAAAACGATGACTGGTGCACGGACATGGCGTATGTGCGCCGGAGGAGCATCAAACATATATGAAACAAGCAAGGCGTGGTTGTGTCGCCCCCGCAGCACTATATCTGCGCTCGCCCCAACCTTCTCCGTCGGTCTCCATTAGCTGTCGCAGGATTGAGGCCGTTTCTTCCCCCTTTTGAAACGGAAACAGATAACGCTTTTGGAATGCTCATTTTTTTATTTCCCTCTTAGGCGTTTTTTCTTTCCTTGACATTAGTGTCGTCCTCCTGTCTACATGTAGGGTCTCGGGCGTGTAGCGACTAATTCAGACCCTGCTGCATGTGGTCATATTTTTTCTCTCTCTCCTTTTTGTTTCTAGATGTATCGCGTCACGCGCCTCGCTTCACGGCTTAGCTTCTTGCTGCGTCTCTCGCGCTCTTAACTTCCTCCTCGCCTTTCTCCACATTCGCTACACCATCCTTCTTCCTCCAGAATCTTGCTTTATCTGCTTTTTTTTTCGTACAACTCGGCGAGACGCTCGTTTCGAGCCGTGCGCGTATGTCACGCGTGTTGACGTAAGAGGTGCGCCACGCTTCGCAAAAACCCCCGTTTGTCTCTAGTTCGTGTCGCCCCTCTTTTTTATTCCTTTTTCTTTCTTTACTCGGTTCGTGATGTTTCGCGGGACCTGCATGGTGCAGACTGCCGGTGCGCCCAGCTTCTCCGGCTTGCTTGCGAAACAGGCGCAGCTTGCAGCTTTCCCGGCGTATACTCGTATGTGCATGCTACTAAGAATCAACGGGCGCGATATGGAACCACTATACGCGAGGTATAAGCGTGCGCAATAGAAGTACCGCGTTCGCATTTGGTGCTTTATTCGTTACTTTATGCTGCCGAGGTGCGGCCACTTGTGCAGTTCCTGTTGCCCTAATCTCCGCCCAGATTCCGCTGAGTGAGATAAGAGATTGTCTTGGAGTACTGAAAAGGAGATAGTGTGTGAGGATTTCTGCTGCGTGGCGCAACATTGTCTTTTAACGTCTGCGCGTGCGTAAAATAATACCAGACTATATAGAGCAAACGTAAATTTATTGGCTCAAAACTTTACAATGCATGTTTGCATACAATTTGGCTTCTATGTATATATACCGCCTGTAACGGCTTGATTCGACGTCTTGCCATTGAAGAAGCTTCAACTACATGCGAGTGTCTGCTTTTGTCGACTGTAGCATTCTTGACACGGCCTACAAACTTCGTTTCCAATAGTCTCATCATTTGATTTGCGTGTAATGTTATATCGCACGTCAAGTTTTCCTAGAGTTTCCGTGGCGGAGAGCGCCGCTAGAATCGGGATTGTTTGTGAAGTTCTACGCTTATGTCGATGTACAACCGTATTTTTACTATATATGTAGATCCTGTTGGTGTTGAGCGTCTTCGCTGCCGCCGATGTGAAGAAGTTTCGCGTGGGCAACTTGTCCTGCACGTATTATTCCGGCACAGTCGCGTCCTTAAAATGCAGCGTTCCCATCCCGCATCTCTATATAGCCAACATTGAAGCTTTCCTTGTATAGAATTGAGAGCTCCGCTTTCAGCATGTCACGGTTACACTGTTCGCAGTTTAGAATGCGGCAGTCGCCAACCCGCTGTTTTGCAGTGGCCGTTGTGCGCGAGGGCATCGCAGTGCGTGCACTTCACGCATTTATGCCGATGATGTGGAGTTGGTTCGCTCGTGGATGCGAGCAAAGCGTCCGAACATTTGGAGGTTCGCAGGGTCTGGTACTCTTGTCATTGTTGCTTAGCTTTTGCAGATTTTATAGCAGCCAGCCAGCGCGCGCCCATATCGACGCTTACAATAATCGTCCTTAATTAACCCTCCACAGCGGTTAGTTTGGTCGGTGCGCGTGTACGCGGTCGTAACATGTTCAAGCAAGTGGCACGATCTGCACGCTGTTGTTTAGGTCACGGACGACCGCGAGGAATCGAAACACTGTATGAACCCCCTTTAGTACTAAAATGACGCAGCGTATGACACGGTGGTCTAGCCGAATTTACGCTCTATACCCGCCGTGGTTGCTCAGTGGCTATGGTGTTAGGCTGCTGAGCACAAGGTCGCGGGATCGAATCCCGGCCACGGCTAGAATAGCAGCTTGGGCTTGTTGGTTTTCCATCCTGCTAGTAACAGCGCAAAATGTAGACAAGGGACGAGACAAGAAGACACCACAAGCGGCCCTATTTCCATGGGGGCGAAATGCGAAAACACTCGTGTACCTAGATTTAGGTGCACGTTAAAGAACCCCAGGTGGTCGACATTTCCAGAGTCCTCCACTACGACGTGCTTCATAATCAGAAAGTGGTTTTGGCACGTAAAACCCCATAATTTAATTTAATTTAATGATGCGCGGGAATGAAGGATTGCAGAGTGCTGCAGTTAGCAACGATGAAGGTTATAACAGCAGCCGCGTGGCTCCTTTATCCGGTGCACATTTGGGGCGTCGCATATCTCTGCGTGTTCATTTCTCCGTACACATCAAGTCCACTGCAATCCTGTTTTAAATCACTTGGTTACCGATTTGAGGTCACATTTCCCCAGTGACGACTGCATTCTCGTGCTGCGCAAAATATGCACCGGTGCCGGACGACGCTAGCGCTTATAAGTGCATCTCGTGCGGTTACCGATTACCACGTGTACGAACGTACAGTGAGTGCATCGAATCCTCTCAGAACGCATTGCTTCAGTTCTCAAAGGCGACAAACTTGCGCAGATGGCTTTATCTCCAATAGGTTCCGATTATGTGTTGTGATCGTGTGCGGGGGTCGCCAGCGACTGCACTATAGCTGCCCCAAGCTTCCCCAGATTTGCTACTCCAGTGCAGGGTAGCAAACCTTATTTCCTGGTCTGGTTAACCCCCCTCCCTCCCTTACAACAAAGCACGATGGCCCGTTCCCGTTCTGCGTCGTCGCGTGCGTTGTATCACACGGCAACCAGGGAGGAGCGGAAATCATCGCCACAGAGAGCGCGTCAAGTGCCACGCCGTCGACGACGACCGTAGCGTCGTTCCGTCGCAGGGGTCCCACTCCCAGCTGCCGTTGTCCCGGTGTATGTGCACCCGCAACAAAAAGGGTGAGCAAGCGCGTGAAAAGAGAGATGAGGGCTTCGAAGCGAAGTCCCTCAGCGCGGAGGCCCTGGCGCCGTCCTTGACCAGGATTCCCGAGGCCTGCGTCACGCCGCGATGGCGGCCGACCCCCGTCAACGTTTCACGCCGGCCGCACGGCTGCCGCTAAGTCAAACAAAGGCGCTGGCGGTGAGGTGCGACCGCGTTCGTTCTGATCGGCCACGGGCGCGGCGGCGCGCTGGAGTTAAAACGACGTCGAAACGCGCGCGTCTAGTCCGGAGCGCGCGCACGTGCCCTCGTGCGCGCGCTGCCAGCGCATCCTTTGGTCCCGTTCCCACGGCCGGAAGCGGTGGAACTGCAAAAGCCGCACTCCTGTATAGTTGGGAGAAGCGACGGCTCTCGCACGTCGACCGGTACTTGTGTAAGCGGCTTGGTGGAAGATTCGTTGCTCCACCATTTCATAACGCCCTGCGTTCGCGTCTGCGCCTTGTCCGTCGGCCATGTCCTATACCGCATACGCCGGCCGCCCAAGCTAAGCGGGAGCGGTCTCGGTCAGTGTTTGATGGAGATATTAGACAGGAACGCAGAGTGCTGATTGGACTCCGCACTTCTTGCCGAGAAGTGGTTCAGGTGTGTCCGCAGCAGGTGTCACTAGTGTACTCTTGCACCTAAAGCCCCTTGATTTGCACCTTGCAAGCACAACGGCATTTTGTCTGAAGCACTTGGACGCGGGATGAATTTCTTCCTGGCGGAAGATTAATTTCCATACTGAACCATAGGCGTTCTATTACTCCTGGCCGCTTCGTGCACCACGACGTTCACACCGATGTTTTACACTTGCCTAAAATGTTATGCAAAACGGCGAGGGGCCTTAGTGCCATCCAGGCTCCTTTCTTTGTGCTCGGCATCGCTACTTGTGAAGTCGTTCACTGACGAGTTCCCGAGTCGTTGATTGCAGCCGTGAACGTCACAATGGACTGTGCTGTTTCACTCTCGCGCTCTCTCGTTTATTATGAAAGCGAGAGCATTATATGCCCCATGAAGCGAAGAATCCGGCGTCCGGCAAGCGTTAACATCCGATGGTACCAAATCTCACGTGACCAAGTGACGCCGCGTTCCCGGCGCAGGACCTGTTGCGGCTTGCACTGCGAAATCCCATTGTGAACAGCCACGAAATCCGTCGGACGCCGTGGCCCACCCCCAAAATTGACTTTGCCCAATTCGAAAATTGAGTTCACTCACGTTCAAAGCAGACCTCGCTCACTCCCAGAATTGACTTGGCCCACCCCCAAAATTTGGGTGGCCCACCCTCAATATTGACCTTGCCCAATTCAAGCACATGACCAAGTGAAAGGTATCGCGGGGAAGAGTCATACTGCTTTCGCATTCAATGCGCGTAAGGAGACTTAAGTGGCTCTAACTTTTCAGTGCACTCCTCGAACACAGAAATACGCAGCTTCCTTTCGCCCACCAATAAGCATGTACAGCGTACCACACTTTCGCGTCGCGAGCACCCTCCTCGCGTTTACGAAACCGATTAAATTCCGATAATGGGCCTTCGTCGCGGTCTCTGTTTTGCTGGTCCGTCGGCGTGCGGCTTGTCGCGGGAGGATTTTACAGCCCGTCCGTACGCGAGCAGCCTTGTGCGCAGAGACCCCGCACGCACGTCGTAAAGCAGGCATCCACCCTGCCGCCGTTTCCTCGTCGTGAGAGCCCTCGGGACAGGAAGAGGGCGCGGTGCCCCTGGTCCCCAGTTTGTGGCGCGCTCGTCCGACAGCACGAATACGGAGCGCGTGAGCAGCGCGAAGCGAGAGAAAGAGAGGATGGCGTAGTGCCACGCGTCTAGCCTCCCGCCTTGCCTTGCACCTCTATTACCCCTTCCCGTGTTTGTTTTTCTTACTTGCCGTCTACGCTCTACTGCCTTTTACTGTGTGTTTTAGCGCACACGCTGTTATGTTTGTGCCTTGGGATTTGCCTGAAGGGAGGCCAGTGCTGTGGTGTGTCGACCGTGGAGGCAGCATTCATCCCCACATGGTGCCCGCTTCGGGCACATGACGACTAAGTGCACGGCTTGGGTGTCCTCGCGGCTGCACGGCGTCAACGACGGAAGCGGCCGCCGGCTCACGGACTGCTATTCGGCCCCTCCTCGTGCGGGCAGCAATGCACCCTCCCCCCCCTCCTTTGTGCGGCGGCGCCCAGGGGCAACCCTTTTACCGACCACCCAAGGACTATGTTTCGACACCTTGCCTTGCAGATTGCTCCCTTTGTCCTATGCCGGGCCATTGAACTTGCCCGGCGCACCATACCGACCGACCGCCAGATTGGCCTGACGGCGCAGCGCGGTGCCCGGAGGCGCCGGCCACTGAAAGCGGCGTTGGGACTACGGAGGCTGCCCGGACCCTCTCTCTCTCGAAATTGTTCGTCCTTAGGGACTGTCTGGGGAATCTGGGGACGGGAAGTGCTATTTAAGCAGCTTGGAGCTGCTCAGTTGGTCTCTCCTGATAACCACGCCAACTTGTACATACTGTATAAAGAATTCTTCGCCGAGAAAGCTCTCCTCGTCTCTGACTCTGCGTGAAGTGGGGTCGAGACCTCCTGCCGGCCACGCATACCTCGGCACACGCAACAGCTGGATGGCGAGCGGTGGGATCGAGCCTGAAGTACATATGACGGACGAGAGCACACCAAGATCACAGTGACGGACAGCTTAGAGCTGGTGAGTGTTGGCTTTGCTCTTTTAAGTGACCGGGCTGACTGGATAGAGGTGTAATCCTAGTCGCTGGTAGGGACCTGCCGCAGAAGCGTGTGTTTTAGTACTTCTGGGTAGAGGTCGAGGCATTGTCACACCAGTGTTCCGCGATGGATCTTAAACGGTTGCTTAGAACTCAGCTCATAACCCTATGCGAGGAGCTAGGCGTTGAAGTTCAGCTTCAAATGACGAAAGCAAGTATCATTGAAGCGATTGAGAGCACGGATCTTGCGAAAGAGGAAATCGTAGAAATGTGGAACGAGATCCTAAGGCGCAAGGCGGACGAGCAGAAGCTAACAGAGCTTCAGATAGAGAAACTTCGACTTGAAGTCGAGTTGAGAAAGACAAGTGTGGTTCCGGAATCAGAGGGAGCAGGTAGACATGACCTTTATGATCTATCTAAACTTATGCAGCCCTTCAAGGTTGGGCAAGACATAGGCCTCTATCTCGTAAATTTTGAGAGAACCTGCGAAAAGTCAAAATTTGTTCGCAGCACTTGGGCGCGGCGCTTGCTTAGTTTGTTGCCCTGCGAGGCAGCAGATGTGCTTGCGAGGTTGCCTGCGGATGATTCTGACGACTATGATCAGGTGAAAGAGAGCCTATTGAGGCGGTTTCATTTGTCAGCAGAGGCATTCAGGCAGAGATTTCGAAGTCTGAACAAAAGGCAGGGCGCTACTTTTGCCGAGTTTGCTTATGAGTTAAAGGTAAATTTGGCCGAGTGGTTAAAGGGCGCCAAAGCTTTTGGCAGCTTCGAAAAGGCGTTAGAAGTGTTTGCCTTGGAGCAGTTTTACGCGAAGGTGCCGGAGGCAATGAAACTTTGGATCCAAGACAGGGATCGTGTCGAGTCGGTGCAGTCAGCAGCTGACCTGGCGGATCAGTACGCCTCACGCAGAGGAATTAAAGAGGAGGCTATGATCGCTGGTGCGGTGGAAAAGAGAGGCTGGAAGGGTACAGCTAAGCCCAGTAATGTGAAAAATGCTGCGAAAGAAGTGGAGCCGAAGGTTCACGAGCAGCCGTTAGGGGAACAAGAGAGAGAGATTCGTGAGAAACGTTCACAGAAAAGCTTGTTCGAAGAAAGGAGGCCGGTGACTTGCTTTAACTGCAACGAAACCGGTCATATAGCAGTCGGCTGTCGCAAGCCAAAAGTTGTGTTCGCGTACGCTTCTGACTCGCAGACTAATGATGAGCTGCTCAAACCGTACCTGTCTAAACTGCAGGTGAATGGGAAAAACTGTACCGTGTTGCGAGACAGTGGAGCAACGATTGACCTGGTGCACCCAGATTATGTGGGTACAATGGCAATGGCAAATGCGCTTGGATAAAGCCTGTGTTGGAGGACGCGAGTGTCTGCCTTCCGGTCGCAGATGTGGTGCTCAGCGGGCCATTCGGTGAAGTGTGTACGGAGGCGGCTGTTTCTAACAAGCTGCCGCCGCAGTACCCTTACTTGTTCTCTAACCGTACCGATCGCCTACTGAGGGACCTGGGTAAAGATTGGGTGGAGGGTACCGTTCAGGCTCTAACGAGGTCTAAAGCGCGTGCCTTGGCTGCTAAACTGGAAATGAAAGAAAGGAATACTGACGGGGAAGTGAGCAATCCGCTCGGCGATGAGTCCCAAATAGAACCAGAAAACCCTTCAATAGCTGTGAGTAGTGAGGGAGAAACTCTTAAGCATGAGAGAGAGATTGTAGAAAATACAGAGGTGAAGGCCGTTAGGCAGTCAGGCAGACCAACCAAGGAAACCGAGATCGAGAGCGCATTGATGAAGGACGGCGAATGTGTCGAAGGGTTATTTGTTCTGCCGTGCTCCAGCTCGCTGGATAGCATGCTAGGAAAGGTGACGAAAGAGGTTCTCATTAAGGAGCAAGCAGAAGATTCCAGTCTAAAAGAGGTATGGAACACAGTCAAGGAAGGGCTCGCGCGTAAGAATGTCAGTTTTCCCTTAAGAAGTGGCGTCTTGTACCGCCGCTACCGCAGTGCTAAGGGTCGCATGTTTGATCAGGTTGTGGTGCCCACTAAATATCGTTCTAATATCCTGCACCTTTGTCACGGGGAAGGCTGGTCAGGACATTTGGGAATTAAGAAGACTAAGGACAGGTTGCTAACAGAGTTTTATTGGCCAGGGTGTTTCCGCGATGTTGAAAATCATGTCAGGGCATGTGACACCTGCCAACGAGTTGGCAAGCCCCACGAGAAGAGCAAGGCACCTTTGAAACTTGTGCCTCTCATCTCTGAGCCCTTTCGCCGTCTTGTAATAGATGTGGTAGGGCCGCTTCCGATGACAAAAACTGGAAACCGTTACTTGCTCACTGCTGTTTGTCCCGCCACAAAGTTTCCGGAGGCAATACCCTTAAAAGAGCAGAATTCAGTGGAAGTGGTAAATGCGCTGCTCTCTATTTTCGCAAGGGTAGGGTTTCCTCAGGAAGTTCAGTGCGATCAGGGATCAGTGTTTACCAGTATACTGACTTCAGGATTCTTAGAGAAGTGTGGCATCCGTGCCGTTCACAGCTCGGTTTACCATCCCCAATCAAACAGCGTAGAGCGCTGTCATTCGGTAATGAAGCGAATTTTGAGGGCACTTATCAGGGAGAAGAAATGCCAGTGGGATGCATGCGTCGCGGCCATGCTGTTCGCGTTGCGGACCGTTGCTCATGAGGCAACCGGTTTTAGTCCAGCAGAACTGGTTTACGGACGAACTCTGCGTTCACCCCTGCGTCTTTTGAGAGAATCATGGGAATCACCGGGCTCCGATTCCAGTGTAGTGGAGTACATTTTGGAGTTGCTAGGACGACTTCATCGCTGCCGCGAAAAAGCAGAGATGAACATGCGAGAGGCTCAAACAAGGGCTAAAGCCTACTACGATCGAAACGCAAAACTACGATCGTATCAAGAGGGAGATGAGGTACTCGTGCTTCGGCCCTCGCGAGCTAACAAGCTCGAGGTGCAATGGGAAGGCCCGTTTCGCGTGCTCCACAAGCTTTCCGACACGAACTACGCGATTGAGCGGAAGGGAAAGAGAAAAGAGGTAATGATATATCATCACAACCTCATGAAACGTTACGTTGGAGACGTGCAAACAGTTAATTTAGCACTGAACATGACGGAGGAAGTTGCTACAGAAATTCCGTGCCTAAGCCAAATCAACGAAATAATGGATGCGGAAGATGTGATGAGGGTCGCTGCGCCTCAGGAAGGTTTGACGTACATGCAGTTGACGGATCTAAGAAACTTGGTAGAACAGAACATGGATTTGTTTTCTCAGAATCCAGGAAAGACTGAGCTGATGACTCACGACATAGAACTGACATCCGAGACTCCAGTGAAGTCACGTGCTTACAGGATGGCGCCGAGACAGCAGGAAATATTAAAAAGAGAAGTTGAGCGGATGCTAGAACTTAAAATAATAGAACCTTGCGAGAGCTCCTATGCTTCTCCGCTCATTCTTGTAGAAGTCCCGGGTAAAGACCCACGACCTTGCATTGATTATAGGAAGCTGAACGCGATAACCAAAGATCAGGTGTATCCCATCCCAAATATTGAAGAACTGATTGAGAACGTGAGTGCTGCACGGTATGTATCCACTCTGGACTTAGTTAGGGGCTACTGGCAAGTGCCGATGACGGACCGAGCTAGCCAGTGTGCTGCCTTCGTGACTCCGATGGGCACATTTAGACCCCTTGTGTTGAGTTTCGGGCTCAAAAATGCTCCTTTCTGTTTTTCAAGGTTAATGGACAGAGTGTTAAAGGGCGCGGAGGAGTATGCCCGTCCTTATTTAGACGATGTAGCTATATTTTCTGTGACCTGGGAGGCGCATATCTATCACCTCCGTGACGTTTTTCGGCGCTTGAGAGATGCAGGTCTCACTGTGAAACCTACGAAATGCCAGTTAGCTCATGCCGAGGTAAAGTACTTAGGACATATTGTAGGCCAAGGCAACAGGAGACCCGACGAAGTAAAGGTAGAGGCAGTGACGGTGTTTCCACGACCCGAAAAAAAGTCGGGCATCAGAGCGTTTTTAGGGTTGACGGGATATTACCAGCGTTACATTCCCCAATATTCAGAACTGGCGGCTCCACTGACTGATGCTCTAAGAAAATCGGCTCCTGAAAGAGTAATTTGGGATGACGCCAAGGAGGACGCGTTTCAGGGGCTCAAAGCGGCTCTCTCGGCTTCTCCCGTGCTGCGTGCACCGAACTACGACCGACCCTTCATTGTACAGTGCGATGCAAGCAATCGTGGGTTGGGGGTTGTGCTATGTCAGGAGGATGACAATGGTGAAGAGCACCCAGTGTTATACGCGAGCCGGAAGCTCACAGTGCGAGAGGAGGCCTATAGCGCATCGGAAAAAGAATGTGCATGCCTTGTTTGGGCATCTCAAAAACTAGCCTGCTACCTTTACGGAACGACATTTGTCTTTGTGACTGATCATTGCCCGCTAAAGTGGCTGGCTCAAATGTCAGGCAAGAATCCCCGATTGTTAAGGTGGAGTCTAGCACTTCAGGAGCTGAATTTCAGCGTGCGCTATCGAAAGGGAGCAGCCAATGCCAATGCGGATGGTTTAAGCCGCGCCTTTTAGTTTATCTAGCTAGCTTGCGCTAAATTTCTTTTGATGCAACTGTATATATTTGTTTATTTGCCTTGTGAAGAAGCGAGAACACTTGTGTGACTGCCAGAAGTTAACGAAGTATAGGAGTTTTCACTGTCAATGTCAGCTTGGTCGCTTGGGGAGTAGGGCTGGCGCTGCCGAGCCAGTGGTTTCGTTCAACGTGATTTAGGAGAAAATCAAGAGACAGGAGACGAAGCAGATCTCTTCCGTCGAGCAGCTGAGACTTCTCACCGTACGAGATCTTCCCCGTCGGCGGAGGAGCTGTTATGTTTGTGCCTTGGGATTTGCCTGAAGGGAGGCCAGTGCTGTGGTGTGTCGACCGTGGAGGCAGCATTCATCCCCACATGGTGCCCGCTTCGGGCACATGACGACTAAGTGCACGGCTTGGGTGTCCTCGCGGCTGCACGGCGTCAACGACGGAAGCGGCCGCCGGCTCACGGACTGCTATTCGGCCCCTCCTCGTGCGGGCAGCAATGCACCCTCCCCCCCCTCCTTTGTGCGGCGGCGCCCAGGGGCAACCCTTTTACCGACCACCCAAGGACTATGTTTCGACACCTTGCCTTGCAGATTGCTCCCTTTGTCCTATGCCGGGCCATTGAACTTGCCCGGCGCACCATACCGACCGACCGCCAGATTGGCCTGACGGCGCAGCGCGGTGCCCGGAGGCGCCGGCCACTGAAAGCGGCGTTGGGACTACGGAGGCTGCCCGGACCCTCTCTCTCTCGAAATTGTTCGTCCTTAGGGACTGTCTGGGGAATCTGGGGACGGGAAGTGCTATTTAAGCAGCTTGGAGCTGCTCAGTTGGTCTCTCCTGATAACCACGCCAACTTGTACATACTGTATAAAGAATTCTTCGCCGAGAAAGCTCTCCTCGTCTCTGACTCTGCGTGAAGTGGGGTCGAGACCTCCTGCCGGCCACGCATACCTCGGCACACGCAACAACGCTTCTGTCGTTTGTGTGCGCGCTTCCTTCCGGAACCGCGGGGAGCAACGAAAAGCTTCTTCCGTAATCTCCCCGCGACCAGATGTGAGCAGCGGTGTGTGCCTTGCTGATTTGATGTGATGTGCGCGTGCACACCGCTCGCGCTGCTACTCCGATGGGGAGCGTCGCGCGGTGGACCTCTGATGTGTGCGTCCGAATGGGGGACGGCAGAGCGGTCCGCGGTCCAAGCACCGCTGCTTTACGCTCCATATATAGTAAGCCTCTGTCCTCTTCTCGTTCCACTTCTCGATCCGCAGGCTGCCCGACCCATGTCCCTCGTTTTCTGTTTTTGTCTTTGGCTGCAGCAGCTAGAGTATAGCATCTGCCTGTCAATGTATACAGGGTGGAATAGCTGTTACTTCGCTGCTTTGGGGTAGTTTTTATGGCCGGACCGTGTGGCGTGGTCAGCCCCTCTCCCCCCGCACCCTTCCTCTTCCTCTTTGGACTGCCCGAGTGGGGTGCAGTGCGTCTCGGGCCTGTTTGTGCTTCCGTTTTCACTTTCCCCTTCGTATCAGAGGGAGAGTCTTTATATTATCTTTTCTCACTCTCTTACTGCGCCGTTTTTTTTTTCCTGATCTTTCCGAGAACTCGTCTCCTGTGCGCCTCATCAGTGTCCCCCGTAAGTGTGATCCACGACCCTCTGGACCCCTCATTTTCAGCGAATGGAGGGGACATTGAAGCAGGCCCGCTTCCCGCTTCAATGTCCGGACTACGTGTACCGTTGCAAAAGAGCTCACTGTGGAAGCAGCGTAGCGGGCGGGCGGTTGGATGCTGCGGCAGACGGTGGCTCAAACACCCAGTTAGACCGCTGGGTTGCCGCGTAAAAGTGTAAAAGGTGAATGTCCTCTGCCATCGTGAAAGCGCTTCTGCGTCTTTCCCGTTTTGAGGCAGCTAGATTGCACTGTGTAGGTCGTGTTGCTCTTGATGTGCCCATTTTTTTTCGTGGCCTTTGCCACTATATATATGAGCGAAATCGTGCTCGTTGACGCGTGACGCAAGCCGTTGTCTTTTGCGACGATGGTATACCATGCGCTTAGACTAGCGTTGCGACTCAAACTTTATACAGACGTTGAGGATTGCGTTTTGCGCATGTAAAATGTGAACAGGGAGCCGTCCTATATAGGGCCGTTCTTATAGTTAATGGACCCGTGTTTATTACAGCATCGAGGCCTTCGTTCAGGCGTTACACCCGGGAAACACGATTTAAAACATGCAAAAACGACTTCTGCTATACCTTCTGCTACTCCGCCGCTTTATCTGTGAGAACGCTGTTTCTTTCGTGCAATAGCAACGCGGTGATAGTTTTAAATAACGTCACGGGTTGCTCGCTGCGAGTCTGAATAATCATACACTGTCGCCGCAGCTTTGGCGTCGCTAAAGTGGCATCATCGGCAGAAACGAATGTGTAGCAGCAGTTAACGACATTTGACGTCAGCGCCCTGTACACACAGCGCGCTGGTTTCGTAACCGCAATCCGCCTTCCGAGCAATCGCTTACGCCATCCCCGATTGTAGCTCGTCTGATCAACGCTTCGAGAACGCGACGGTGACGCCGTGCTGTGTGCGTCCTTCGTCTACTACAGGAAGATGCCGTGGGATAATGCACGTTGTCGTCGATGCGAGAATAACTGCGCGTATCCCCTTGACAGCACGTCGTCTCGTTTTCTCTGCGGGTTGATTTTGATTTATGCATCCAGCGATGCTAGAAAAGATTCTCGAGGCACGACACACTTATGCTGCTGACGTCGCCTGTTTTCTTTCGTTCCTCGCTTGTTACGCGATTGCTGAGTGTGCATCTCCTGTGTTGTTCTAATATTTGGCGCGCGCTCGTTTAATGCAGCGGCGACGCGTGCCCGTTCTGTTCTGAACTTGAGCGACGCTGTTATCGTAGTCGACTGGTTCCGTTTCGTTGAGGGACGTGTACCGTGTCGATGGCGGCTTAAGTCCGCTTTTCAGCTCTCCACGCTGGCATTACTTCGGAACACAATCGTCACGTCACTTCATCACCGTTTACTTGTGCGACAAAGCCTTTCTCCGAGTTCTTGCTCTTACTGGTCATTCACATTCATCAGTAGTCTCTGTTCGGGTACATGGATTACGGGTTGCTTAAGAGCTGATTTTCGGAAAGAAGCTTTCTTGCGATGGGTGTGTATGCTTTCGTAACGACGCAACCGTTTGACATCCAGCAGCTGTAAATTTACCGTTTGTGACGTTCGATTAATTTAATGCAGCGCGTGGGCACAATGTCATTACACCTTGACCCTCTTTATAAAGGCGCATGTTCTCTAATTATGCACACCCACAAAACATGCAACGCTGCGATCTATGCATCGTTTAGACTCGACAGAAAATGGCCAAAATGTCGCGAGCACTGCGCTGCAATTTATATTTAAATGTTACCACACGAAGATATGAAAGTGCGCACATGTGTAACTGGCGTACTACGTTGAGAATGTATATATACAGTCGCATGATGGTACTGTCGCGCTCAAAAATGAGCTGCAACACATCGCCGGTAGTTGAAGAGGTGCCAAGGCTACATGGCGACGCCGAAATACGAAAACTTAGAGAAACAAACACCTTTCTAATTACTGCTGTTTATTCACCCACTTCTTCGTATATCCGCGCAGCCATGCAGTCGTGGAGCCCATTCGACCTCGCACACCGTGCTGCAAATCGTTTTGAACGCAACTGTACATTTAGTAGCGCGGAAGCTGAGAATGCTGTAAATTCATTCGCAGCATTCAGCATAACAAACATAGCTGCAGAGCCTTCCAGTTCCGACGAAAATACTTTGCATTTTTGATTAAATAAAGGAACAGACTTTGCATCTGACAGCGCCCGATTTGTTCTCAGCAACGAAACGGTTTTACAGCGCTTTGGATCATTGTGCCGGCCTTGCATTTCTTGCGATGATGTCCCGGACCCTCGCCTTTTTATTGTCCTTACGACTGTCCTATACTCCACTGGAATCAGCCCTTAGTTTCCCGAGTTGCTCGAACATGCTTGTTCTCTTGATTGCGAAGTGCGCCAAGTGCCAAGAGATCGAGAAAGAGAAGCAAAAAAAAAAAAAAAAAAAAAAAATGACGCGAGACCCGTGCGCATGGCTAGTGCTGCAGAACTGCTTTCTCCGTCCGTCGCGGTACCGGTCGACAGCGTGGGCGGCTCTGCATCGCTGCATTGCAGTGCTGCTGTGCATTAGAGCCGACTTCCCGGGGACGCCGGAGGCAGAAAGGGTAACAGTCCAGTGAACGGTGGCGGGAACGAGCGAGAGTAAGCTCTCGGCTTCTAAAGCCTGCAAGGATCGATGCCACCTCACGCCGTCTGCATTGTTACCCTCTCCACATGCCCGCCCTCACGTTCTCGCTGCTGCATTCTATATATATGTAGCGCATTCTTTGTAGTTTCTGGTACAGGAAACTGGGGCACTGTCTTCTTTCATTGCCGCTTTCCCACTTCCGGCTCAGACGTCTGGGGCGTGTATCATGGAAGGCTCATTTCCGAATTGCGACTGCAACGTTTTTTGCGTCCAAGAATTGCTCTTTCCTTTCTTTTTTCTTGTTTTTTAACCTTATATTCGTTTTCTTTCGGGACGTAACGTGTGAAAGGTCGTTATCGCTGATGATTCTCCACCGTGTTTCTTTCTTGTTGGTTTTGTTAGTGGAATCTCGTATTTCTCCCTCCTAATGGCATTCGTTCTATTTTACGCAAACGATACGTTTTACGCTTCCGCTTGTTCCTCCTTCTTTCGTTCTTTCTTTCCTGTGCCCACGCACAAATTGCTCTTCGGTGGTTTTCTCACTGCGTGCGATGATTATAATGGTAGCGAGCATGCGCTTTCCATTCATCTCCAAACGAGTCGCTCGCGGCTTGACCTCTTTCCGCAATCGATCTGTGTCCAGCTCTCCTTTAATCACGTGCTCTGAAAATGACCCACTATAGACGCGCTAAACTGTGCGACACATTTGGCGCAGCAGCGTCCCGACCGCGTGCTGCGTCACGTTCCTTTGCGGCGGCGGCTCTATTTATAGTTTCGACTATTGTTTCACGTGACCGTCTAGCGTGCGGTGATCTCGCAGGCTTCACAGGACGCCGCTTCGGTGCCACTCTACTTTCCGAGCTCTCGTTCGCAGCCGCTCAAAACAACACGTGTACTGCCGTCGGTCATGTTGGCACAGCGACGCGCGCACACACAAAGGGCACGGCCTGGCGGTACCAATGTTCCACACCCACGGCTTACCTGAGTTTCTGTCCACGAATGCACTGTACGACAACCGTGCCTGCAGAAACGAGTATTCGGCAGGACAGTGTTGGTGTTTGATGGGAAGATGGAATTTTCTCTCTCCGCCATTTCTCTGCAGACAGCATTGATGCGCGTTGCTGCTGTCCAGCTTATCCGCTTTACGTGCCCATCGAGGGCCGTCCCGTGGTTGTAAGATACGGCTTTCGGTCTTTCGTACCGTTTGACAGAGTTGCGAAACCGCCGATGCGAGCTCATAGGCGAAGTATGGAGCGATAATAGCGGGAACATGACTGATATCGTAAAATTAAAGCTTCGTAAGTTTGTGTTTGTCTTCCGTGTGATCTTAACCTCAACACAGTCAACACAGTCGACAATCCTCAGTGCGTGACATCATGAAAATGCGGTGGCGCAGCGCCACCGCCACCGCAACGCCGACACAGTGTTGTCACGCTGAAGTTTTTGTGACTGCAGCCGTCACGCAAGCGAGGCGAAAGAAAAAGAGCGCCGTTTTATTTCATTTTATTTCGTTAGACACCGTAGTAGGGGTATTACTAGGCACGTACCCAGCCCCCCCCCCTCTCCCCCCCCCCCCAGAAATTAAACGGCATATTCCCCCTCCCCGCCCACGCCACCACTCCTCACACACATTCCTAAAGCGCGGCCAAATCAATCTTGAGACTTGACAGCTATTCGGCGACCAACATTTGCTGTCTTTTCACTCCTTTTGGATGGCGGTAGTTATGGGCATCTCCTGGGGTGTGAAGGCCAGTTTTCTCATCGATTCGGTGCCTGCGAGATTAACTCGAGATGCGTTTAGTTGTCACAGTCTATTTAATGGTCACGCGCATCGTTGTTGCTTTTTTAGTTCAACCTTCTTTGTTTAGACTGATCTAGGGACCAGGAAGTGGATTCGGTTCGTAGTCAGCTGGTCTGTATGCTCGTAGAACGAGTTGCGGCTGGAGAAAGCGCCACTTGCGTTTAGCGTTTCCGTTTGCTTCATTATTTCCTCGAGAGAGGGCTCGCCGCGACGCTGGCAGATCCTCGGGACCATATACCCGCGATATGGGTTACGGAAAATAAAATTATGCGAAACAGCGTCCATCACCAAACCCTACAATAACCCTTAAACCCATAACCAATATGACTGTCAACCGCTACATCGTCTGTTTTTTCCCTAATTGTATAGCATTTTTTCGTGCAAAATTGGCAAGTGGAAACAAGAGTTGCAAGGAGTTGAGAAATTAAGCGACCTACTAAGGGAGAGCCAAGGCAACAGCCAAGCAGGAAGGAAAAGCGAAAATTAACAAACCTAACCGTTGTCTAAAAATATTTATGGTTCAGCATCTACGCGGTTGTACGGGACTGGCGGCCACGCATCGTTACGCAACTTCCCAAATCATACGAGTCAGTTTTGGCACTTGGTAGAGCAGTAAACTAGGGATCCAAAAGAACTGCAGGTGACGGCAGCGACTTGATTGTGAAGGGCATTCCATTCTTAGATGTTCTGTAGAAAAACGAGGCTGAAAATGTATTTGTGCGTAAGTGTGGTTTTGTGCTACCTGCAGGGGATGGCCAATGCGTTGTGACCGGCGTGATGGAAGGACTGTGTATGGCGGGTGATTACGCGTCGAATAGTAGAACTTGTAGTAGAGCAAGAGGGTAGCGGTGCGGCAAAGAAGGGCTAGAAGCTATAAGGAAGATCCCTCTTGCAGCGAAGCTGTGTATGGCTGGGATCTGGCGGATCGCGTCCGCGCGTAGACCAATTTCTCATACGTGGTCCGATCCCGAAGGTAGTGCAATATCGGGCCGACCCGCGGCGGAGGTAAAGCAGGCGTTAAGCACTCCCCGCACGTGGGCCGATCCCGAAGGTAGTCTAATACCGGGCCGAGCCGCGGAGGAGGTGCAGTTCACCATTAAGGGGCCTACATACGCAGCTTCGCTGGTGCTCCTTTTTCAGAGTGGGAGGGCACTGAGTTTTTTCAAGTGTGATATGCTGACGTCGTAAGAGTATGAGGAATGAATGTATTTGGTGGTGCTATATTGAACTGCATCGAGGGCTTTGGCGAAATATGCTTGATGCTGATCCCAGATGGAATATGCGTATTCAAGTTTCCTTCTTACTATAGTAGTTTGTAGGCTAACAGTTCTTCATACAAGGGAGCGATGCGAAGGAGACGTTTTAGACATGGTAATGTTTTGTTAGCCGATGAAACATTCGGAACATGCGCGTTCAAGAATAGGTCGTTATCCGTTAATTTTCTCAAAAGCCGGTATTAGTAACGTTTTAAAACTTAATGATTGTTGTCCAAGGTAGCAGGGAAGCATCGGCGTAGTCACCTGCGTTTTCTTTTCTTTTTGCCTGCGCTCTGCATGGTTTTAAAAGCACCATTGTGATGTGATATTTACATAGCAGGGATGTTACAATTAAACATTGTATTTCTCAACGGATCACTGTAAAACTGAGCGCATAGACCTGTCCATGCGCTTCGATCTCCAACGATTTGGAACTGGAGTGGCAGGTTGTGTACGGGGCAGGCTCTCTGACGCTCTAAAATTACGGCTGAACCAGCTCGTGTAAAATATTACCGAGAAAAACGCGGCGATACGCAGACAGGCGCTGCGTGTCCTTTGTCGTAGTTTCTCGCGCGTTCGCATAACCGTTGTGCAGAACCAAAGCGCCCGCGGCTGCGCCCCGAGACATTGATCGAGACTAGGCTTTTGACGCAGAGGAACACGCGACGTATACGGACATGCGCGTTTGGCTGCCTGGCGCCTTCTGCAGCGCCTTGGCTGTTACTAAGCGTGAGCGCATAGAGAATATGGTGGCGAAATACGCGCGATGTGTCTCCCATGAACCCCATTATTTCTCACGCCTGAGTAACCGGTATTACCCGATGTTTATGAATACCCTTTTCAAATGTCTCTTCCTTGTTGTACTTCTTTCTAATGGTAGTAAATAACTTATTTGTGCACCATTCTTCAAGCACGAATGCATCCTCGCTGGCTACCTCCGACTGCTCTTGGGAACGACGGCGTTCCCTTGGTTCTGTTTTATTCTTCACTGCACAAAAGTTTGTTTCGCCGTTGTATATCGCCACGCCTTTTGTCCTAGCTGCGCACGGCACCTCCGCAAGTGCAGCCACGCTGCTCCTGGACGTAAATCTCGGCGCCCCGTATTGTTAACCCCGGGGTCGCTGTTGCTTCGCCTGCGTGTCGGTAGGCAATCACCGCGCATTCTCGGCGTAACGACGGCGTGTATAATACGCTGTCAGGCAGGCACGCGGCGTGCCTCTGGGCGGCTTCGAACGACCACGTGGGCAGCTCCGGCGCCCGCCGTTATACGAAGGGAAAGAAGACGCTGCTCATTCGCGGGGCAGCACCATTCTGTGCACGCGCGCCCCGAGGGCCTGACTGACTCAGCCGGCTGGCGCCGAGGAGACGCGTTTCGTCTTCGCATCTCTCGGGACAACCAGGTCCCCGCGCCCCCGCTGTAACAGTGGGGTGAGGAAGGGCTCCCTATATTAGACGGCGCATTGGTCATGCGGCAAGGTGCGCCGCTGGCGCAGAGACGGGATTCATATCATCGGCGGCGTTTCGTTGACGCTGCCGGGGTCACGTGGATTTTCTCTTGCCGTGCGCGCGAACGCCGGCGTCGAGTTGGAAGCGGGGTCGGTGCGGATCATTCGCGACCGCGTTGACCCGACTGCGTTGGGTCGCTCGCCGCGCTGCTTCTAGAGCGAGCGTGTTCAGCGTTAACGCGCGTCACTGAGTGGCTTCGCGTGCGGCAGGGCCCGGAAGACGGGTTGCCGATGCAATAAACGAGCGGCTGCACCGCGGCTCGTGTCGCCGCGGTTGTCGTCGGCCAGCTATCGCCGTTTTCGCGGCTTGTGCAGGCCTCCAATGCCCGCCCAGCTAACGCGATCTCACCTGCCTTTCGGCTGGAGACGCACGGTGTGTGTCCTGTGCACACTTCAGTGCATTGGTCTCGCGCACTTGGCCGTATGCCCGGTCACCAGCGTGTGCATTTCAGCCGCAGCGAATCCGCGCTCACATCTATAGCCCGCATTCTGTTGGTTGCTCCGCCTCTGTGACCGGCTTTTTCGGTCCGCGCTCACGGCGCGTCGAAGCCCCTCGTGTAACGCCCGCTCGCGCGCGTGTATATATATATATATATATATATATATATATATATATATATATATATATATATACACACACACGCGTGATTACACGTTTCGGAAAGGGAAGAAGCGACGACGGAGCGCCCTTTATTATTCGCGCTGTGTGTGCGTGCCTGCGTTGTGCAGCGCGCGTTTAGCGCTCGAATATCCACGATACTATCTCCGTTTGCTGCGCGTCGGCGCGCGAGAACGCTCTCGCTCCGACGGGTCGCGCTGGCAGTGGGTGCGTGGTTCTTCGTTGCGGCCATAGTGAGGCCGCGGAACGGGTTGCTTCCTTCGTCCGTTCGTTTGTTTCCTTTTCTCTCCGCTTTTTTCTTTGTTCGGCGCTCATTCCTGGATCGCATTGCTACGCTAAGTTCGGCTCGTCGTCCTGGGAGAGAAGGGTGCCGCCCAAATGCGCGCCTTCGCGCTGTTGCCGGCAATCGGTGCTCGTGCGTATAGCTGTGGCGTGCATGATACGCTTCAACCTCCCCCGGCGTCTCCCCTCCTCCGATCGGCGGAGCAGATTACGGGTTGGCCGAGGGTGATGACGCTGCCGTGGTCGAATCTCTCTCTGGAACGAGCGCGGCTTCCGGGCCCATCATCGGGCGGTCAGGAGGCCATGTCTGCCTCCTTGCGGATTTGCCGGCCGCCTCGAACGCGCCGTGTATTGTACTACACATTCGCGCAGGGTCATCTTGCGCTCTTTGTTTGCTGGTTTCTGTGCCGCCGGGATCAAAGCCGCGTCCGAGGGGTCAAGATCATCATCAACGTCGTCGTCGTCGGCTTGCGTTCTACTGTCTGCGCGTGGAAGGTCAGCGTGTGGTCACTTTAGCGTGTACGCATGCGCGATATCGACTCCGCGCGTGTGAAATGTTATTAGCGCCTGGTAAAGCACGTTGCGCGGCGTGCGCCTCTCAGGCACGTGATAACGGGAAGCTTGGCGCCTCGTGCTTTCCCACGCTTTCGGTGATGAAAGAACTGTGCGCACAGGCAGAGTGCGCTGGCGGGAGTGCGAACAGAAGCGATGATGTGGAGGCGAAACAAATGCCTTACTGGGGGAGGGGGGAGCTAGGGGGGGATCAGTGTGCTCATGCGCTGGTTCTTCGCACTCCCTTATTACTTGACGTGCGACCGCCGTATTGTGACGCTTCAAAAGTGGGCTTCGTCTTATTGTGGCATCATCGTGGGTGGCGTAACTCCCACGTGTTAACGCTGTCCTGAGTTATTTTTTCTCAGAAAGGTGGATAACGTATGTGTTTTAAAAATGTGCTGGTCTATACCGTTTTTCAGGCGCTAAAAAAGCACCGGCGGGAACCTGTCGTAACGTCTCGTCAAACCTGTGATGATCAGTTAAGTTTTATTCCTTAATGAACTCCTCCCCCTTTTTGGGGGGCGGGCGAACGGGGGGGGGGGGGTGTTGGCATTACATAATGGGTGCGATTTTATCTCTAACACGGTCTTCAAAAGTAGGTGATGAAGCGATGGTGACGATTTCCCGGGGCAGGCCGTTCCAGTCTAGCTGCTCGAAAAAAAAAAAACTGGGCAGTGAAAGTAGTAGTAAGCATTGATGGGGCGGGTAACCCGAAGTGGATGGCGGGGAGATATGCGTGCTGCGGCTGTCATATAAGAAGGCCGATCGAGAGAAGAATTAAAGTATTTATGATAAAGGACGAGACTTGCAAGACGGTGATGGCGCTTTAGAAAACCCAACGTTTTATTCGATGCCAAAATATTACCAACATGAGTACGCCACGAGAAATCGTAAGACAGTTATTCCTAGATATTTGTAAGATGGTATTAATTCAATTGAGGTGTTAATGATAGAATATTGCAACCGATGCGGACTGTGGCGACGAGAGGAGGACACGAGTTTGCATTTAGTAAAATTGAGTAACATTATAGCCATATGTTACACAAGTTAAGCACGTTAGCATTTTCTTGGAGACTAAATTGATGATGGAAGTTACTGATGGTGTGGTAAATGACGCAGTCGTTAGCGAACATTCGAATACTGCAGGAATCATGCTCGGGTAAATCGTTAATGTTAGGAATAGAAGAGCACCGTGTACAGTTCCTTGCGGAACGCGTGATGTGACTGGGAGAGTGTCAGACAGGCGACCATTAACAAAGACTGTCTGAGTACGATTAGTTAGAAGCTGTTCAATCCATTGAATAATGCTAAGATGTAGGTTCAGTTGTGAAAGTTTTAGTAAAAGACGGCGCTGAGGAACTTCATCAAAAGCTTTCGCAAAGTCTATACAAAGATTACATCAGTCTGAATGTTACGGTCAAGAAAGAGCGCTTGATCGGTGTCGCTTGATAAGCAATTTCTTAAGGTGGAACGCGCATGTCGTGTGGTTCGTGTCCACCGTTTGTAATGAAATCTGCGTTTGCAAGACGCCTCGCGTCCGCCGCGATATACCCGACAGATGGATTCAAATAGATACCGAAACCCGACAGTTGACCTATTGGCGTTGTAACGGAAACGTGGGAAACCACGGGTACTGCTGATAACAAATTCAGGAGTGAACGGGTACCATGGTGGCTATGCGATTATACTCATCAGCTGTCCCATGCCGCAGCCGGAAGGTCCGGAGGTTAAAATTGGTATCGTTGCGTACATAGTACCTGTCGCAGCGATGTGCTACGCAAGACGTTAAACTACAGAAAGCTGCGCTACGCTTACTGCGGATAGCACAGACGTACGATAATGTAGCCATCATCTATTGTCTCCGAGGGATCCACAGCGTGCTTGTGTAATCGGCTGTTAACACGCTCCGGGAATCCCGGTGCAGGGATGTATTTGCACTCCGCCCCGTTTCGTTAGTGTGGTGGCTACATCCTTAATAAAGGGGCCCGTGTGTTAACGCTTGGGAGCCATCGCGATGACTTAGCTATACTATGTGGGCGTTAACGGTTGTGCGAGCCTAATATCTAAGAGTGTGGAGGGGAGGGTGGGCTCAGTGATGGCGCATATTCGTGATGTTGGCGCCTTTATTCGTTGACCCGAAGGGGGGTGGGGAGGGGTAGGTGCGTGCAAACAAGAGCCGTACGTTCCCGTCCGTAGCGTTGCGTTCACTTAGTGAAGTGAGGGCAGCCATCGGCCGTCCATCTTTCGTGCTTGCGCTCCGCGCGCAGCACATCTCATCTCCCTCCAGTCGACGCTATAAAGGGCCGAATGCACGTCGCGCGCCGCTTTGTATAGGAACTGAAACGCATTTCCGTGGGACGTTGTCTCCCGAGGACCGGAGATGCGAAACGGTGAAGGGTCAGCTTCCCTCAGCTTTCTTTATTTCGTTTTTTTTTTTCTTTTGTTGACCACGTTTTTATGTGTGGCGAACTTTGTGTTCCGGGACCCCGATGGTTCGCTGCCCGAGCAGGGGGGAAGAAGTGCGTAGGCGTAGCAAAAGCGATGACATGCAGCTGGCACTGAGCCAGCCATTGAGGGAGAACGATGCCGAGCGCGATACATTTGCGTACACACACGCGCGCGCGCGAGAGCACTTAACGAGTTGGCGTCGCGTTTCATCGTTGGCAGGGGCTTGAACAATGGCTCGGAGAGAAATGCCGCGACCGAATGGGAACCGTTCGCAAACGGGGTCTTTACGTCAGTTTGTAATGACCGCGAAGGCTTATAATCCGACGGCTAGGGGCGAGAACACTGGCACACGGCGGTTTTTCAGCACCACATTTACGTGATGCTGCGTTTTTCTGTATGCTCTGTTTTGTATAGCTAATGACCCGATGCAGTTTTGTGTCGTCGGTATATCGTACGTGTTGCGTATTTGCTGCTGGTCTTACGTACGGCGCATAGGGTGACACCGAGAAAGATGTGCCGAATAAAGTGCAGCGGACGGATTAACCTCGAAAGTATTTTAAACGAATGCAATGGCCCATGGCAATTGCTGCCAGCGCTTAGCAATTACATTTTCGCTGATTGGATGTTGCTGACCATTGTTTATACAGTCCGTCGATTTTGCCATTGCGGGTTATAGTCAGAATGATAGAAGACAGGGCTCATAAACAGTTGCTGCTTGGATATGGACAGCACGGAACCGATAGGCAGTCATCTCGGATGTTTGCGACGACTAGTTGGCGGCCGAAAGAGCCGTTACGATTTGATGTCCTTCCATCCCGGACGAAATGATTTCACACACAGTCTTGGCTTCATTGTGGCGAAGCAGCAGTTCGTCGCACGCGAGTTTCTGCGCGCAATTCGCGGTGTGTGTGTGTGCGTGTGTGTGCGTGTGTGTGCGTGTGTGTGCGTTGTGTGTGTGTGTGTGTGTGTGTGTGTGTGTGTGTGTGTGTGTGTGTGTGTTTGTGGAAACAACTTCTGTTGTTGTTTCCGGACCTGCCTCTTTTGATTCGGCTATGCTAGAAGCGAAATCACATGGCGCCAGCGCGTACGTTCAGTATATGGGGGCCATGCACACACGACAAAGTGCGGTGGCGCCAGCGACCCTCCTCTATGCGCGGAAGCAGCAGCAGCCACCGCTGCTGCTGGTGGGGCGGCTACACGGATCGAGGCGTGGGCTTTTTTTGCAGGTCGAGCGTTCTTTATTCTTCCTCCTCCGCCTCCTGTTTGAAAGCGCGCTCGCGGCACTCCTCCTCGGTGCACGTATAGTACGTGGGCGGCTTCCCGGGCTGCTTGTGCGGAGACGCACGCACGCACGCTTACTCGTGAGCGTGCTTGTGCACACGGGCAGCCCCCGCAGGTCGCGTACACTTCTGTCCTGATGTTGAAGCGGAGCTAGAAACCACACGATACGGAAATATGGGAGGAAATGGACGCGCGAAATCTGCTCGTCAGGAAGCTGCAGATGGCATTCGTCCGGAAAGCTTGTTGCTTTATGAGCCGACGGCGATGAAAGCATATAATATGAACATGCTTGGTGTGGAGGGTGGACCTTCGTAATGCCTCTTCGCTGGTTGTGATAGTAACCTGGAGAGCTGAGGTCTAACTTGCGCGGTTTCTTTTCTTTTCTAACTGTTGTTTTTACTTCGGAGCACGGAGCACTTCTTGTTGAGGCTCGCGCATGGATATATTCCGCGCTACAACGCGCAGCTATAGACAGTTGCGAGCTGTAGCTATCTCTGCTTAACGGGCGCTCTATGAACAGCCATAGGTGGACAACTATGTACGGTTAGGCGGTATACGTGAACGTCCGCAGGCAAGTCGTAATATAACGTTCTGTCGATATCGTAAGCCACTCGAACTCGCCAGCGATCGTTAGTATGAAACGAGCCTGTAGATTGTGCAGGGATCGCCGTTCGTATTCCGCTGGCTGCCTTTTGTTTTCGTGCAGCTTGTCGGAAGTTTAGGCACTGCGGCGCGTTGCACGCCTTCGCTACTCGTGTCTGCGTCGCATCGAAGATGGTACACGCAAGCGTGCGCGAGTTCTCTCGCAATAAAACTTCCACTATAGGCGACGGGAATTGCACGCGCGCGCCTTGTATATAGCCGTATTTCTCTATGCCGCCGTTCGTAAAGTACTTACATCCTTGCGCGCCCGAGCTTGGGCCTGACGAGAGCTAGCGATGCTTCTTGTTTCTTGCTGTACGGCCGATTTCGATTGCGTCAAGGCCGGTTTACCTTATATATAGCGCTGCTTTCAGCCGACTCTTCATGCACGGACGCGTTCAGGCGTATACGGCGAGGCCTTGACTCGCCTATTCACACACACACATATACGGGTTCCGTCTCCGAGTGTATAATAGTTCGTCAGCGCGCTGCGACGCCGCTCGCGAAAGGCACAGATCCATCCGGGAGTAGTAAGGGCGTGTATTTGCTAAATTTTATGCTTGCGCGGGTTGTATATACGTATTCGCGATGCTCTGCCAGCAGCCAAGTGAGTTAAAAAAAAATGGCGTCTGCGAGCTAGCTGCTAAAATGCAGGTGATAATTACCGGTCGAGGAATATTGCGCCAGGTAGTCTGCGGGTTCATCTAACGAAAAACGAAACAAAACAAAAAAGAAACACAGCGCTAGTTGCGTAAAAGGTGGGTTCCTTTGGCCGCGCTTTTCGCGGTTAGCCAAGACTATTCATAGCACACCGGATTTCCAGTGTCTTCATTCGCTTTCCTTTTCTTCTTTTACTGCGACAGCAGTTGGATCAAAAGTAGGGTTCGCTTTGTCCGTCCGTCCGTCGCGTACGCCGCGGTGTCAGTTCCGTCGTTGTTGCTGCGTGCTGCACACAGTTCGGGGAGTCTTGCACAGAATTGCAGGAGTTTTGCACAAATGGGGAGAGGGGTGGTTGTGGGAGGGAGATAACCTTCGTTGCAGTAAATTAGTTTAAATGTCGCAGGAATCGCTGACGTATACTGACCTAGTTTCGAGAGGGGCGGATTTAATTCCTGTGAATGTGCGCCCGTTCCTGTGCTCGCCGCGGGCTCGACCCCAAGTCGCTGCGGCTCTTTTCCGAGTGCCCATGTGTACGTGGGGGAATCCACGTAGAAAATTTGGCGGTCTCTGTCACGCCTCGCATACTATAGTATTGTAATGCTACTCTGTGCGTTATACTGACTTCATTTATTCAATTACTGGCGCTTGTAATTTTTCATTCGTATGCACCATATCAGCCTAGAGCCTGTACCCTAGCAAGGAACGGGTTTTCAGGGTTAAGTGGAGCTGGCAGCGTACGCGTTTACCTAAACGTGTTCTCAGGGCCTTTTGATTGGTGTCGTCATGGTGTAGATTGCTTCGTTATTCTTCCCTTGGTGTTCAGAGGGAGAAGCTCCAAGCATGAGCGCTCGGTCAAAACAGTGCTACCAAGAAACTGTTTGTCAGTAATATCCCCTCACAGCTTCTTTGTTACACGACGAGGCTCAGAATTTTCGTGGCAGGGAAAAAAAAAATATTGTTTGGGCAATCATCACCTGACAACCTTTCGAAACATTATGCGCCCTGTTGTTTTGATGCATTCTTTAACCTCCTGTTTTAGCCTCCGGCTCCAGTTGGCTAGTCTTTAACCTTTAGATCGCTTTGGATACACAGGGTGTCCCAGCTAACTTTCGCCAAAGTTTAAAAATATAAAAATGCCACGTAGCTGGACAGAACAAAGGTAATGTTGTTTGCCGTCGCTTGGAGATGCTCAAACTATATATTTTCATACCGCCTAATTAGGTAATTAGTCTTAATCAATCAACTTCTCAAGTATTATAATTAGATGAAAAGTGTCAATGAAAAAATTGTAGAGCGACATGAAAAACTTCCGATACAGCTTTCTGTTCCTCAATAGGCGTTGCACAAGTGTTTTTTTTTGCGAGTATGAAATAAGTCCGCAAAAGCATGCAAGATTACCGTGCGACTGGCCGCTCGAGGCACTTTGCGTGTATTCGCGGGCTTTTTTCACTCTTGGAAAAACACTTGTGTAGCACGTATTGATTAACAGAAAGCTGTATCGGGAATTTTTGATGCCGTTATACAATTTGCTCATTGACACTTTTAATCTAATTATAATATTTGAGAAGTTGATTAAGACTAAATGTCTAATTAGGCGGAATGAAAAAGAAATTTCAGTATCTCCAAGCGACGGCAAACATTCACTTTCAAACTCCGGCTAAAGTTAGCTGGTGCACCCCGTATATGCATTCACATATTCATCGTTGTACTTCTGTCCTCAGAGTTGCCTATGCTACCTACCTCACAAGTGTTCGCGCTTTCTGCTGTCTCTACGGCACGTTTCGTTTGTCTCACCACTGCCCTACGGTTCGACCCTGATGTAGTCATTATCACCATTCAACTTGCGCCGAGAGACAACCGATCCTTCTAGCGCACACAGGTACCAGGCGCCCTGATGGTGCAGTCAATTTTGCGCTCGCCTCAGAATCGAGGACTCACGCTGGCAATGACCTTGTTTCGTTGTCTGCAATGAAACCAGGGTAACGCCATTGGTTACGCACCCAATTGTAGCATATTGTTTACCGTAAAATATTTGGAGAAGGGGGCGTCTCCTCATAAGGTGTCTTGTTGTGGGGAAGCCAGCTTTAGAGGTATCTGCTACTCACGTGCTGACGCGTTCGACACTACGTCGATGTTAGCGTTCAATCTACATTGCGTGTTAACGTGCCAACGCCACACTCTTAACTTATCAGAAGTTTTACGAATCGCGGACCCAAACATCACAGCGACAGCGAACTCAAGGAGCAGCATCGGTTCTCCTTGGGAGCGCTGTGAATGAACGCTATGTGGTGGTTATATTGCGAAGAAATTTTGTTTTTGCGAGCATTCAGACTTCAGTGAACGTAAGAGCAAATATACGCAACAGAGCGTGAATTAACGTACTAGTGTCGCCACTGTACTTAACCCACGAAGTCCCTACCACGGCATCTCTCAAAGCCCACTCTGAAATTTTGGGGCTTTAAAACGCCACCATCACTGTACGTCTATCACCGTGCGGTGTCTCTTGAATGACACTATATGACGGGAAAATTCGTTTCGTGTATTCATACGGAACAGTTTGTTGGGTATAGCCGCTGCGATAACTGTCTCTCTGCTGCTGAGTAAGGGGTCACGGATTTGAATCCTGGCTGCGTCGGGTAGTATTTCTTTCTTCGTGCACGCAACTTATGTCTAGTGCACGCATAAGGACACGAGCTGACCTACTATTACAATCCAGATACCTCAACTATGGCGTTTGTTGTAGATTGATCAATCAGTCAATCGACCGACTTATCGATCGATGGACCTTGTATATGGTGATGTTCGTCGAAGCGGCGTGGCAACCGCCTTCTTCGGGGTTTCCCTCGTCGAACGTGCGTCACCCTTCCAGCGTCTTCCTGCCGTCGCATTAACCCAGCTGCAACGGGCGTGAGCGCGTGTCACTCGGCGCGTGAGTGCGCGTGGGTGGAACTGCGAGACAGCGTGCCGGCCTTCGCTTCGCACCTGTCGCGCGCGCGGATATACCTCGCACGCGCGCCTTTTTTAAATGCACTGCTACGACTGATCGGACCGAACCGTCTTTCCTTTTTTTTTTCTTGTCCTCGCGTTGCGCTCTCGGGTGCGCCAGCTCTCGTCCGTGTGCTTGCGCGCGCGGAATAAGACTACGTCCTCGCGCGCGTTTTAACCCGTGTGTTTGGACAGAGAGCGGACAGTGTGCAAATTCGTCGCAGCCGGAGCGTGCCCGATCGCTGTGTGCGGTGGGCGTGATTGAAGTGGCCGTATACCCGCCCTAGCTCCTCTGATTTTGTTTGTTTTCGCTTGTTTTATTTTCTCTCTGGGTGAACGTGCGGTGCCCCCCCCCCCGATTGGCGTTTCCGCCGCGCTCAATGGCGCGACGCGCGCAAATCGGGCCGTGACAGCGTCGGTCGTGCGGACCCTGAGACGGCTGACCCTCTCTCCGCTTTTTTGCTCTTTCTTGCTCTGTATTCCATCTCTTTATTTTTTCTTCCGATGTCTCATGTTCGAGTGGATATATATATATTCTGTGTTGGTGCACCTGTCTCGCTGCACTCGAGAGGAGTGACCGTGACCAGTGCGTGCAAGGTCGATCTCATTTGTCCGAAATGTCGGGATTCTCTGCACGGCGCTGTTTTCCGGTGTGTCCTTGCGCGCGGCTTGGGGTCAGGGTAAAGCTGTGACGTCTGCCTGCTGCTGCTTGTAGATTCGTCAGTTTGCATTAGGAGCTTTCCAATGGCATTGGAAAGGCATTGTTGGTCATGTTTCGCAGGGGCTGCTGTTGAGCACGTGGAAAATGTCTAATTTCGCCATGTTGGCGTCGGGATCGAGTCAATCGAAGTTGAGAAGATATCGAATTTTACAATACAGTGGAATTTGAGTGTCCAGAGTAAGGACTATCTAGGATAAAGGACCCCAAACCATTTTCCAGCGCCCCAAATGCGCAAAAAAAAAAAAAAAAATTATTTGTTTCACCACTTTGCGTTCGTTGCCCAAAAGAACAGCGCGAGCAGTCATCACGCATTCAGCTTAACTGCATGGCTTCGCGAGCTCGCCTCTAATGCGAGTCACTTCAGTCAGTGCGTGCAGTATACCGCATGGTTCAGAGGTGGCTGTTTAAATTACAGTGGCCTGATTCTGATCTCTGGAGGCATTATCCTCTCTCTCTTACACACGCACGCACGCGCACACACACATATGAGAGAGACAGAGGGAGAGACCTGTTTGCGTATTGTATCGTATACTGCGACCATAACACAGCGATGCGCTTTCAACTGAATTTTTTTATTTGGAAAATGGCCCTTATACATCAGATCGGCCCCAATGTTTCTTGTGTTCGCGCATGGCTTATGTGCGTGCAATGGTACCACTATCTGTATCAAACCAATTAGCTTACTGCATTGCGTCGGGCTTACTAATCTAGATCATAATCGGATGTGTGTAATCAACAAACTCGTGCATGATGTGCCTCTCTGTGGGGACTTCAACCTTCCGGTTTTCCTCACGGGCCCCGGGATCCTGTGTGTGGGTCGGCCGCATCGACTTCAGTCTCGCCGTGCGGCTCGCCTCCCCCTCCCCCCTCTTTCCTCATTCCCTCCCCCTCTTTGACCCTCGCGCGTGTACAGGGTGCCTTCCATGTCAGACTCTGTAGTGCATAGGCACACTAGCTGCCCGCTGTTCAAGGCGCCACGAACTGTGAAATTTCGTATCGGAACCGTCGGCGGCGTTCCGGCGCATTTCCGGCCGCGGCGGAGGCCGGCCTCTGACCATCCGTGTCGGCTCGTCTGTGCTCACCTTGGATAGGTCGCGCGCTGCTCTCACACAATGGACTGCAGCGTCCCGCGCTTGTTTTGTAGCTGTTCCACGCGAGCAAGGCCGCCCCCATACTTCATCGCGGAAACAATGGTGGCATTGATGGCGCGCACTGCGGTACTGTTTTTATTCGATGCCGTTAGAATTTTTTTCGGACGGTCATTCCTTGAGACAGGAATACTGTCTATTCGTGTCCCAGATCCTCCCCCTGCGTCGTTACTGTGGGTGGTGCGTGTGTGTCGTAATGCGAGGGCGCTGATTTAAAGGTGACGACGCGAGGCTGGTTTCCAGATTCGCGAAGGACACACAGTACGGGCGGGTGCTCGACGACGCGCACCTGCGCGCTCAAGTCGTTTGGTTGCGCGTCAGAACGCGCGCCGAAGCCGTCCGTCCTCGTGAAACCGCGTTTTCTCGTGGTGAACGCCTTCGCGACCAGAGCCGCGGTTTGGTAGGCTGCCCGGGCGCTATGTCGGAGTTCTGTGCATCGAGTCTCGTGTGCGGTTTTCGTCTTTGCTACTGGGTTGATGGGTTTTGTACTAGCGGACCCAAATCTGTCCTGGAAAAAAAAAAAAAAACGCGTGACGCTCAGCGCCAGCTGTCTCTATTCATTGGTACGCTGAGCCGCTTGTGTCTATTTCCGAGCGCCCAATTTCAGCGGCTCCTTGCCATGTGTATGCAAATGCGACGCCAACGCGCGCGTCTGGGCCGCGGAAGAACAGCTGAAGAAAGGCTCTGCGTACGAAATATTCGAAGCTATTTTTGGCGCGAAAGTGCCCTCCTAGCGAACTGCAGCGCAGCGAAGCATATTATAGTGACTTCCTCGCATATATTTCGCGCATTCAGCCGTTCTTCAATAATCACGGGCGTATTCAATCAATAGGTTTGCGCACGAATCATATTGGCTGCGTGCTTTCTTGAATACGTACGGTGCTTACGTCTCTGACATGCTTCACTTTTCAATCAAGAAATAAAAGATTATAGGAAGTGGTGCCCTAAAACGGCTTAGCGGAATTTTTATTTCGGAAGGATGTTTGGGTAGCCCGCTGTGTATAGACAGCGCGCCGGTATGAAACGGTACAGATTTGCGTGCAGAACCGGCTTGTCCATCAAGTGTCCATCAAGTTCGATTTTCGTGGCGTACGCGCTGAAATTATGTATGCAGCACACACACACGCACACCCAAAAAATTGTGATAGCCAGTTAAGATGCCCTCTTTCACAACTACCCAATTCTTGTTGATCCAAGGGAGCTACCGCCGAACCTTCGCGCGCGCGTGCGTCCGTGTGTGTGTGTGTGTGTGTGTGTGTGTGTGTGTGTGTGTGTGTGTGTGTGTGTGTGCGTGCGTGTGCGCGCGTGTGATACACACACCATACGCAACTTCGCGCATTTCCTTTTCTTCCTTTGCTTCATCCTGCGATTGCGCTGCGAAACGTATGTTCCCGCCTTTAAAAAATAAAGAAAAGCGCGGAGACGTTCGTTCTGTTTTACACATTCCTTCTTTGTCCATGTTTAGTGCTATCGAGGAAGCGGCTTATTTATTTATTGCGATGTGGAGGGGTGGGGGGACGGGAAGGGTTACGCTGTTCCTGCATACCTTTCGAGAAACTGGGACCACATATAGCTGGCGCCGTCCCACATCTCTGTCAAGGGCAAGATAAAGAAAAAAAAAAAAGAGCGCGGGGAAAAAAAAGAAACTCCCAAGATTGGAGAAGGCATGTCCGCCTATCCCACATAGGGCTGTTATCGCGCGCGAGGCGTGTTTACAAACAATCCGGGCCGCGAGAGCGTGAATCAGGCGTCGCCGACACCGTGGTGACGATGGCGCCGGCATGCGGGGGGGTGGTCGGGGTGGGGCAACTGTGTTGCAATCGGGGCAGCGCGACCGTCTCCCGCCACTTCTCTCTGGGAGGGTTCTCCTTCCTAGATAAAAAAAAATAATTAAAAAAAATCCGCAACGATGGATTAGTTGCTATGACATTGTTTCTGAGCACGAGGTCGCGGGTTCGAATCGCGGTCGCGGCGGCCGCATTCGGACCCGGGCGGAATGCAGAAACGCTCGTTCAGTGATTTTGGTGCACCCTAAGGAAACCAGAGTGGTCAAAATTAACCTTCCGCTGTGGCGTCTCTCATAAGACATTGTGCCCAACTTCTGGACACTAAACCACAATTTAATCCTTGGTGGATTGCAAGATCAATTTGCGTCACGCAGACAGCACACCCTACAGGCACAAGCCGGCGGCACAGCTTTAGTATAGCCAAAAACAGGTGGAATGTTTTGATTCAACTGGTTTGTGTTAATCGGGTTGACTTGAGCTAGATATGTTGTACATTTTCACATGCATCGGAAAGGCCAAATTTGTTTTAAAAAAAAAACATTCATGGAAAATGGCCAATAACCAGTAACCAATGCTTGTTACTGTGTTCACCATGGTGGTTATATAGTTCATGTGCTGCTGTTGTCGCTTTTGACAGCAGCTACAAATCTACATGAATTACCTAGCTCTGAGATCAAGAGACATGGCAAGATCCACAATCCAAGGTCATGTTACTGCTGTAGATAACTTAGACAGTCTCTCTGCCACAGCAGTCCATCCACCTGTTGTTGTGCATGTGCTGTGTGTGTTTGGCCTCGCACCTGCCCTTGCATATGAAACTTTTTAGGCAGATGTTTGCACTAATGCACACCGAGATTTTATGTATAATTCACACAAATTTCAGTGTTGTTAGTCTGTCCTGTTTTGTGTTTCTTTTGAAGAGTGTTCAGATTTAATGCAATCCTCTTCATTTTCCCTGGTATAATGCTACCAGTGTAACATGGTTTGCGCATTGAAGTTCACTGAAAAATAAAATGAAATAAACATATGGAGTACTTTGAAAATTACAATATGGTTTGCTCATAAGATTATTTTAGTCATGTGTTCTTTCAAGGTATTTCTTAATTACTTTTTTGGATTCATGACAAGTTCTGACATGACTGTTACGCAAAGCTTTTGCTAGCTTTAGGTGAATGCACCTGGCTTTGGGTGTCCATATAAAAATTTGGCTTCTGTAGTTTTGTTTCATATCATATATCATTCATCTTTGTATAGTTCGAACTTCCCATATTTTAAAGCATTTGCAGCTTCGGATAGCTGTAATCAATGCAACTGACTTTTGGGAATTGATGAGGTACCCTTCTCAAGCAATGCAGTCTGTGCAGCTGAAACAGGGAAGGACATGCTTGTATTTTGAGCATCTCGAGAATGGCAGGCAGTGTTTGTAACTTGATTCTACTTGATGCTTTCAGAGTTAGGAATTGAAAATCTCAGCTCGGACAGCTAAAATAAGCTGTAGAGTTGTGCCATATTTACTGGAACCCAGGCTAGCCTTGGTTCTAGGCCGTCACCTGAAATTTGGAAAATCAGAAAAAAAAAACATTTTCTTTAATGTAAGCCAAATGAAAAAAAGCACTCAACTGCGGAAATAACATGCATTTTATTATGTCTTTCAACACCCATCAGAAGCGTGTACAGTGTTTGCTCATCATTGTCTTCATTAACATTGTTGGCCTATTTGTTACTGATTTATTCCTGCAGTATGACAACACACTACGTTCAAACAAAATGGCAGGTGCCAAATAGTCAGCTGTAATCACGGCCTCCGAGATCTCGTGGTGCACGGCCAGGTCACAGTCTATGGTGTAATATAGTGCCTAGAATATTGTGGTCGCCAGATGATGTTAAATGTCTCGCTGTTGCTGCCACACTACCAATTTCGATGCTTTTTTTTTTTTTTAATAGGAAGAGTATTAGCTTGCATTCAGGTAAATTCAGCATTTGGAAGTTGGCACACAGGACTGAATGCCTTTTAAAGGTACAAATTAGAGTGATTATCTGATCTTGTTCATTGTTAATTTGTTACTTTTTATGTACCGAGTACTGACTTCAAATGTTTTTTTTTCTTCTTGCAGCGCACAGAGGTGACGATGAACTTGACAGGGCAGTGGTGAGTAGCTTCCCAACATTGCCTGTGTTTTTGCATGCGCATGTGTGCTGTGATGATATGCGTTAAAATCTTTGAAGTTTTTCCATTGTCTTGTTTAGTTTGTGGTATTCTTTGTGTGCCTACCCACATGGAAAGGCTTGTTCCTAAAGCCTGTGATTGGGGATGCCCTAACCCTCAGGATAAGCAAAATTCGAATCCATCTCATCTCCAACCTCTACCTTAGCTGTTCCAAGTGAATGGCAATGTGGTCTCTCAACTGAAGTAGTTACAGTGCCTTTATAGCACTCTTCGGCAATTTTTTAGCTGTAATATTGTAATTGGCATTCTCAGCGCCTACTGAAAGGCAGGCACAGGACTGGAGTTGTCCCTTAACCTTTTTATAACAAAAATCGCAGAGGAGTCACTGTGGCTACATTAGTTGCAAGGCAGAGTTACATTCTCCTTTTTTAAATTAAGAAGGTGGAAGTTAAGGTGTGTTTGTGAATGCAGAAAGACATCAGAAAACATATGGGCAGACACACTTCAATGCTTGTTTATTGCTCTGAGCAAGACCATATTTCTTGCTCTTCTTTATCATAATTCGACACTGAGTTTTCTTTGTGCGATGTTTATGCAACCAAGGACAAATTTGCAGATGTGTTAAATGAATGTATTGGGTGTAGACTTGCTTTGTTTAGCGAGCTGGCCCCCCATGTCCATGTGTTCACCATTTAACTCTTTCCCTACCATGGGGAAAATGGTTTTTTTTGGTAGGTTACACTAGATCTTCTTTTCTGAAGAAACTACTGCACTCAGTATATTATGTTATACATGAACAAAAAGCAGAATGAATGCAATTTTCACAAATACAATTTTTATTAACGAGATGCATGTCATAAAAGAAATATAAATAGCCAGAATCAAGATTGTGCAGTAAAATTGAGCAAAGTTTGTAAACATATGGTTCTATCTACTAGGAAAGATATGTAACGAATATTATGAGATATAGAAAATGTATTGCTGTCTAATTGGCATTGTATAAGAAAAAATGAATTTTTCATTGTATAGGTATTTCACTACAAAAATTTAACTGCATGCACTGCAGTCGGGCGTGCCAGGCTGCGGCCGCCGATGTTCCGGGCTGGTTTGCGTCGTCATCGCCCTCAGACTCAAAGTCCGACAAAAAGAAACGATCCTTAGACTCGCTGCTCCTCGATCCATCTATAAAGTCAGCCGTAGACGCAGCGGAATCGTGAGATCTGTGATCTTTCGAAGTGCGTGTGCCTATCCTTGAGGCAGCCATCTTTTATTTCTGCTTTGCCAATCGCGAAACTTCGAAGCGCATTCAAAGATTACTGCCTGGTTGTAAAAAAGCGAATTGCTTAGAGAACAAAGTATAGTTCTCCTTCATGTCCAATGGCGCAGTGTGTCTGTGAGTGGCACAAAAGGCCTTGAAAGCGGCGTTTGAAACCATTGATAGCAGGCGAGCATTTTTGCTTTCTGCTTTGATGATTGCGAAAATTTTGTAGTGCATTCAGAACTCGCAGCCTGGCGATAAAAAAGCCAACTGTTTATAAAACAAATACATAGTTCACCTCCTCCACATCTGAAAGCGCAATGTGTCCGTGATCAGCGCGAAAGGTCTAGATAAGTGTTTCAAACCATCGTTAGCAAGCTAACGATGCCCAATGGGTGTGGTAGGGAAAGAGTTAATATCTTGTAGGATTTCTACATAAGGCTGTTTCATGTGGCGTGATTGGGGGGGAAAAAATCGTTCTGCCGTGCACGTCGCAGAGCGATTTTCACTGGCAGCTTCCACATGCGTTTGCGGCAGCGCGATTTCCATCGCAGCGATGCGCAAGGTTGCCCCCTGCTCAGAGTATCCATGCCTGCATTGTTAAGTAAAAGCAACATGGAAACTATTCAAATATTCTAATTTTCCTATTATTATTCGATAATAGAATAAGTTCACCATTTTTTAACATTTAAATGCGTTGAGACTTCACGACAGCTTGCAGATGCGGTGAGTGAGACGCTACACAACACCTCAAATATGAGCGTGTGGCTTGTGCGGCGTAGGTGGGGCGGTTACGTTTACTACACGCTAGTTTCATTGTTACCATGGAAGCCACAACATTTTTCTTGGATGAGTGTTCGCGTTTGCAGAAGAACAAGCTACTATTGAGTGTGCATGTATAAGCAGCTGGCACAATTTGTAGTGATGAAGAGGTTGAAGACAGTGGCGATCAAGTGGGTACATGCCTTATCTTGAAGCGGCGTCCTTCTCTCGACCTGGATAGCGTGCAGCTTCTCCTTTTAAACGAATAGTATAAGCAGAAGAAAAGAAAAATGTTTATGAAGCTCCTAAGCCGCAGGCGCTGGTGGGTGCGCCATATTAAAACAACTAAAACTGGCATGTGACATTGCTCCACAGAGCTACTAACGTGCGGTAAAACAGGAAAGCGCCTGTTTTGACAGTGCTTTGTTCCTTCACACATTGCCCCTCCCACATTGCACCGATCGTTGCGACTCAGCGATGGCACGACCAACTTGTTGGAATTCAGTCGCAGAGAGCCCATGACGTTGTGACGGTTGCTGAGCTATGGAATTCGCTGTGCCACTCACTAAAAATCGCGCCATATGAAACAGCCTATAGAAATGCTAAAGGGTTGCCTTTTTCTGGCACTTATGGACCTTGATTTCATTGTATGAGGTGACTTGTGCAATAAGGGGGTTCTGCCTTTTTTTTTTTCTTCAATGACGTTTCTCTGAAGCATTCCGACATCAATGATGCGGAAGCGGTGAGTAAATATAGACAACAGCGCTGCTTAACTGGGGGCTCAGTGCATGGTTTGTGCATGTATACAAATTTTGTTTACATTGCAAAAAACTGCATGCGCCTTGCCAGATGTATAATGTGACCATGACAGAGAAGTGTTTGCAGCTGAGCAGCAGCCATAGCGTATTCTTTGTGTGCAATACGAGCTGCCTAAAGGCCAAATGCAATAAAATGTTGGACCACGTAAGAAGTCTAGAGTCAGATAGTGTAGATACATAACAGCCTCTATGCAGTATTTTATGTTTTAAAAATGAGTTTATGCGTCACAAAAGGCTTGCGTAAGTAAACTGATAACTGAAAGAAATCATGCCATTACACTTGCTGTAAGTGGCGCACGACTCTGGATCACATGACTTCCAAAATAAGGCACCACCTGCAGCTGCCTACGATGCATGGAAAAAATTTGGAGGACACTTAAGCTTCACCTTTAAGAGTGGAACGTGATAGCATTAAAAGATCCCTGACTGCTTCTCACACTTCTCGGCAACTGCAGCGTATGTAACCGTAATGTTTACAGGGAAACGCTTGCTGCAAACACTATGCAGGAAGGTGAGCTTTTTGGTAGAAACTGTGCCTCTTGCATGGGTCGCGATGCAGAGGAGGCAAGCGTCATCTGGAAGTGTTTCAAGGAAGCGGGCGCGTCGCTCCATGGACTCCGAGATATTTACGTGCCGGCATTCAAAAATGGCGCACTTCATCTCTGGTATATGCATTGTAGAAATGCTGGAGAGGGGGTTTTATTTCAGTTTGTGCATAACATAATTGTTTTCTCGTATATGCAAATTACAATCCAAGAGCTGAGAAATTCTGAGAGCTGAGAAATCTGAGAAATTCAATTCAGTCTATTCCTTGCATCACACGGAAGGCCTGGGTATGCGTGGTTCGAAAATATTTTCACTGAAACGTCTGACACCAACTCCGGATTTTCTATGACATGGGCTCCTTAACACTTTCACGTTAAAATTTTAGAGGTGATGTGCTGGGACTTGCATCAAAGCCGCTAGCAATCAGGCGCATGCATTGTCTCTCGAGGTTGCTATTGAAAAGCTGCTGATAAGAAAATTACATTTACCTGCCCTGTAGCTTTGTCAAGGTTGTTTAGTGGTATATGCTACTCACTAATTACGAATTTAGCCAAATTGAAATTTTGTTGCAGTTGGCCTTAAATACACACCGTAAATTAGGTCTCTTGTGCATTTTTGTGCATTTTGCTTAACGCTCTGACGCAGTACATTTCTCTGATTGTGTGCAGGTTAAGATGATTGCTGGAGCTTTGCAGATTTCTAGTACTGTCCATCTCTTTGACACTTAACTGCTTATCTGGCATTCTTGGTTAGCAGTTTGCTGTGAGATTCACATCTCCTCTCCTTCCCCTTCCCCCGGAATACATGGTTGGCAAAAGAGAGGCATGGCTACATGCACTTTACTTCGGGGCTGGACGTGGCTGTTTGTTCAATTCACTCATGCTTTGCATAGTTGCTGGAAAGTTGTCGGAATAGGCACGTAATCCCAGCATGGCTGTGTGAGAAAGACATCTTATTTTTTTTGCTGTCACTGTTCTGCAGTCCTTAGCCTTGTTAATTTGTACACCTACTGCAAAATTTTTCAGAGCATGAAAATTTCAAATAAGAATTTTCTATATATGTATACATAACATTCGAAAATGAAAAAAAAGAAAGACGAACATTATGCCATATGTTTAACATTTAACATATGCCGTAATGTTCGTCTTTTTTCTTTCTTTAATATTATGCATTCAGGACTGGTGCAAAACCCTCCATCTTCTGCGTGTGTGTGTGTGTGTGTGTGTGTGTGTGTGTGTGTGTGTGTGTGTGTGTGTATAGGTATATATATATATATATATATATATATATATATATATATATATATATATATATATATATATATATATATATATATTTGCACTCACTCATTACCTTTGAAAAACGGGGTTACTATTTGCACCATGAATAATGTTAAAACAGTGAAATAGTCTGTGATGGCGAGCATTGTGGTTGGGCATTCATATTCCTGTTTGTGGGTGATCTCGGAAAATGGTCCCTTTTACAGAGTTTAGGGAAGGCTTCAAAAAGGGCCAGCAGTGCACCTCCAAACCGGCGAGCAGTGTTGGCAACGCCCATTAAGCCATCACAGCAGCCCTCTACAGGCACAACACCATCAAGTAAGTCCTAATGTGTGTGCACTACTGGGCTAGATGGCTTATGATTGCACTGGACAACAGAGGAGACAGGACGCGAGCATGTTTACAATGTGCGTTTAAAATTTTTGCAAGCAGTTGACACCTGTTAGCTCAGATTTCTTGAAGCCACAGTTTATAACTACCTGAAGGTGTAATTAACCAAAGTTGAATATATAATTCATTCCAAAAAGGAGTTGTAGCTTGTTACACAAATAGGCACACAGACCAGGTGGTGTTTCAACATATGTCCAAAAATAGTTATACAAACACATTTAAATAACAAGCCACATTTGTAGGGAAGGGGTCAATGGCACTATTTTATAGTGGCCCTGTCAACATAAGAAGCAACTTGAACATCAAAGGTGGCTGCATTTTTAACATGTCTCGCTACTTCAATTTAACACAAATTTCAGTACTTGATTTAATTTAGAAATGCACATTTAAACTGTGATTTGGCTGCTACTATCTTTTCTAGTCTAATTCCTCGATGTTCTTTATTTTATTTTTTTCGTTGCTGGCTGGTATGTCTGAAGTGGTGAAATATTTATGAATGCAAAAATATAGTTAAACATTTTCACGTTTCTGTGTGGGCACTACTTCACATGAAGTTGCAATATTTTGTACATGGTGGTTTGATTGTTAACAAAGGAAAATTGTTACAGTTGAGTTGACGAACCAACAACTGCCAGCAGTGTTGTCTTATTACAAATCGCTGACGATACGTAATTAGAAAGTGACTGAGGTATCTTTATTCAAAGTTCTTTTAGATGTGCTGTGCAACTTTGAAAGAAGGGAATACTCCAATTGTTTTCTTGCTGTACAGTGATTAACCTTTGTTGTAGCAGCATGCAGTCTAACCTATGTGCTTGCTGCTGTAGAGTTTCTCCCATTAGAAGTTGTGGGCAACCCACATGTTAGCATTTGTCATTCAACTATGATAATAGCTCAAGTCATCACCAAGCTCCTTTGGTTGCCACAGTTCCTTGAGCGGAGAAGCTGGTGCCTTTAGGCCCAAACTGAAAGTGTTAGTCAAGTGAGCACCAGCAAATGCAATCTGCTGGCAATGATGAAGGTGCCTCGCAAGCTTTTCACTGCGATATCAATGACAAGGACGCCTTAGGTGCATTCACGCTACCTCTGCCATTGTGCTGTCCCACGATCGACAGTGCATTTGCAGTTTGTGCGCAGAAGGTTAAGACCGCAGAGCTGTGGAGTGGGTTGGTCCAAAGAACCAACGCAGTAAGGTGGACTCACCATCAACGCTATGCTCAAAGCCTCTGTGTCAGAACAAGGACAGCATTCTGTCTTCCGCTGCTAGCATGAGTGTTCACAGAGTGTGCATGCGCACACTGTGTGTATACTGTGTGTGTGCACACAGTATGCTTGCGCACACAGAGTATATTAACATTCCTGCTTTGCTGCAGTGTGTATGCTGTGGTCTGAGCACTAAATATCAAGCTAACATTGTCTAATATTTCACTGGGTGCTGAATAACACCAATGGTTTCCCGTCGGTCTCATTTCATGCACCATCGAGGTGTGATGTTTGCAGCACCACTGGTGGCGCTTTTCGTCATAGCAGCGTTGTGCGATGCCCGATAGCTTCCAGGGTTTGGTAGCTGTCAAGGTTTGGTAGCTGCCAAGGAACAGTTCCAGGGCACTGTTCCTTTTACTCGGAATTAGTTGCTTTGCATGCTGCACAGTGCCAACATTTTGCCCCCAAGTAAACACCTTCTCAAGAGTTCCGGCACAATGCTAAACCTTGCTTTCTGGCTGAAACTGCCATGATTTTTCAGCCTCATCTGAATATGCTGTGTTTGGTCACCATACACATGAGCCTCCAAATGTAGTGCCATTGCTTTAATCTTAAAAGGGCACTAAAGAGAAATGCTGTATAATTTTAGCCTGATCAAGTGTTATTTCAAATTTATAGCCTGTGTACTGTGCATGTGTGTACTGTACTGTGCAAAACTCCAGGTGGTCAAGACTAGTCTGAAGTCCCCCACTACGGCGTTTTTCATGATCATATCATGGTTTTGGCACATGAAACCCCAGAATTTAATTTAAGAATTACGTTTTTGTTAATTTCATGGTAAGAGGTTGATTACCATAAAAGAGAAAATGAAGGCTGAACTTTAATTGCTTGCTGAAATGTAGTCCATCTTTAGCAATAAAAAATTAATTAGGCCTGAGGCAATGCTTTCTAAAGTAATGGCATCATGGTGAGCTGGCATGGGATTTTCAAGATGGCATTGTCACCTGTCTTTCATTTTAGCATTTTTCTGACTTATCAAGCCTTCTCCCATAAGGTACCTTCTTCGACATTGTACAGGCATTAATTATAATTCAGTAATACAGATTTCTTTTCGTTTTTCTTCCTTTCGTTTTTCTTTTATCTAAGTATTCCTTTAATTCAGGTGCCTTAATGTAGCTATGGGGGGGCCGAGGAGTGCAGCGATACGAGTGACTTCTTGGTTTACGAGATTATTTAGTTAGGTCGGTTTTTTCGGCACGAGAGCAACTCTGTCTATATAGTATGAAGCACATATTTTATGAATGAAGAGGGTTGTGGCGATAATTTGGGAATTGGTGATGACTTGGGATATTATAATAAACACATTATCACATCAAAATGAAACTTGGGATGAAAGAAACAAATTTGAAAAAAAAAAAAAAAAACGTTGAAGGCTGTGCTTCATGTAGTGGACATATCAAAGTGTCTGATTAGAACTTTAACATGAGGCATGTTTTCGTTGATTGAGAGAGAACGAGTCACACCTTTTTCTAAAGTAGATGGAACGGAATTTTTATGTATTTGTTTGTTTGTTTCTTTGTTTGTTTGTTTTTCTGTTCACATTTCATTTGTCTGTGATAGTACTTGCGTTTTTTTCTTTCTGCCTGTAGCTGGTTCTCACAACAACTCTTTTCTTTTTCTTTGCCAAGCACTCACCCGAAAGCATAGCTTGAAAGGTGCTCCTCCTGTTAAGGCCGCTGTATCAGGTATCTAACATGTTTCTAACACTTAATTATGCCTTGGCATTCTCTGTGCATGTGCATGTAGAAGCGTTCGCTCCTGCTCTTGTGTTTCACGTCATAACTGCGGCAAGTACACCTAGCAATGTGCAATATGAAATTGATATTAGTACACCTGATAAACACTATCTAAAAACATTTCTGCTTAGGCATGACATTTCCTACAAGGAAATGTGATCCCTTGAACTATAATCCTGGTAGGAAAAGAAAAGAAAACTGCTCGCTGTGGGAATTAAGCATATGTATTATATTGTGGTGCATTTTCAAATTTATCAGACATGTAAATTCATGTAAATGATCTGTGTGCAGTGTGCACGTAGAAACAATGCCACTAAATGTATGTAGAAAATATGTAACATTACCTGTATCAAATGTAACTCTATGTGCATGTCAAACATAAACGGGAGCAACGGCCCTCCTCCTGACTTAGTGATCTTGAGCTCACACTCCACTCTCTAAGAAATAAACTGACTTGTCAATAATTTCTTCAAAAATGCTACCTGCCAGGCATTCTGAAACTTTTTTGCTATTGCTTTTCTTTATTTGTGGCCATAATAAATTGGGGTGTTTTACTTTCAGTTATATGGCGGAAATGTAAGTTATTGTTTAGAGAGCAAAGCTGCTACTAAGCTAGGACAAGCATTAGCAGGATTGCACTCGTATTGTGTTACTCTTCAGAAGCCTTTGCTTTAAAGATAAGAAAAGAAAAATATAAGAGAGGGCCAAATAAATATTGAGACCCAGGCAACTTGGCCTAATTTTTGCTCACCTTTCCAAATATATATATCTTCGTTAAATTCAGCTGTTTGCTTCCTCAGTTGACACACCATCTCTCATCGTGTGATTTTATTATGGTCATTGCATAATGAAATTCATGCACAGTTTTGAGCTTTCTTTAGCATTAAACTATGTATGCCATAACCTGCTTAGCTGTAACTCACACTTTTTTTTGTGTGCTGGATATCTCAGTCCATCTTCCATTGCTATATAGGTATGGTTGCATTAATCATTGTTGTGGCCACTGTCATGTTTGCTAATGTCTTAGACTTTCCTGGCCATTGATGTAATTGGGCTCTTCAAGGACATGTTTCTTTCTGTCATTTGAAGAGAAAGGAAATGAAAATTGATTGCTACAAATCGGGCAGTTGGGCTGTTTTTACTGCCTAACACTGTTTATCGTGAGTGGTACACAGCTTTGAGCACCAACAATTCATTTTTTTCAAGCCCGCAGGAAAGGATATTAGTAGCTGGGAAGTTTACTAAATGAGATAGGTGCCCGTGGACTGGAGAAAGGGTAACCATCAAGGACCAACACATTAAGTTTTATTTCATTTTGTTAAAGGAGATTGTCATTTCTGAATCAACCTGCTGTTATTTGTCCGTGACACATTGTGTAGATGTGTAACTATTGTCAGCCTTCTGGCTGCCTGGTTTGGAACAAAAGTATTGACATTCTCTTTGAAGTCATTTTCCCTGACTTGTAACAAGAGTGGTGCATTGGCTGCAAATGCTTGAAGGGCACGTGGACAGGTCTTATTCCTAGACAGTTTCTTAAAATTATTCTGCTGCATAAAGCGAACTTTAGGGCTGTTTTCTGAAAGAGGGCATCACTTCTGAGAGTCAAGGATGCTAAACGTCTTTGTAAGTTAAATATCTGTCTTACATGCATCATCTCCAATGTTGTAGTCAAACCGTTTGCATCATAGCGTGGTAGAAGCAGTGTGGGCTGTCGGAAGACACTGCTTCAGTAATATGGTGTAATGGTTGTTCTGGCTATGACTACTAGCCATGTGTGATAATTCACAGGGTAGTAGTAACAATAGAATGTAACATATTTCCGACACATTTTCAGCATGCCATCAACAGATGTCTATATGTCCATGCCATGCCACATTATAACCATTGTGTAATTCACTCCCTTTTTATTTTTCCAAAACAATCTTGGAAAGGTGTTGTGGGCTAAAAGTAGTGGTCTGCAGCTTGACAGAGGCCTGGAAAGCAGAGTACAGTGGTGGAACAGCTGTGCCAATTGCACCGAACTGCGCCAAGAGCTGGCCTTAGCACCAAGCCTGTGCCAAAGCACGCATAAGTGCAAAACCCTCCTTCCTTCAATGCTTCGCAGCTAGCAAAACTGAAATCAAAACCAACAGCTCTCTATCATCATCATCATAATAGGAAGCAGAGGCCTATCCATAGTTACTCACTAATAGTGAGAAACTCTATGGGCCCATTAGAGTTGTCAAGTTTGTCATTCGCGATTTTTCTCTGACGGGCGTAAAATGTAGTGCCATGGTACTGTTTTACTGGCGCTCTATTTCGGTGTTCACTGAACCCGTGTGGTATCGTGGAGTTTGCCAAAGGAGGATGTCGCATCCTAGGGTTAAAAGTAAGCTTTTTCAATGTTAGTGGATGATAGCGAGGCTCTGCAAAAGAGCCGATGCTGTCAGAGTCGCATGTGGTGCATAGTTAAGAATGGATTGATGAATGAGGTCGAATGTGGTACATGGCGAGAACTGTCACTTCTATGGGTGTTGCCATGTTCGTTGACGCAAAGCTTTTGTCTGGTTTGGGTCGCTATGTTATTTCGATGAAATAGCTTCGCCAACGCAACCGCAAATCCCTATTTGTGTCTCGCATATTTGTAGTGGGGCTAGCGCTATTTCTCTCTCTCTCTTCCTTTTGCAGCCCCTATTCAAAAACTCCCTAATGTGCATGGCGGACATGAGTATGTTGCATGATGTCATGTTCGGTGCACGCGTGCATACTCGATCGGTTTTGTGGTGAGCCTTTGCGCGCAATCCATGACTTTTGCACTGTGTTGCATCCTGGGTTAATAAACACGCGTTTGTTAACGATGAAATCTGTGGCACCTTCTCTGCGCCTTATCAAGAAACCTGCCGTAGCGTTCTTTGTGCGTCGCGATATGGAAGAGCGTCATGTCATTTACTGACGGCGCTTGCAGGGTAAGCCTCATGCAAACCCATCTCCACAACATATCAACTACATCAGTTACAATTTTCATGGTATATGGTAAGCACACATGCATGGGACCCTGCACCAAAAGTGCTTGCTGATGCGCCAAATCGGCTTTGTGCCGGCCCCAGTACCTGCGTCGAAAGGTGAAATGGCTGTTCCACCACTGAGATTACCATATAAACTAAAATATAGCTGGAGTGGGAAAACAGGTTGACTCCTCACCTTAAAAAAAATGAAAAAGGAAATCACCAAAATGCATTTACTTTCACAACGGCACTACAGCTGTGCAGCGAATTGACTGCTCGGTCACTAGTAGTGAGTGCACATGGAGCTCTCGCACGAAATTCACAAGTACGTCCTCAAGCTGTGGATGCACTGCACTACACCAACAAAATTACGTTTTACGTGGGTTGTGCACTGACAGTTCTCATTTTTGTGCCTGGCAGTATTGCACTTTTTGTTTTACAGAAACGCTAAACTGGTGCTGTGCGGCCATGTTGCCGTTTGCTTCAGTGAAGTTTACAACAGTTATCATGATCACCGCTGAAGAGTGCTCTGCACGCAGCTACTCATCACTCACTAGTCAAAATAATTTTTAAAAATCACACATGGGATCTATCAGAAAGAAGCGCACTGTCAGGGTGATGCAGTGACAAGAAAAACAATTTTAAAAATATGGGAGCAATTCATGTGTGGATATGAACTCAGCTTCAGCTAGTGTTTGCTAAAATGCATACAGTTAATTGCCACATGACAACTCGCATTCCGCTAAAGACTGCTATACAAGACAAAGGGTGAATTTAGCTTACATTTCTCAAGAAAATCTCTTGACCTATATCCCAGTTTATACGGTACTACTACAAAGCAAAACTCGAAATAAAATTTTAAGCTTTGGCATAAGTTCGCAATGTAATGTGGCCAAACTATGCATTTGTACATCATAATATGACAAAAATTCAGTAGTACGACAGAAAAGAAAGCACCGTACCTGTATTTTTCAGGAAACAGTGACTTATTGACGCAAATGTTTCACTGTGTGTACGTACTTAAGAATAAACAGAAGGTTGTACTAACATAGATGACTGTGATAACAGGTAACATGCGTGCTGTGGTTTGTTTGCTTTTATGAATGGCAACATTAAGCAAACTTGAGCTTGCATCAATGTTCAGTCCTTGCACATTGTAAGATTAATGTACCAACACTTGGAAACATCACAGCAACAATGAATCAAAAATGTAATCCTTATGGCTGCTGGTTTGTGGGGCCCGGAGCTTCAAGTGGGGGACATTCAGATAGAATGGCCGAGTGCCCGAAATCGCCTTATTTTAAACCTAATATTTAAAACTATCACTTCATTTTTCTAATAATATTGAAGCACCAAAGTGACCGTGTTTGTTTGTACAATCTTGCTTTGCTCTCATCTGTGGTAACTTTAGTTGCCTTGGTGTAGCCTTACTTCAGGTTATTTTTAATTTGTTTCTGTTGTAACAATCACTCTATGAAAGCATCTAACCTATCTCTTGCTTCCTTGCAACAGCCAATGCAGGAGCTGTGGATGAAGAGATGTTCATTAGATCATTTGAAGAAGTTCCAAAAACACAGGTAGGTCTGAAGTTTCAGAAATTTTTAAAACATGATTGATTTGGCTTTTCAGCACTTTCTTTGGAGCTTGCAACATTGCATCATTGTGGACAAATGCTCTGTTTTTTTAAGCATGATCGGTTAACACTTCTCTTTTTTTCTACCAAGTGAGAAAAACTAACTCTCCAAACAAGACGGTTTAATTGTTACTCAACACTTCAGAGCCAGTCCGCCCGATTCAGAGATCAATGGATCTTGCTTGTAAACCACAGGCAGCCCATTTAGTTCACCAGAAATGTTCATGGAATGTTCTCAGAGCCTGTACTCTGTATGTTTTATGGAGTACACCCACCTACACATTGTTTGGGATCAAGATAATGGATGGCTGGACACCACAGATAACACATCATCATCACTGCAGATATATACCAGTGCTGCATTCCGAGCCCTTTTTTTTCTTTTTTTTTTGTCAGCTCTACTCTGCAAAGGAGCTGGAACACGAACTTACCAAGGTCAGGCAGGTTCTGTCTGATACAAATACTGACTGGGAGAGGAGAGTGGACGTGGTAAGTTTATCGCATCTTTCTCGGCTCTATCCACATCTATCGCGTCTAGCTTGACGTTAGCAAATAGGACTGAACTTCTTATTCTCGTTGCATGCTTTCAGACTCGTCAAGACCTTGCAGATTGAGTTACTATAGCTACCTTAGTGGCTGCATAGCTGGGACATAATTTTTCATTCCCCACTTTTGGGGAACACTTTCACTTTTGCAGCTCATTGGGGCAGCAGGCATTCTGCACGATGGCTGAGCCAATGAGCATCTGCTAAGAGTGGCATCCTTCAATTTGATTGGTCTAGTACATGGCCCCTGCAACACTGTGCTGCTGAGAATGATGCCATAAGCCATCATAGAGCCTCTCCTGCCACATTCCAATTGGCGTAGAATGTAGAAACATGTCTGGTGCACTGAAATATTGGCACATAGCAGAATGACTCTGTAGACGTACAGCACTGACCATATGAGCATGACATGACCCCTTTTTTGCTTAGTATACAAGCAAATCTGAGATTGTCAGTTAAGCCACTTGTAAAATTCTGCTGTTGCTTTATTTATTTATTTATTTTCATTGAAGTTCACACCTCATGGTTCCTAAAAATTGTAATTTGATTTTTACTGTAAATATTCTCACGAGATAAAATTCCCACATAGCACGTATTTGCATAACTTGCATTGTAAACGAGAAGAGCAGCCCAACAGCTTCCGCCACTATTGCTAAATGAAAGGTTACCAGCGTTCATTACATTACTACTAGCTGTATTGTCCATATCTTTTTCTCAGCGTTTTTAGCAGAATTGGCCAACTCTACAAATTTGTACAAATTTGTCGTTAAAAAGAATCTAGTACAAATGAAAAAGGTTTCAAGAAATATCCCGCTTGTTTTGGGATGTGTTTAGACAAACCTGACCACATACTTAGTTGATTTGGAAGTGATATTCATTTGCTGGCCTGAATTCATATTGCCCTGCTTTATACCCACACACCTAAAGCGCAGCATTGAAAAGTTAAGATAATTGTGAGAATTTCTGCATAATCTTGTAACCTTATTGTTTAAATAACCTAAGCTTTATCGAATGGTTCATACTTCTTTGTAAACAATTTAATTGTGGCTTAACATGACTTCTGCTTGGTGTGAAAATCCCTAAACTCTATGCTAATGGTTATTTCCTGCAATATGTTGTACACAATTACAGAAAACTGGAAATTCCCAGGTACAAATTGAAATCGGCTAGCGTAAAACAGATGTAATTGAATATAGCTGGGAGGGTCCTTTGTCGTGCACTGGTCGTAAAAATAGGCTGATGATAGAAGAGCGGACGACTTGGGTTACATTAGTGATGGAGCAGTAAAAAGAACAGGCTTAAACAGGAATTGATGACACGACACAAGTGCTTCCAGTGCTTGTCATCCTGTCTATTCTTTTATGTGCCTGTTTTTCGTGCTGTTACATCGAGAATGTGTTGTGTGTTGTCACTCTTCACTGCCGGGCTAACCATAGGCAGATGTTTGACACCTTTATCTTTGTTTCAGCTGCGGCACCTTCGCAGCCTACTGATAGCAGGTGCTGCTGAGTATGAAGAGCTCTACACCAGCTTGAGGCTTCTGGAGCCTCCATTCCAGGTTCTGGTTAAGGACTTAAGGTCACAAGTTGTCCGGGAAGCCTGCATCACTATAGCGTGAGTTGCACACACTGCATTTTATCTCTCCCTTATTTCTTGTACGCCTCATGTTCATGCTGGCCATTTCCCTGCTCTTTAACCTTGCCTTTAATATCAAAGGCAGAAGCAATTGACACTATGCTTTTATTGAAAGCATGGCAAAATGTGCACTAACCATGCTCTGTACTTGTTGACAATAATGCCACCCGTGGCTTTCTGAGCGCTACTTTACTTCCACCTGATATCTTATTCCTTGGGATCGAGCACTGTAAATGTCTGTATGAAAGCATTTTTAAAAGCCTTTCATGTACATATACAAGTTTCAAGAGTGCGTGTAGCTTAGCTGCATTTTGGCAGAATCCTGCTCACTGTAGGTTAGCTCATTCGTAAATTTATGCTTCTGAATTGGGAAGACTAGTATAGTCAAACACTTGCAGTGTGCTGCTGACTTTATCATGTGTTTAATGCTGCTGGCAACACTGTCATAATAGGCACACCAAACTTTAGAGTGCCTGATTTGTTGACATATGCAATTGATTTGTCTGCATGCCTTAAGGTGCCAGTGCATTTGCACTGTGCCTTCTTTCTGTGTTGCTGTAAGATCACCCTGTAGCCATAATTATAAATTTTCAGTTATTGTTTGGAATAAAACTCTCACTAAGTTCTGCCCTTTATTATTTTTGCAGTTATTTATCCCAACAGTTGGGCCATAAACTCGACCACTTCTCAGAAGCAGTACTTCCAGCGCTCATCAACTTAATCCCCAATAGTGCCAAGATTATGTCTACGTCCGGCATTGTCACAGTGCGGTTCATCATACAGGTGAATTCACCTCCTTGGTTTGCACTTTCGCTCTCACAGTATTACCAAATCTGTTACTCTTGAACTATAGACTTAATACTGTGCAGTCTTGGCACATTTGCCGAAATTTTTGTGTGACATTAATCAGCAGTCTTTTATTTACTATATAGGACAAGCAAAGAACAGTTATTGTGTGCATTTAGTTGCTTATATAATGTTGCTGAGCAAGTAACTTAGCACAGTCAACTCTTGTTGATGACCACAGTGGAGGATCTAAAGCAGGCTGCGTCACTCGAAGCTCAAGTTTAAGCAAACGTCTTGTTATGGTTGTTCAGACATGTGCTTGCAATCGTGCACTGGGGTGATTGTCTCTCAAGCTGCAAAGCCAGCTGTTGCAATCAGGTTCCTGTGTTCATGAGTTTAATGAATGCTCACGTGGTCAGTTAATATGTATGTTGATGAAGGGAAGCTTGGTTGGTGGCACTTAATTTGGCCCTCACATAAAATTCTCCTTTGTAACTATTAATCTTTCCCACTTGCCGTGAATCTTGTGCGTACCACAGAGAGCCACTCTCTGTGCAGTGCTATTGTCACTGCAACTACCTTGAACTGTGTTGCACTGTATTTGGGGTGCACAACTTCCCACGAAAATGACTGTTCTGTATACTTTTGGCTTTCCTTTTAGCACACCCATGTTAGTCGGCTGATACCAGTGATCACAATGAACTTAAGTTCAAAGTCCAAGGACATCAGAAGGTGAGTAGATTTATTAGCATAATTAGATACACTGTTAAACCTCGATATAACGAACTTCAATATAACAGAATTCTCGATGTCATGAAGTATTTAACTTTCCATAACCTCTTGTTCATAGAACACCATGCAATTAGAACCTCAATATAACGAAGTAAGTTGGGGCTTCGCGATTTCTGGCGTGTCTCAGCCACGACTGCGCATGGATGTAAGCGTGGCTGAGTGTATACGCAGCAACGCACCCTGCTTTAGAGGTAATCTGCCGCATGTGCAAAGAGTGAGCATGCTGAGTCAGCATGGCATCATGTAAGCTGTCTTCCCGTTCGTTTAGTATTGAAGGTTACGTAATCTAGAGTTTCGGTGACTCGTTGGAGCGAGTGTCAGACGAAGCATTCGCTTCCCACTGCTGGCACTTTTCATGACAGCATCGTCCCAGTGCAGGCAACGTTATCAGCTGTGGGGACAGAGAGCACGCGAGAGCGTAGCTGGCTTCGCTTAATTCGTACCACCTGTGTGAAGATATCGTCGACGCTACATGAAACCGCACCATTCGTCGCCGAGCCCCAAGTTCATCAAAATGAATTTTCTCATTCTAATCTCCTTTGCTCGATTGCCCGACAATTCAGAAAATTCTGCGGCCCCTTTCCTTGTAAGAAAAATCGACCTGCGACTGTACTTATTTGCAAAAAGGTTGAATTCCAATGCAACGAAACTTTGATATAACGAAGCAAACTGCTGATTTTACCTACTTCGTTATATGGAGGTTTAACTGCATTAGTAATTTGATGTTGGAGATTTATGCCTTAATAAAAACTTTCTGACATTTTTCCTTTATAAAAACAATATTTTTAATGAGTTCACTGATACAGCATAGAAGACTGAATTTTGTTACTAGCAGGCTGCACCGAGGAATAATTATACCCGTAAGGGTATAATTATTCAAAGTGGAATAGGGAGTTCTTAAGGCATGCCATTTTCAGCGCTAAATTTGCAGCATGCTCTTCCTGCCAGCTTTATTCTATCACTTCACATGTGCATGACAGTACCTGAAAATGTGACATCAATACAAACTGTACTGTTGTTGCCGGTGAAGTAACAAGATTTCTATGAATCTATGAGCATCCACGAGTAAATCCTAGAATCTCTTCTGAACTCATCCACTGCATTAAAGTCTTCCAGTATTCAAAGTAGCGTTATAGGCAGCTGGGGCTCTAATTGCAAATGATGTTTCAACAGGCCTGGCTCACCACGACACGGTGCTTGTGCATTTTCAGCATTCGCATGCTTATTGTGTTCTGTGCAGGTCCTGCTTTGAGTTCCTCGACCAGCTGTTGCACACGTGGCCTACACACACCCTGGAAAGGCACATCGCTATCCTGCAGGAAGCCATCAAGAAGGGAATCAGCGATGCTGACCCGGAAGCCCGTGCCTTTTCACGCAAGTGGGTGTGCTCAGCCTCTGCCTCGATCTTTCTTGTTTATTTTGGCAGCTGTGAAGTTTCAAGATAGGTGGGTCTTTTGCAAGATTTGGCCCCTACTGTGCGATTGCAAATGCACAATCCTACTGTTGCAGGCCAAGCATGGCAACTTGTTCTCGTGGAAACGAAGGGATCTGTAGACATGCTTGGGCCAGTGGCACCTGTTATCTGTTTTCTGGAAATTGAAAGCCATTTGAAAGAAATTTGGTAGTCGTTAAGAAATAATTAATTCAAGTTAATTAGTTCAAGAACTGTCATGAAGAGGCAGCAACAAACACAAGCAAGCCTGATGTTGATGGAGTAATAAATGCTTTGCACAATTTCAATGGGCAAATTTTTGGCTTTTGGTAGTATAAATGATGCCATTTAGTTGAAAGGTGTTCATGCTAGACATTTTTGACATCCTTGCCTTTTTGGCTTGATGTTTAATTGTGTGCATGTTGCAGGTGTTATTTTCTATTTTCTGTTTGTAAGTGCTAGGCTGTGGTGCAGATTAATTTTTGATTAAATATAACAGTAGTACTTTAAGGTTTCCAGTAAGCATTGTTTGTTTAGAGACTATGTGCACACACACACGCAAAAAGAAAGTAGTTTGGAATCCAAGTACTGGTATTTTCTCGTGACTTTTTACTTCGATTTTCAGGCCTGGTCATGACTTACACTTTTATTTTTTGCAGTTGTGTTTTGGGCATTTGGAGCACTCTATGCACATACCAACTCCTTCCTACTCGATCTTCGCAGGGCCTTCTGGGGCTTTGCGGACCACTTCAAGGAGCAGGCAGATGTGCTGCTCAACTCGCTGGACAGCAGCAAGCAGCGCATGTTGCAGGGCGAGCTGTGCATGAGCAACTCCTCAAGCAGCAACTCGCTGAACAATGCGCAAGCCAGGCCCCTTAAGCACTCGGTGTCCAGTCATGGATCCATGGAGAACCTCAGGTATGGGACAGCTTTATTGAAGGGATACCTAAACATTTCTTATAATTTCCTGCTCACTCCCACTGTGGTAGCTCAATGGCTACAGCATTGTGCCGCCAAGCTTGAGGTCGTGAATTTCATCCAGGTCGCCATGGCTGCATTCAGATGGGGGGGCAATGCAATAATGCTCGTGTATTGTGCATTGAGTGCACCCAGGTGGCCGAAAGAACCTGGAGTCCTTCCCTCCCTCCCCCACTATGGCTTGCCCCGTCATCAGATCATAGTTTTGGCATGTATAACCCCAGAATTTAACGTCCCCTCCTCACTGTCATGGTCAGTGTGAATAATATATGGAACATCAGAATTGCACCAAATAGTTGGTCAAGGTGTACTAAAATTCATGACTGGTAAAGGATTAAATAAATAGCACTGACGGACAGAAAGCTAGATGAAACACAATCCTTGACAGACCTTAACGATACTACGCCGACTGGCCTACACTTCTGGATCACGTCATGATGTACCATAATGCTGAAGTGCCATGTTTATTTCTTTGTTCATTTGTTTTATACAAATTCCTACAGTGCTCAAGTAGGGCATTATTGTAGGCCATCATGTTTTTTTTTTACTGCTGCGAGAACATTTGTTACCATGGTGGGGGGTTGTTTCTTTTTAATTTTTTTTTTAACTGCATGTGCAGATTGTATTTTGTATAAAAAATAAGCCAATACTAGTACAAGGAAGGCTGCTGATGCTTTCAAGAGGACAAGCATAACAGTGCCTCTAATTGCCAATGTTCTGATGGCTTTTATACTGAAATCACATGGAACTGCTTTTCAAAGTTGTTTTCAACAAAATTTTTGCATCTCATACTGCATCAAATGAAGTGTTTCAATTTGAAAAAAAGTGATATCCCAATACAGGTCAGATTTCCTGCATCATTTTCGTGACTTATTGCAGTAAAGCTGCTCTAGCTGACGTGTAAAACATACCATATAATAGGTTGGATAGTGTTGCATTTTGGTCTGATATAAAGTTCGTGTTTTTCTCAAATTCTGTTTCATTAGAGTTGACTAATTTCAAAATAAAACAAACGAAAAAAAAGTGGTAACTGATCGCCTGTGCTATGTCAAACAGTATTGTTTATATGCTCCTCTTGACTGCACTTAGTTTTGTGCCTTATGCATATTTTTCCCTGCTCCTCCTCTCCTACAACACTAAATTATGCTGCCACATTTTCATACATGTCAGAATGTGAGATATAATTCAGCAATAATTTTTCTTGCCTTGTGGACCAGGTTCAGAAACATGACAAACTATGGAAACACGATGGAAGACTTGTACAAATCTAAAAAAATGAAAACCTTACAATAACAACCGTGCTTTCTTGTTTGTGCAGGCATTGTTCATTTTTTTTCCATGAATATGTACATGATAATACATGTTGCCTATATATACTTGCTGTCCTTTTGCGGGGCAACAGGCCCGGTAGCGGAAGTTCAACGTTGGGGCGGAGGTCTGGTGTGCCAGTATACAACAACACCAGGAGTGCCTCCGGTGAGTTCGTGTTTGACATGTCAACATTTTGCTTCCTCTTTTGTTAATATTGGCCTTGTGGCTAATTTCAAGCGATGATCAAGATTCAGTTTCTTATCATCCGTGGCAATGAGAATAACTTGCATAGATTTTTAAAGGGGAACTAAAGAGACACACCAAATCATCCTATACAGGTAGGACCTTCTCATAAAGCTCTCTTTATTCTTTTCCTTTTGGCAAGGAGAGGTTGGTATACATTGGCTGTCTTTATGCTGAAAATTTTTTTAAGGTTCCAAAGTTTAATCATTGCTTTCTTTTGGGCACGATGCCTTTATTGACAAAAGTTGAAGTAGATTCGAGCAGTTGCGGTCAAAACGCATGGTGCTGCAGGAGAGCTAATGCAGGGATGGCAAAAGGGGTGCCGCCATGCATTCTTAGTTTTCTCATGTATTCACAGTTTATCAGGCTTCGGTGAAGGCGAGACTCATGTATTTGGTATTCTGTGATTAACTACCAGTGTTGCTTAACTTAGCAGTATCTTTATTTAGTTTGTTTCTATTTTTGGTGTGCCTGCTTCATTTCTTTGTGTTTTCTTTATTTGTTTGCATCTTTGGTTGCCTTATTTTCGTTTTGTTTTGTTTTGTTTTCCTTATTTTTTGTGTGTAATCCTTTTTCTTAGTTCGATCCAATAGCGCCATTGACTTGGGGGCAGCAAGAAGGGCACGAGCACGTGCTTTCACCACAGCACAAAACAGAGGCATAGGAGCGTCGCTGCGTAAGTGTCCTTGTATACTTCAGTGGGCATCTGAGGAACACTCTCCACAGGGTTGCATCTGCAGTCATCTGTAGGTGTGTTGGTGTGTTGCGATACCATTGATTCAAGCACACGAGGGTTGGGACGCTCTTGCACTTAGCTTTATGTGGCTTAGCTATGTCTGGGGAAAATAATATCATGGTAGTTAGCTAATGCCAAGTGGTGGCGCCCTTAAGGTTCCTCAGCAAAGACAAGACACCACTTCAACCTCTTCCTATTCACCTCTTCAGTTACCTCTTCCTATTATTCTCACATCATCTTTTTTTTGCATTCCTTACTTATGCTGTCCTGTCTGCATTTAGCCTCCTTTTGCTTCCTGATTTCCTTGTGGCGAGGGTTGACCTTGTGTGGAGAGTCTGTTTTTTGGCTCTGAGCATAAAGTTCTATAGTAGCTGTGTAGTTATTGTGCATAAATCCACTTTCCTCTCTTTGGACTCCATGGGGAGCAGCCAGCATCACCACAGAAAGAAATGCCGTTCTCACGAATAAAGACTTGCCCCCTCCCTCCAAAAGTGACAGTCTCCGAAAATGGGGTCTGACCAATGCAACTGAAATTTTGCTTTGTGAAACAGTGATTTTGTAGCCACTGTGACAAATGAAATGCCAATGCAAGAAATGTCTCCTTTCCAGATTGTGAAAGTGACTCGTGAATCCTTTAAATATAACTACAAAGCAAGCATGAACACTGGTGGCCCCATTTTAATAGTGATTGGAGTAAGGAACTCGGAAAAACGAAAAGAAATCACAAAGCATATTGTTTGTTACTCTGCCACTTCCTCAACCACCGCAAAAGTTATGGTTGAGCACATCCGACATTTCCAACACATCCCGCAGAAAACTTTTGAAAAGCACTGACGAAAAAAAAACTTGTGGACCAAAGCGTGCTGATGGCATTACCTGAGGAACACCTAGTTGCAGCATCATCATGCACTGCTTTTCGGGGCTCTTTTTTCTTTATTTTGCGTATTCTGCTTTGTGTCCACTGCTGCAAAGGCCCGATTAGAAGCTGCGTTATCTGAAGATCACCTCTTTGCATAAGTTTCAAGTTATTTTACTGCACCGGCACATTCTTTTTGATGTACTAGCTCTTTCGTACCCTTAAACCTGAGAGGTGCTCTGGTTCGTTGTTATGACTTTCTATATTCTATTGGAGGTGTATGCAGCAACATTGAGTAATGTTTTATCCAATATTTTCAGTGAGGCACCTCTTGCTGTGTCGGCTTCACTTTGTATAGCAAAAATTGACATGTTGTACGGTTGTAGATTGAAATATGCACTAGAAGAAAGCGACCAAGTTCAGGCTTCAAAACGTACTCGGGGCTACAAGCTAAATTTCTGACAGGTCACATTTCAGTATAATCATGCGGGGGAGCTGTTGTAATTAGATGTTTTTCCCTGTATGTGTTTTAACTTATGCTTAGAAGACATGGTGTGCCAATGTAAGAGAACATCGGATATTTTTTTAAAGCTGTATATTTTTCTTATGTATGTCCAGAAATAAAATAAATGTTTTATTGGAAGAAACTTAAAGGGACACTAAAGCGAAACAACAAATCAGTTTAGACTAATAAAGCATTGTTTGAGAACACTGCAGGCAGTCATTTCAAAATAATAGTTCGATTATTAGAGGAGAATATGAAGGTCGAAGTATCAGTATTTGAATTTCGCGCCAAAACCCCGACACTGGTACGTCAGTGTGACGTCAGGGATTCCAAAGTATGTTTTCGCATTTGGGCCGTGTCGGCTGAGTAAAGGTTCCTGAAACTTGCCATGTTGAATATTTGGTTCCTTTAGAGCTCAATGTAGTCAATCTGTACGGCTATATAATTAAATAGGCCCTAGAAGGTGCCATCAAAATCCATGACGTCACAGCGACCAGGTGCGGGAACTTCAAGGGGCGTCGCCACCCGTCTTTCGTTCTTGCGCTTTTTCTGGCTTACCAAGCGTCTTATCATGGTAAGAGTGGCGTTTTTGGTGTAATAGAGAGGCAATTTACTGATCCAGAAGAAATCATTTTTCTCTTTAGTGTCCCTTTAAAGCGAAAAAAACTGTATGGCAATTAGAAGGGAGGGTGGCTTAGACTTTCATGTTTAGAGGAATCACTTCGAACGCAAACTGTTCCCTTTTGTATTGCTGCCATGTGCTTAGTTTGGGACACACTTAGAGGCGAACTCCCAGCATTGCAAGATGGCAGATCTCACGCAGAAAGTATATTTTATGATCCTTTCACTTTGTTTTCTTATTTACCCTTTTGCTTTGTGGGTCGTAGCTGTGGGTTTCTGTTGCTGTTCTGAAGCTGACATTCTTCCTCACTTTGACTCTTCGCTTGATTTTTCAGCTCGTCCAGGAACAAAACGAGCTGACACCGTGTCAAGCACGATAGCATCGCCGGAGCGAATTAGTCGAAGTCGAACGAAGGGTGTTTCCCAGTCGCAGCGTAAGTGACATTTGGCCTCTTTACTCAGCCTATATATTTGTGTTGTTTCATTGAGGCAGCTCTAGGAGGTAATTGCTTACGATTATAAGTTTCTGCGTGCTTGGCCTCAACTTATGTCTGGAAAACTGTACTTATCTTACGACATCGGAAACATGAAGCTGCACTCTCCAACTTTGAGTAGTAGTTGAAAAGTGAATGATGGCTTTAGTTGTATAATCAGAGGAGTGTCAAGCTGAGGTAAAAATACCCACCACGGTAGCTTATGGTGTTGCGCTGCTGAGCCCGAGGTTGCAAGTTCAATTGCAGCCGCCAGAGACTCATTTTGATTGGGGCAACATGCAAAATCACTCGTGTACTTAGATTTAGGTGCATGTCAAGGAAACCCAAGTGGTCAAGGTTAACCTGGAGTCATCCACTACACCATGTCTCATAGTCAGATGGTGGTTCTGGCACGTAAACTTCCAGAATTTGATTAAGCAGGAATAAATGGTAGGTTTTCCTGTCATTTAATGGTGCAAAAGAAGCCAACTCATTTCCTCGTAATCCGCATATGTTTTTAAAGAAAGAAGAAAAAAGTGTTTCTCTTGGAATGAAATTGATATACAGCTTGGAGAGGTACAGAGGCTTCCTGTCAGTTGGATTTTGTTAAAATTTGAATTCCATAAGGGCAGAGCAGGTTAATGGGCTTTGTTTACTTCACATCTATTCACTGCACTTTTCGTTGAGCTGAACTTCCTATGTGGTTGAAATAATGTGTTATATGAACATGCTCTGTGCAAGCCTAAGAGGTGTAGCGAGTAAGTGAAAATTTGCCTACTTCCTGCTTAGGTAGAAGGCAAATCTTCACTTTGCTAAAACACCTTCTGACTTCTGGATTTCCACAGAACTATTTTTGCATGTTCAGTGCAAGCAATGTGCATGTGTTTCAAGCTGGTGGTACACACAATGTGGGCTGTGCAGCAAGCAGCAGGTCTGGCTCACCTACATCACGGCTGAGCTACGCTACGTACTCGGCTACGCACACAGACGGCACAGGAAGGGTCCGCCGAAAATCCGGCATTCCCACACCAGTGGGCACAAGCCGTGAGGGAAGCCCTACACGGCCTACTGGAACAACCCCTGGGATGACAGGGAGTGAGTAGTGTCATGTACTCATCTGTAGGGAGACTGCACGATGCAGTGAGATACTTTGCATGCAAGGTCGATATGCAGCCTGGCTGTCTGCTCACTTACTGTAAACACTCGTGTATAATGAGAGTTCTGAAAGGCTTACTGTCATGATATTTTCGACTTAATTTTTTTCCTTTAATCAAGTATCTAGACTTCTAAACCTCCCAAAAATTACTGGCAATCAGCTAATAATGACATGTAATTTTCCCTGTGCTGTCCATGATGTCTTTGTTTGTTGGCTTCTTAAGATATGACTAATAAAAATCGGGCCCTCAGTTTCCTTTCTTCTTGTTTCTTACGTAGCAAGGCCTCGAATTCAGTAGCATTGATGCCTTCAGGTAGCATATGTGGGTTTATTTACCAGTTGCCTTCACCCCCCCAAAAACACATACACGTGATGCCTATGGCAGAAATGATCTTCCACATCCGCCATCTAGGCCATGAGTGGTGGCGCTGGCTAACACTCCCAGGTTCCGTGGTAACTCAATTGGGAAGAGCATCACACACGTGATGTAAAGACGTAGGTTTGTGCCCCACCTGCAGCCAGTTGTTTTTTCATCCACTTTCATTTCCATTAATTTATCATTTGTTTAATTCAATTAATTACATTAATGTCCTCTATGCTGTCCTTGGTGTCTTTGTTTGTTGGCTTCTTCTGATATGGCAAGCGTCGGTGCATCCTAAGTATTTTAATATAATGTCTTAACTTCAACCCGTTCCAGTTTTGTTGTACTTTGTCATGACGTATGAACAGCAGCTTTGTTGAATAGCAGCTGTCCGTGCCTGGCAATGTTGAGACTTGTAGCCACAGCAGCAAGCTGTGGGAATGCAGCCAAGGTTACTTTGCTGGTCAGACTTCAGCACTCGCAGCAACAGGCCTGCAACATTTGAAATATTTAGGGCTCTTTAATTATGATAGCATGTCAGTTGCCAGGTCAACATTCCTTTCACTAGAGTGTAAATTCAGGCTAATCGGTTGTTAGTGAATATTGTGTACTACTTGCTGTTATCTTGTGGAAAACTGTTTGGCAAACTAAGCAACGTTTGAATTCTATATTATCAGAGTGCAAGTATAATGTAAAGAAATGCAAGCAAGACAATCTAGTTCACTGTTGTGCATGGTGTCAGTGTGCTCCGGTGTTTTGAGAAATGCCATGTTGTTAAAGAAAGCAAAAGGACAAAAAGGACAAGGGAAAATAATCAAATTATTGAATCAGGTTCGATTCAGATTTGGCAAGCAATGTGTGATCACCCCTTCTTTCTTCTTGACAAGAAAAAAGTTAGGGCTGTGTATGGTCTCCTCTAAGTTTGTCCCTCGTTTTATGCACTAGTATATGATTCCATTGACGTTCTGACACCATCAAAAATAGATAATAAAGGTCCGGGTATAGGCTGTTACCTGTAATGACTTCAGAAGTAAAACATATGTGCTTACAAAATTGCATACTATGCATTCCGCTGCATCGCTACCTTTTCCATGTTTTCAGTGTACGAGCGTCGTCTCAGTGGAGGTACAAGGCGGCCTTTTGTTGGTGCTGGGGAGCGGTATCACCCAACTACCATCACAAGTGAGTTTGTGATACACCTTGACTGTTGTTCTAGCACTTCAGTTGCAGACCACATAGGTTCTCATGCATGAAAGAGGCATTCTAAATGTTTATCTGCAGAAGGTAAGTTGAATCAATTAGGCATTTAAAGGGACACTAAAAGCTGAAGTGATGGATTAATGGTAGAGAATGTTTAAGGCGTCAATGTTATTGCAAACAGATCTTTAGTATAATTGAGGAATTAACGTAAGTGCTGGACATGATTTAAGACTCCCCGGTATATTCAAGTACTAGCCCGATGATGTAGGAACTCCTCGCAATTGTCACTAGTACTCAGCCACTTATAATTAAAGAAATTGTCGCATTGCATTATAACTCGGGAGAAAATGCTACGTGCCTACTTCAATTCGATTCTCTACGTGCCTACTTCAATTCGATTCTTCGAAAAAAGAACTCATTGACATTACCATTAAGAACACTACGACGGATGGTAAAAAATCTTTTGCTTGACTCTGCGTCGCCTGTGCTTAGTTTTGGTAGTTTCTGTATTGGGTAGTGTTGCACATGTTTTCCTGGCTCGTGAAGCTCGTAACAAAAAGGTAACCACATGCACACTCGACTCAAGCGACGAGCGACGCTGTAGACGTACCCTATCGTACTGTCGCATCTTGCTGTGAGACATCCAGAAAAAGAAAGTAGCAATTTAATTTCGTTATTTGAATCAATACAATTGTACGCCCGTAAAAAAATCTCAGACATGCCGTAAGGCCAACATTTTAACCAGAGGGTACTAGATCTAGTTTAAGTGTGCCATCATTGCTAGTAAAAATGCACTCTATGCTGCCAGCAATTTTCAGACCGAAATTGCCGCACAGGCTGGCGGTGGATCTGTACTGTCAGTATTTCCACATAGGGAGGGGCATTATGCCGACGCTAGCACGATGAGCGGCGTCAGAGCCAGCAGCGACATGAGCACGAGGGGCAGTTTGGGAACGCTGGCATGATGAGTGGCATCAGAGCCAGCTGTGGAAGGAGACGACGATGAACGCACGAGCAGTGGCTGCACCAACGCCGATGCTCAACCCGGGAACCAGGTGCCTAAGAGCAGCGTTCAAAAATTGCAAAGTGATGCCACCAATTATCAAAAGCATAAAGTACCTTCCACCATCCCTTGCTCACTAGGTATTTGGAAAAGGCATGCTTCAGGTTGGTATATGTGCATTTGTTGCTCTGGATATGCAGTAAAGCACAGAGTAAAGCATTGCTGTAGCAGAACATGTTACACGGATTAGCAACTGCTCATGAGTAATTTCAATACATATAATGAAGCCAGAGCAATAGCTTTGTTACAATTTCTTTTTGTGGAACTTAACTCTTTCCTTGCCGCTAGAAATATTATTTTCTGTGCTTTTTTGTTTTACCATTTCACTGCATGAGCTAGCAGTTGCAACATTTACTGTGATACATAAAATAATAGCCCGATCACTGGTGTTTGAATAGATGTAAAGCAGCAGTAATTGCTCAGACAATTCTTGAGAATTAGTATGTAAAATTTCAAATAAGCATCTCAATAATCTGAAATGTATGAACATATGTGCCTGGTATAAGTTCCCAATTTTTGTAAGTCAGACCTTGAAAAAAAAAAATCATTGCACAGATTTATTAGCATCAAGTACTGGCCATGTGATGCCCATGCTATGCAGGAAACCAGTAGCTTTGCAAATGTGAGAGCAGGTAAGTTCCTGTTGTTCAGGGAGCATTTGTTTTTGCGCACTGCAGCAGGCACATGGTTCCTCTTTTAGTGCATTCGCCAAGCGACGGTTGTCAGGCCAGGGAGCATGCAGAAGCCTCCTCATACTTGATTATTCCCGTCGATCAGCTTTTCTGGGCAAGCAAAATGGTGTAGTGTACGTTCAGCTGGTGCTGGAGCCTCCACATGCATTGTTCAGTTCCTGGACAGTGCTGTACAGTAATGTGGAATGTTGCACAATATTGTACAGTAATGAATAAGGGATCTTGAACAGGCAGTGTTCAAAATGTAAGAGACTAGACTGCTAGACAAGCTTCGGTCGAAGGTTGGCCTGTAATCGACTCTGTGATCTTGTGTGCCTGAAAACTCCACAAGATGGGAAGGAATGCTTGTAATAATTTGTATGTCTGCTGTCTAAACACTGATAGATAAAGCGAACACACGGGGGAACAATAAATTTGCACTTGATATTAGTTGAACACAATTATCAAAATAGCACGAACTCATGAGCACCTACCATTGTTTGAGATATCGTTAAAACAGCCTATATGTGGGGTCAGAAAATTGGACAGCATGACAGAAGGTTCTGGGTATTCCCTGATGCTGTCATTTAAGAATTGGGTAGCTGAGTCGACCTAATTTTCGTTGTTTTATTGAGAAAGTGTTAGGAGCACTGGAGTCCAGTTTTGACTATAGCTACAGTCAGTTTTATTTTGCTTGACTCCCCAATCTGCTAAATATTACCAAAGTGATCAATAGTTCAGTCGTCAACTTCATTTGTCATTTCAGGCAGTGCAGTGGCATTACTAGCAGGAAAATTCCAACGGATATGTTTAACATCATGTGCGAAAACTGTAGATCAAGTTGATTGCTTTCTATAGGCTTGGTAACGAAAGAGTTAGGTAGGCAGGGATTATGGGCTTCTGTGAATGCACATTGCTCATGGATTCAAATGTGATAATTGAACTGCATGGTGGCAGGCGCTTTTTGTGCTAGCAGTGAGCGCTGGAAGGTCAAATGCACTCGTGCTACGTCATAAAGGCTCCCGCTCTCATAGTGTACCACATTGCGCACCATCTAGGTTTCCCCAGCACCCAGCAACGACTCAAAAAGCACCAGCAGCCACAAGCTCAGAGTATCACCTTTGAATTGCTAAGCGCTGTACGTGACCAGAGATGGTAATGAACCGATTCGCAAAATGAGACCTTGGTGTTGATTAAATTTCTTTGTTGTGAAAACATGTCTCCAGGCCACTATTCTTGCTTGGGACAATACTTGTACTTCCTGCACCTCTAAGCCTTCAGTACGTTCTCTTGTCCTATTCCATGTTCTCTGTGAACAACAGCTGGCGCTCCATTGATGGCACAGCAGATACTGCAACAGAGTAAAGAGGCAGAGGCTGCTGTGGCAGATGCTTTGGAATGTTGGGTAAGCAAACCCTTTCCCTTTACATAGCACGTGAGGATACTGGGTTTACTAAAGATGGATTATTGCTTCCTTATGATGCAACAGTGTGGTGAGAAAAGATGCAATCCCCTTTTCATTATGTGCTTGCTTTCCTATCATAACATTCGTTAGAATAGCGTATCACTGTCGTGCCATTATAAAACTAGCTTCCTCTTTAGCAAGAACTTTATAAACTCTTAAAACGGGACCATGTCCCTTTTCACTGTACATATTAGTGTTACGCACACAAGCCCCAACAGGTCCTCTGCACCTTTAAAGTTTTGTACTCTTTTTCAGATACATATACTTCCAAGAGAAAAGAAGTTTAAACTGAACTCACCTGAGTGTTCTAAGCTGTGTTCACCATTCTCCTCCACAGAACACACCTCCAAGAAAGAACCGCTACAACGCCTTCGACGATCAATCGGATGAGAGCGAAACGTCTAGTGTCTGCTCGGACCGCTCGTTCAGTTCCTACAACAGAGGTGGTTATGAGGTGCGCACTTCTGTGGTTGCTCATTAATACATGCTCTATACTGCTTGTGGATGTGTTCTACATGATTCTTGATATATGTGTTTAACACACAAAGGTATTTAATCAATTAAAATAATTGGTATGGTTATTTAAAACCAGATATAGAAACTTCTCAAAAAAGTGCACTGTAGGTTTCTTTGTCCTGTTACATTCAGAACATGCTTCTGATTGTAATGTGAGGTGCTCTTTTTTCAGCAAGTAATTCTGGAAAAACTCATATGCATGTAAATGCAGTGCATAATAGAACACTAACTTGAAAAGCGCCTGTCCACAAATTCTGTGACATTCTTTTGTACAGGTTAACCAGTTCATGCACACTGAATTTGATGTCCCTAAACCTGATGGCTGCAGAGTGTAGCTTTCGTCAGCACTCGAATCTCCTTTCTCAGGGATAAAATGCAAAATGGCACTTCATTTCCTGTGATGTTTTATGCCCACGTACCCACATTATTTCATTTCCCTACCGGGCAGCATCAGGCTGGAATGGCCTTCCTTTCCCACAAGTTTAATCTGTCGGTTAGTTGCCTCTCTATGAACCTGCAAAGGCTAAAAGAACTAGCATTACAATAAACAGCGGCTTGTAACATCGTCTCTTACATGAAGCGCATTACGTAAGGGGTGAGTTGACATGTAGCTGTTTGAATTTTACGCATGTTGTTGCAGGGCCACATCCCACTACAAGATGTGCCAAGCATCTTGAAGCATCTTTCCAGTATCCACTGGTCAGACCGCAAAGAGGGCTTGCTGGGCCTGCTGTCAGTGCTGCGGTCGGGGCGCACCCTCTCTCTGCCTGACCTCAAGAAAGTCACCGACATGTTCACCAAGATGTTCATGGACCCACACACCAAGGTGTGCACGGGGACCTTCTCTGCTTACTTTTCCGATCAGTTGCTTTATCCCTACTCACCAGTTCCTAGCAGCTATGACATGCTTTTGAATGTGACGTTTTGAGTTCAATTCTGCCAGCATTCCAGCAGAGACTCAAAGTAGATGTCAAGCAAAATTGACACACCATTAGTGCAAATAATCTGGAATCGTTCAGTACAGCATTCGTAATAGCCTGAAGGTTGTACAGTGAAACCGTGGTGATACAATCATGGCTGGTACAAATTTTGGCCTGATACAAATTTGTACAATTCCCCGGCCGAAGCGTACTGTATACTATGAGCCACATTTCGAGGGATGTCCCGAATGCATCCCCTGCCAGTTCGGGTGATATGAATGAGAGAGAGCTGCGATGGCCACAACTGCCGGCAGCAAAGTGGCGAGGAGGCATGCACCAAGCATGCTGAGGTGGGTCAGCAGGTGTACCGTTTCCATGTTCGCAGCATGGGGGGAGGCCAGCAGAAGGCAGCCAAAAACACAGCAACAACTACGCACACTGTACTGTAAGGGTTGGGGTCGGGCATGAAATAAATGGTAGCTGGCCCATGCCGTCGTCCAACTCATCCATGCTGAGGACATTGTTGAAGGGAGAGAGTTGTTCTCATCGAGAACGAGGAATGTGGGATTTATTTTCAGTATCTACATGAAGGGTGGAGCCCGTTACAGTTCATCAGTCTAGCATGTCTGAAAGAGAATGCACACTCAGCAGCCACACATCGGCTGCTTAAAAACACTGTTCTCCTTAGATTTCTAAGTGAGGGAAAACGATCGTTCAACCTTCGACCAATGGGAGCGTCCAAAGTCATCATAGCCGACCCGCCTTTGAGGGGGAGTGTTTACACACTCACTTCCGGACAGGTTTCACTAGACACACCGAGGTGAGAGGGTTCTCACAGACAGGGGCCTTTCCCCGAGCAGGCGCCTCTTCATCCCAGAGCTGACCCCACAGTCAGTGGCCGCCATGTTTGTCCATTGACTGTGACGACTTCTGGGGCCCGTGAGACGGCACCGCAAAACATCCTTTTCCTGGAATTCTCTTGCTCCAAACAAACCGTGAAGGCTGACTTTCAGACAGCAGTGTGCATATTATGCGACCCCCCACCTACACCATTGCCAGCAAGATAGCGGAGGCTAGCAGGATGCTGCGCACAGTGTGTGCCGTGGAAACTTTGTGGTGGATTCCCAGCCATTGCTGCATGCTAAGGAACGAAGGGGTGCACAGCGCTGCAAGCACTATACTAACATTTAACTGCCACAGTGATGTAACAACATTTGTGGCCTCACACAGTGATGCAAATTTAGAGATGCCCTTCCTAGAACAGTAACAGAAACAATGACAGCTCTGCGAGCGCCTACGAAAACATACACTGAAGGAAGATCCACTGCTTGCAGGCTTGTTGCATGCATGCCAAGTACTTAGGCACAAGGCCTACACCAATATTGCACTTAAAGGGCCCCTCACCAGGTCTGGCCATTTTGAGCTGACAAGCACAAAGCATATAATGCACACTAGCGGGCTTGTTTGCAAAGTATTACATCACTATGCACCATGGAAGGTCTGAAATTTCAATCCGAACACTGTTTTCCCTTTCCGTTGCGGCGACCACACTCCGAGCCAGACAGTGACGTACGTACTTGTCGCTCGTGGTGACACGTGTCTTCGAGAATTATTCAAGGCAACATCTGTTATCTGTGTGATCTGCTGCATGAGTGGACGAATTGAAGTTTAGAGAAATAATAAAACACGCAAAGGGAATGTCTGCGTGTTTCTTATTTTACTTTGCACCGAAACAAAAAGATTACTTCCGCTTCGTCTGCTTGTTCCCACGGTTATGCAGTCACATGCGCAGGTACTGAAACTATGCCATTTTCTACCGTGTTCCAGCGCATGATCATGCTCTGCGATCCGCTTGTTCTGCCTCAGTATTCGTGTAGCACTGAATTATACCGCTAGTCATGTGTCCTGCACAGCATGCAAAATGGTGCGCTGTGCGAAACGAGACAATCGCAACAGCTGGTACGCAATGCGGTCAGTGGAAGTGCACAGTACCGCACAAAAAAAAAGGAAGAAAAAAAGCGAGGAGAGAAAAAAAAATGAAGGCAGGGCCTGTGATGTATGTGTCACATGATCCTCGAGGTCCAGTATCGGAGAACGCAGGGAAGGGATTTCACTTGCGGAGGCTAGACGGGGCGAGTGGAGAGTGTCTCACTTGGCAGTGGAGCCCGCCTGCTCAAATGATGGGTTCACGGCACTGAAATATTGCTATATCGGCTATTAATGAGCCAATTTGAAAAATTTTTGCAGCAACATGCTCCCTAGAGGGCACGTAACAACTTCCATCGTATAACCGAAATTTGCAATGGGGCCTGGTGAGGAGCCTTTTAAGCCGGATGTACTTGTGTGCTGGCATGCCCATAAGGAAAGAAGACCAAATAACACTGCGGTACAGCTACCACCAATACAAACAGGTTGCCCAGTGTGCAAATCAGCAGCTGCGGCTACCACCGGGCACTCGCTGTGCAAGTGCCACAAGTACGCAGCCCTCTCACGAAAGCACCAAGGCAAGTGACCAGCTACGAAGAGGGGATCCATTCCTCAGCAGAGGCCAGCAGTGTCCTGCATGTGCTGTATGCCTTTGCCACTTGCTGCAGAATAGGGCATTCCCTGCATGATGTAACCGTGCGGGGGAGCATTTCTTGGTATATATTAGCTGGCCCTGTCGACATCTCCCGATTCCCCAACCCCATTACCCTTAGTAGGCCGATGAGCCATCCAAATTTTAATAAAGCTTTATCATATCATATATGAGAACTACGTGACGTGCACAGCAAGTAAGATTCCAGCTTTCACCTATGCTGCAATAGTCATTCAGGTGTTATGTCCTTCATATTGGTTAAATCTTGTACAAAGTTATACCATACCTGTAAAAAATGAAGCTTTGTCCTCTTGTAGTTACATTATTTTAATTAGGGGTGTGCAATTATTCAAAACTTTCGAACAACGAATCGAATAGTGACTATTTGTAAATGCACATTTTTTTAACACTTTTAGAAAATTTCAAAGTTTCCACTGCGCCCAAATAAACACAAAATTGTAGCAAAAGTATGGCAAGTTTTAAACTTGCATGGTACATGAGAACTTGCGTAGCGGAGCAGGCTACGTCACTTGTGTAGCCATGCTTTACAGACTATACAACAATAATTCGCCTTCTCTGAAGTGCCCTGTGTATGCTAAGAGACTTGTTTGCTTGTAATGCTGCGTTTGCCCTTTTAACAAACACTCCTAATTTTAGTTCACTATGGTCTGAGGGTATGTGGTACTAGCTAGCAGTGATTTATATTAGTTCAGTAAGTGCACTGCCTTTTCATCATTTTTGAGTACCGTTAAACATACCATGGTACGTGCGACATTTTTGTTTAAGTGTTAATTGCTATTGCCTTGCAAATAATTCAACCTACAGCAGGTTGTGTTCACAGAAATACAAGATGCTCTTCACTCTTGTACCAGGTGTTCACACTGTTCTTGGAAGCCTTGGGGGAGCTGATCCATGTCCATAGTGCGGATTTGCATAGCTGGCTGTATGTTCTGCTGACCCGTCTCTTCATCAAGACGGGAACTGACCTTTTAAGTTCGCTGCAAACAAAGATACAGAAGATCCTCTCCATAATTCGGTAATAATGCAGTTAACTGCCCTTGTTTGTCTTTTGCCTTATTTGTGCTTCAGATTTTGCTTTCGCACTTGCCGTATTTTATTCAGGTTATAAAAGAACCTTTTCCTTGAAGCAGCTCCTCAAGGAAAAGATAGTCATTGTTGTAACATTGTATGTGTTGGTGGGCCATGATAATTTGTGCGTTCAGGTTTCCAGTTACTTCTTCAGAAAAAATTTCCAGAGTGCTTTATTGGCAAAAAGCTTGGCAAGATTTTAATAAATGTTTAACTTCTATACTGTTTGTTATTCCATAGTGTAGTTATCACATTTATCAACACTCCGATTAATATTGCAAGGCTTTCGTAAACTGATTCAGAAAACATTACGTAGATTGAGGAAGTTCTTGCCTTTGTGTGTCAAGCATGTCTGCATGTCACTCATGCGTATCAGACTGAATTCCAATTAGGTAGGTGTTTTCAACAACAGTAGACGGCGCTGTACATTATCAGAATGTGTCAAGTATAATTCGCCACACAAGGAATGTTGCTCTTGTGCAAGTAGTTTTCCTGGCCATTTCGAGTTGCACTCATTCCATGATATTCAAGGTGTTACAGCCGAACCTCTATATATCGAACAGCGCGGTGATGTGAAAGTTTTTGATTTAGCCAGAATTTGATATATAAAATCGTGTAAAGCACTCTTAAAAAAACTTCTGCAAATCAATCGATGAACCAAGGGCACGATCGGGAATCATTCAGAGCGCGCATTCAATGGGCCGTGCACAATTGGCCTAGGCCGCAGCGACTTCGTCAGTTGCACGAAGTCGGCGCCGCCTAGGCCAATCGCACGCAGTGCAACAGAACGCGCGGTTTGCACAACGATCCCAGATTGCGCCCCAATCATGCCGCAGTAAATGCTCACTTGAAGCTTCACACAAAGTATTTATTTGGCTGAAAGTACTCCAGCAATGTAGCCTGCTTCTTATTGGCAATCGCGTGCTTAAGCACGGAGTCTTCAACATAGTCTTAACAATCCACAAGCGATAGGCCGGTGCCCTCTATTGCGCCGCAGTAGCGGCATAGTAGGGCCAAAGCAGCTACAGCCTCAGTTCAAGTCGGGAGCGAGGCAACATCAGCACTTGCGAGATCAACCTCAGCAGCATCTTCGTTTGGCCGCTACTTCTGCTGTGATCTCCATATCTGTCAATCGAAGCATTTTGAAACTCTGTCAATACCAAAAAAGTATTTAGTCGCGTCTGCCGAGGCATCTGTGAGTGAGCGGAATGAGCGCGCACTGTCGCCCGTCTTTGTGGATGCAAGTCGCCAGTCCTCACGAGGCGCAGCAGGCGCAGAGTGCGGCACCGAGGTCAGTGTGACAAATGCAATGCCAACGTTGTGCAATGTGTCGTTGACGTTTTCAAACTAGCCAAGCCGCTGCATGCATATGTCGCTACGTTCAAATAGCGCCCTCGGTGCGATCGATGTGTACAGCTATAGTACGCAGCAGTCAGGAACGTCTATCGTGCCACCGCTATCTTCGAGGGTGTTGCGATAAAGCTCACCACCTGTCAACAGAGCAGCACACGGGGTCTGGGGTGACAGAGTTCGATATATCCATCTTACGTCCGACCCTGAAATAAATTAAAAATGCATGCGATTTTCCAGGTGCTATAGAAAGTGTTCAGTATAGGCAATAATTCTACATATCAGTCTTCGATATATAGAGGTTTGGCTACATTGCAAATGTTCGGTATGCTTGCTGTTATGTAACTTCATTCAAATGCTAAATGGGACTTGAGACACTTGCTTCATTCTGATGCAGTGCTGCGTTTTTACCTTGGGGCAGGGCTTTGCGTCTGCAGCCGTATGCCATAAAAATTTTATACATAGAAGTCGTAGTAAAAAAAAAAAAGTCACAAAGGAATTATGTTGAGGTAAATGTGCTACATGTTTACCTTTGCTGTAAAGCATATTGCATTGCACGGAAATATGCTTGTCAGACATCAACCAAAGTTGCAAAGTTGGCATTTCATGGCATTTCAAACAAAGTGGACATTTCACACCAACTTTGCATTGCTTATTTGTTTGTTTCTTTTCATCCTCCATGCACAGAGAGTGCTTTCCCCATGGCGAACAATTTCAGGCAGTAGTGAGGTACATCACTGATCCAACACAGACTCCTAACATCAAGGTTGGTTCCACTTCTTTTACTTCGTCTTTAACTTTTACAAATGCTAAATTCTGACAGTTTGCCACAGTGCATATTGCACTATCTGCATAAGTGGATTGAACTTTAAATTCGTATTTTGCCTTGGATGCATGGATGAGTGCTTTACCATGAAATGGGTTAACAAAAAAGTGATATGCAAACAAAATGAATCTTCTGAAATATCAGTGAGAACAAAGTGGGCAGTTTAAAGTTGTTTAGTTGTTAGGAACTTTAAACTTTAAAGTTGTTAGGAAAAGAAAGCTTTCACAAACATATACCAATTCCAGCAACTTGTACGTCAAAGACGGTGAAGCTGTGTAAGGAAGTTCTCGCACTCTTAAGAAATTCTGGGGGTCTGTTTTGCCGTAGCACCAATTCCACCCAAGACTGCAAATGCTTCACTATATCCAGTCCAGTTCCTTTAATATACCCAAGCCTTTTCATATGCTTCACTGTGTCCAAGCTTCGTATGAAAATGTGCGTTTTGCCTGTAAAATATATTTTTTGTAAACTGTGCATACGCATACAGTGCAGTCCACTTATAACGATATCGATAAAGACGAAAAATATGATCGTTATAACCGATGATCGCTATATCTGGACTGCAGTTATAAAAAAAAAAAATTTTTTTTAAACGCGTTTGCGCTCTTTACCTTTGCAGCTCTGAACTCGAATGCGCTGCTTGCTCTAAAGAATAGATGATGTATACAGTAGGCCGTGAAAAACAAACTTTATTTCTAGCGCCAATGACCGTGTCAAGGATTAGGCGCACCGAAATAGTCCGAAATCTGCACTTGCTTTTGCGGCAGCTTCAGCTTCACAACCGCGGTGTGCATGGATTCCAGCTGCTGCGCGAACACTGGCGGCAATCCTTTAGCATGCATAAAATCAATTAAGGAGTCGATCGACGACAGTGCACTTTGCGTGGACATCGTGGTCGAGGTCAAGGAGCCACTGTCGATCTCGTTGTCACTGTCGCTGATGCCGTCGCCACCGTCGCACAACTTTGCGTCTGTCGAGACAGCACATCGGCGATCGCCTCGTCGGTGACCTCATCGCAGAACGAGGCAGCACTGTCTGCAGTCAAAAACTCCTCCTTCGACACACCACCTGTGTCACCAGTAGGAACGAGCTCCCAGAGCTCGGTTATGTCAGCGACTTCCACTGGGTCGGTCTCAGCGGGTTGGGGAAGTTCGTCCTTACGCACAAAGCCCGCCTTAAGCCATTGGTGATGAACCACTGGTAAAGCGCCTCTTCAACATCGGCGTACAAGGGGTCTCTAAACCCTTTTCCGCTGATCGGAATGGCCGCTGATAGCTCCTGCCTTCACAATCGCGGTGCTCCCGGTTTTCAAGATGGTTGATATCGTTAACTGGACGAGCTCATACTTCTTCACGAGGGCGCTCACCTTGAAGCCGCATCGAGAGTCCTGCAAAATATCCATCTTCGTGTCAAGCGACACAGCTTTGCGCTTTGTCGGCGCTATCTTCGAACTGCACGCTGCTTCGGTGGCGTCAGCCTGCTATCGCGAGAGAGACGCGGGACGGGCGCCACCGCGCCGCTTTGCTTGTCGCTTCTTTTTTTCTTTCTCTCTCTTTCGGAGCGACTGTGGCCGACGCGCATGAAGCAGCTAGCGCCATCTTGTGGCGCGCTGCGCCAACGTTGGCTGCGCCTACTCGTGCGCGGGCGGGGCGAGACGCGCTGCGCGGTAATGGCGGCAGATACGAACTTACGGAGGTAAACATCGCCTCGTCTCGACATTGTTCGTTTCAGGGAACTAAGCAACGCAAACGTTACGATTATTTGGCACGGAAAACGCCGTCCAGACTGCACAATTTTGATCGTTATATCCGATATGCGGTGAATAACCTATCGTTATAAATGGTTTTTTTCCCCATAGACCTAATGCATAAAATGACACTCTCATGTCGACCCATCGTTATAACCGATATATCGTTATATGTGGTATCGTTATAAGTGGACTGCACTGTACTCGTAAGAGCAGATGCTAAAATTAATGTTAGCCAAAAGGTCTAGATGCAGTACCCACAAAATGTTTGTCAATTTGTGCCCCTCCTAGCTGATCTCCAACATGGAGCAGGTGAAACATGGGACGAGAAACAAAAGCTCTGTATTATTGCTAAAATAAAACATGCAAAGAAGTTGTCTATTTGAGTGACGTATATGCAAGGTAACTTTTATTATATAAAAATATATAGTTACATTTTCAAAGCAAATTCGAGGCTGTGACGTTGGCTGCATTGATGGCTGTTCTGTGATTGACATTTGATTCCAACCACACCACCACACACCAGCCTTCGTAAGCTTTCACTGTCACTGCATGAAGACCATTGCAGAACTCCCTTTAACAGTCTTTCTGCAAAAGCACTCATCAGCATACTCGCATGTGCTAAAGTAACAGCCCCTTCAACCCCCCCCTCTCTCTCTCTCTCTCTGGTTTTGACCTTTGGTTTTTCATCAGCTAAGATGTAATCTTCTACTTGAGGATGTTGTTCAGGCATATGAGTACACCTTAAACAAAAATCAATGCTGGTTGTTTCATCAAGTGTTAGTCAATTAAAGTTTGAAAAATGATGGGGCTCTGTTGCTTTAACACATGCATGTGCATCCCAGTTTGCCACTTACTATATGTACTACTCTGGTGCAGTGTTCTAATTTTCCCTTGTTGGTGTATAAAATATCTCTAGCATATTTTTTACACAGATAGCATAAGTTGGACAAGACATTTTAATCTGTTGCTAAGCCCTTCCTTGTTGCCTCTCTTCTCAGGTCAAGATCACAATTCTGCGGTATTTGATGTCTCTGCTCCAAGCGATGGACTCTGGGGACTTGCTGGTCAACACTCCCGAGACACACTCCATGGTTGCCAAGATCTTCTCCTGGATACGTGATCAGAAGAGTCCTGAACTTAAGAGGGTCAGTGTTTCATACCTGTGGATTTTCTTTACTTGCACAAGAAATACTTGGAACACCAGTGCAATTCTCTGGAATTTCGAAGAGAAGTGTTATGCAACTTGAAAAACATGGTGTATTATTAGATTCGTCGGACGATCTCGAGCTGTAGGCCGATCTCACCGCTGCCAATCAGATGTAGGAGTTGTCGGATGATCTCGCCGCTGCCACCATTTGAAGTAGTTGAAGGTCGTAGAGAGGAACTCGGTGAACAGGATTTATTTACATTATTTACATCTTAGACAAGACATATATCGACAGTCTAGCGTGACTCCCATATGGAGCCCGCAAGACTAACATACAGCCAACAGCTTACGAGCACACAGCTCACGAGTACATTTCGAGCATGACAACGAGCACGCAGCTCCCTAGTACATTTCTAGCACGACAACGAGCACACAGCTCACTAGTACATTTCTAGCACGACAACGAGCACACAGCTCACTACGACGAGCACACACTAGCAGCCGGCAAACGCTGCTTATAAGCACTTGGTCCCCCCTTGATTCCAAGTGGACGGAAACGTTCGTCCAGTCATCGTTCGACGTCACCGTTCGACGTCACCGTAGATGACCTGCCCTTTTGGAGGAGGCGGGCTCACATACTCGTGTTGCACACACACACAGGTGTAATGGTCTGGAGCCGACATCAGAGGGGCTTCGTAGAACTCTGCGCCGTCCCGGATGGCACGGCCGGGTAGCACAAAAACTGCTTCGTCGAACTCCTTCACTCGCAACGGTGACGAGGCTAGAGGTTGGCGGTTTCAGCACAAAGCCTGCTTCATCAAACTCCTTCACTCGCAACGGCGACGAGGCTAGAGGTTGGCGGCGGCATTCCAAGATGAGGTTACCACCGCTGGCGTAACTGGCTGGCAAACTTGCACTGCAGCTGGCCGTTCTTAACAGTATGCAGACTTGTCTACCTTGGTAGTTAACACACAATCAAGTGGTGGAACCATCTTTCACCACTATGGTGAAAGGCATGTTTCAGAGAAGTAACTGCTTACACCACCGTGTAATTGCCGTATAATCATTCTTTAATGGTTTTGCCATATACGACCAGTTTGGCAATTGTAACAAAACACTCAATGTTTGCAAACATGGCATTAAACTGAACGCACTGCAGAATGCTTCCTTTGTGCAAGACTTGAACATGGAAATCAGTCAGCACTTTTGATGGAACAGCTAAACATGTGCTCCTATTTATACTCCTACTTATGCGACACTCGGTATACAGTGAAACCTCGTTAAAGCATAGTTGGCCGGAGCTCGGAAAAAGTGTGTACTAAGCGATAGTACTGCTTAACCAAAATGACGCGAGGTCGCCCACTTACCTCTCAAAAATGGAACTAGGAGAGAGCGTGATGAAAGAGTGCAAAACATGCAGACAAAAGTCAGTTATCTTCGTTTGATGCTGCGGTGGGCTAGCAGTGACGACAACAGCCTCAAACTCGCCTAAGCTACGAGCTAGCTTTTCTACCAGGCCCTTCTCAGTAAACACCTGCATGAGGCTGACGTAATGCACATCATCTGCCACTGTCGTTAGGTGACACTTTGGCAATAACAGAGGCAACGATTGTAAAAAGTCGAACCTCGTAGCTGCCGAATTTTCGTGGTCACAGCAGCAGTGCCGAGCAACTTCTCCTTCGCATTCCGAATGCCACACACCGTAGTCAACGGTAGATCCCTCTCGCGGGCCAGCACCGACTTCGTGCCACATTTGATAGCACGAACGATGTCCAATTTTTCTTATATGCTGAGCACCCGGTTTTTGTCCTAGTTTTGCACGATGTCACAACATGGGCCGCAACGCTCTGACTCTGGGAAGGCCCCGAAATGACGTTGATGTGGCTTCACCCCTCCAAATGCCCTCTGCGTTTACGCTTGGAGGCCGATCAAATTTCTGAGGCTGGTTGCTCCGCTGGGCCGACGTACCGCCGTGATTTCGCTTCGAAAAGTGGAAACGCTACGTGTTAATTGATATGTATACAATAAGCGGGTACGGTTTATGCGGATACAAAACGCATTATGTTCAGTGGTCGCTGAGTCAGGGATTTGACTTTATTACTTCTAAAATGAAACTACTGTTTTAAGCGGGTGCGGTTTAACGAGGTTTTACAGTCTGCCTGCCCACCCACAAGTGCTGTATGCTTAGTTGTGGTAAAACAGGTATGTGGATTTTTCTGCTCAATGCAGTTACTTTCTCAAGATTTACATTAAGTCAGATGTACTGAGCACAGATGGACGTGAATACCGCAATTGCAACATGTTCTTCAAAGCAATAATGAAGTTCTTCAGCACATACTAGCTAATAACTAGTACTAGCAACTATTACACAGTTACTGATCTGTTTCTGCTCATTAAACATTACCTGTAAAGATATTTACACTACATTACCTTAAAAATTTTAAGCTCTTAATATTTCAACCAAGCGGTGTAACAGTTGAATGTCATTTCTTCGGAAAGTCATAAGTTGACATTCTTACAAAGAAAAATAATATAAAATGTTTGCAAGTACCAACAACTAGAAATAAAACCACTGTCAAAAACATACAGGAATACATTTGCAATGCCTAGGTTGCACCTTAGTATCGAGCTGACACTTGCCGTGGTGGCTCAGTTTCTATGGTGTTCTGGTGTTGAGCTCAGGGTCGCAGGTTCAATTTCTGGCTGCAGCAGCCACATATTAATGGCGGCAAAAAGCAAAAAATCTTATGTGGTTAGATTTAGGTGCATGTTAGAGAACTAAATCAATTTGGAGCCACCCCACTATGGTGTCCTTTGTAGCAGCAGTGTTGCTTTGGAACATTAAATCCAATCAATCAATCAGTAGTTATTTGAGTCAGCTGGCCTTTAATATTTTACAGTAATATCTGCAACAGACAAGGCACTCCTATTTTTGTTCCATGATTACTTGGGTAGCGATTTCTGAAGCAAGCTTTCGTTAGCTTTTGGCTAAGCCTTTATGCGGTAGAATGCAGTCACTATGGACATTGTTCTTTCAGACAATGTTCCATATGCTTAAGTTTTAGACAGTGCAATGCAAGAACTACCAGCAGTTACATTTTGTAATTTACCTGATGCCTCTCTTCACAGCATGCCCAGGAAGTTATTGTGTCCATATTCAAGCTAAGGCCAGCAGAAATCAATGGGTTACTCAGCAGACTTGACCCTGACAACCAGGTAAACAGTTTTGCATGTCACTCTATATGCTGTCTTTTTATTACCTCATCCTTCTTCTTCAACTCTCAGCAACAGCTCATTCATTCACACACACAGGCCCAACCTTGCATTCTTGGAAAGGAGGAAACATATCTGCCCAAATCCATGCAGTTAACTGCATGCACCCATAAAATGTTTACACATCCCCACAAAATGTTTATCAAAAAGAAAAGTTTGCTTTTTATGTTCAGTTGTCATTAAGCTCTTGCTGCTGCAAGCTGTTGCAGCATGGGGCAATGCGTTGCAGTGAAGCGTTCCCATACTTCAGCAGTTTCATGGTGGTGCCGTGCAGATGTTAACTCCAAGGACAGAATTTAAATTTAACCTGCACATTGTACTAAGCTTCACAAATTTCTTGTGCTAACAATGGCGGCGTAAACGCAGTAACAATTTTTAGTCCTCTTTGAGATTATATGTGCTGTGCAGCCAAGTTTCTAAACATTTGTCTTTCCTCTCACTTTTCCTGTGTTGTGCTAAGCTTGAGGTGCTTGTCACCTTGTACATAGAACAGGTGACTATGTTTGGCGATGTTACAAGTTGTAATTGATGTGGTGCTTATTTTCTTTTGCACAGGCTCTTGCTATGGGTCTGATTCAGTCCTACATGCGTGGTCGTACTGATGACAGTGAGCTGCGAACACCTAGTCCTATCACGGCACATGTCCATTCTCCCATCAGCAGTACACCAAAGTAAGTACAGCTCCGTCAAGGCATGAGCAAAGCATCCTTCAAAAAGATGGTTCAAATGCCCATTTTATTACTCCACTGTGCACAAACGGCCTCGTCTGCATAACTGCAACTGCTACCTATTCTAGGGGCAGCTGAGTGTGTGCAAAAATTCTAAATATTGAATACAAATTGAATAGTTTCTGCCATTTGATTCAAGAATTCACTACTCGAAGTTGTCAAATATTTGTTTCTTAAAATATATAATAGATAGCAACACTTAGTGGAATCTCGAGATAGAGAGAACGTTGGACGTGAAGACTATTCCAAATAATTCTGCTGCAGTATAGTTTCGTTTGTTGCACAGGGACACTGCTTCCCGAGTGATCGCATGGGGCAGATAACTTCTGCTGAATAGTTTCCAGCCACTATACAAATATATATGAATTTGTTCCAATTTATTATTTGGCCAGTCTCGCAATATTTGCGTCCATTCGATACAGTTGACTCTCGTTACATCTGACATAATCCGACAAAAAAAGTTAGTTTTTATCTGAAGTCCGTAATATCCAAAGTGCCTCACTTCTGCAACTTCAGTCGCGATTTATAATAACGTTATTGCAAAAAGTGAGTGACGAATGTCCAAAGTAAAAAAAACAAAAAGTAAGTCATTTTCGCCCGAAAAATGAAGCATCGATTGTGATAGCAAATCAGTAGGCAGCCATGCAAAGTAAGGATAGTAGCTTTATCGACCGTATAAAGTTGTAAACATTATCTTACTAACTAAATTAACAAGCATCGTGTCACATGCGCACAGGTAAACATGAACACATCTCTCCCTATTACCGCGGAAAGTCGCTGTCAAAACGTTGGAGTGAGGAAGTGCGGCAGCAACAGAGTGAATTGACCTTCGTGCTGTCTCTCGCTTCTACGCAAACTAAATGTCTAAAGCACAGTGCATACAAAGCTACCAGCACTGGGTGCGATTTCTCCTCATTGCAGGTCGCTTTCAAGATATGGCACCCGCACGGGCGCGCACTTTTTTTGTCCACATTGCAGTTTGCTTTCAAGATACAGCGCCTACGCAGGTGCGCACTTTATCCACTTCGCCGATCGCTTTCAAGATAAGGCGCCCATGCGGGCGCACCACAAGTAGCAGTCGCCAGAGTAGAAACCCCCTCTCCCTCGCCACCCGGCCATGCCTCCACGCAAAAGAAGACGGCGCGTTTCCGCCCAGCCTTCCTGCCTCGTGCGCTCAATATTGAGCCATGATCGTCAGCTGCCCCTCGCAAGTCAGTTATCAGCCTGTGTTGACACGGAGTCCATTTTATACGCCTGATTTTGACTAAAATTGCCACTAATTTCGTCCGCTGTAGCCAATAGTCTATTGTAGCGCAGTCTGTTAAAGCGAACTTCGTTGCATTAATAAAATTGATCGAGCAAACTAAGGTTAAAATATGATCCCTTATATCCGAAATTCTGTTGTATGCAGGTTCGTTGTAACAAGCGTCGACTATTACAGCACCGTGCATTATTGTTTTCCAAAAACAACACCTTATGCACACATGGTAACATGCTGTCCCTTTGTTCCATCACTGCCATTGCCTTGGTGCCCCAGATAACTGAAAGCAGATGTTTATAACTTAAACTCCTCAGTTGTCCGGATGTCTAATTGTGAATGGTATTATGTGCATGTCCATGTATATAAGCCTGATTTCCATTTTTACCACATGGTACTTCGCGTAAACTTCATAGTTCATGTTGCTTTATTAACAACAAAATATTCTATATTTGGTTTCACATTGCGTGGTCGTTTTTCTCAAATATTCGTGTTCGATTCAATTAGGGACTTCCACTATTCGAACACCCCTAGGAGCAGAGCATTATGGCCATGTTAGGATGCTTTTTCTTAGCACAATGGACTGTCCATTACTGCAGTGCACACTCTGACAGGTACACATCACTTGCATGGGGTAATCTGTGATCCACTTAAGTGCCAAGTTTTTAGCCCGTGCCTATAGTCCACATGATGATTGCAATATTTCTTGGGTCAACGTCACTCGTGCTGTATATTTGCAAATGCTGCAGCAATTTAACTTCGCTGAATAATGTTCTTGCAGAAATTCTCATGATCGTGTGTTACCTGTTGGGTGGCACAGTGGCTCTGGCATTCTACCAGTTGTGATGCTTGAAATTAGGCTAGTTGAAGTTCCTTCTTGCGCTCACATCCGCACCCACCAAATTAATCAAGAGGCCTACTTTGACCCTCTACTGTAGGTTGGTAGGTTCTCGTAACATTTGTCTAAAAAAATTACTCAAGGTTATTAGAAATTTTCGTAAAGGACTGCTTCCTTCCTCAGTGTACACGCACTGAATATGCTCAAGAGGCCTTCACCCGGGATCACATGCATGCTAGATTGCCGGCTTCCTACTCACTGAGTCTCAAGCCGCGCAGAATATCTCGTATGACAACCTACATCATGACGTTCGCTTTTCTCCTGGCTCTGTTGTCCTGCTATGGACACTATGTCGCCGCATCGGCTTGTAGGAAAAGCTGCTAGCGCGCTACACAGGACCCTACGCAATATTGCGTTAGCGTGGCGAGGTGAACTATGAGATCACTCTGCTGGACTCGCGTATCCCCATGGACGTTGTGCTTGTGTCCCGGCTTAAGCCTTACTTTGCCACTAGTTCACCTCCCTTATAGTTAACGATGTGACGGCGCCTATACAGGGGAGGGTTATTTTACGGTGCAACCAAGAGTGCCGCCAGTCAGAAGACAGTTTCACGTGTAGAGGTGGAATCGGTCTTGACAGCAATCTTGTGCAATCGACAGACTTGGACAGTCTAAAAGTTGCGTTCCCACAAAACAGTGGACAACTTTGGATGCACAATTGCTCTGACCTAAAGGCAGCAGATGCCCTGTACAGCTTCCAGTTTCTGTTGCAGAAAGAACTTGATAAACACAGTCAAAGGCCAAATAAGCAGGCGTGATGGGGAAAAAGCAAGAACTGGCCTGTAGCCCTTCCCTGTAGAGACAGGTTATCCCATAGACTAAAGAAACTGGTTGGCAAGTGTGGCATCCGAGTTGTATTCCCGTCGCCAAACAAAGTAGTTTGTGCAGAGAGGTGCACGACAGACGGGAGCAAAAGGCAATGCTGTGGCATTCACCACATCTCAAGCCATGGAATGCACTGAAAAATGTGGTGTACAAGGTATCACTGTTGTGACAAAGAGGCTATATGGGACAGGCAAGACACTGTTTGAAGTACAGACTTGGGGAAACACATCCATGCATGCAGCCTCATTGCTGCCCCAGGAAGTTTGGCAGTGCACTGCACCAGATGCATGTTTAAGCCCATTTTAACTGACACTTGAATTCTAGGAAGATTGTCGTGCTATTCTGAACTGCAGGCAAGCGTCAGAACTCTTCTACGAGCTTGACAAGGCAATAGGCGGATTTTCTTAGATGCAATTGATTACGATGTAACATGGTCCACATTTATGACTGCCTTTTTCATCAATTCATTTTTTTTCTTCCATGTGTTTTCAAATAAATGCCAGTTGACAGTTTGTACTTCACCTGTTCAGTCTCATTACTGTGTTCGTATTTGCAGTTTTGTTGTCAAAGTTGCAGTTTTTATTGTCAGTAATGGCAGCGAGATTACAATGGGAATGAATGCAAATATTGCTTTGCTCTGAGATTGATTAGTCGTGGAACCTGATCTGTTCAGAAATTGTCCACGACATTTCGTAGCTCATGTGCCAATCAATTTACCTGTTCATGTGATCACACTGATCACACAGTTGCATATTACTGACCATGCAAAGCACATGTTGGTAATTTAGCATTGTCTGTGTGCAACATGTCGGCTCAAAAAGCTGTCGACAGGCCATCATAATCTCCAGGAGAGCCTTTGCTGGCTCATCAGAGATATCACACTTGCATTTCTTTCGCGTAGACTTGACCACAATATTTTATTCTGCTGATGTCACTCAGTATACTTATAACGAATACCAGATATAATAAACATACATTCATATCAGATGCGTCTTTGTTTTGACGTTCAACAGTACTACATTGCAACTAGTATGTGTTCATGGATATCCACAGCAGGGGCAGCCGGAGCAGTGGGAGCCGATCAAGCACGCCACTGCAGCGTTCACTGGAAGAAGAGGAGGACAACACTGAGAACCTGAACCCGGATGAGCTGTACAGCTCGCTGCTGCGCCGCACCACGGCCCAGATCCACCGACTGGCGTTGGACCCGGGCCGGGGAATGGACCTGGTGGACTCTGGCGCAACCCCTTCCTCCCGAGGTGCCGAGCTGTTGCTGCCACCATTGGGAGGGGGAAGCTTCAGGCAGCGGCTGGCACCCCAGAACTGGGAGGAGCCATGCGCTTTCTCGCAGCAGCAGCGCCTGACCGGCAGCCGGGAGGCCTCGCCTGTCAAGCGCATGGCGAGCTGGGATTATGTAAGTGCCACTGAAAGAATGTGAGCTCAATCGCAAGAATCCACGAAGTGAGCATTGCTACCCAGCACAGTAGTTTACTGGCTATGGCATTCTTCTGGTGAACTCGAGGACGCAGGTTCAATAGGGGTGAAATGTGAAAAGGCGTGTGTTCTTAAACTTAGATGCATGTTAAAGAGAACTCCAGAGGTTCAAAATCAACCTAGAATCCCCCACTACAGTGTGCCTCTTAATTAGAATCTGGTTTTGGCTTGTAAGACCCTACAATTTAGTACTTTAATTTGAAACGAGCATCACTGCCAGCTATACAGTTGAACCTCAATATTATCAGCACAGACATATTGAATTAGCAGATATAACAAGTAATCTAAATCATGGATTAATATAGGCTCGTAGAAAATATCGCTTATAGCTAGAGTATTTTCATGCTGAATGAGACTCTGTTGTAAGGAAGTTCGACTGTTTACTTTGTGGAACGCTCGCAACTTGTATAACGAGCATGCACAGTGGTCGAGAGCCCCCACTCTCCTCCATTTCCTGTGCATGTTTCTTGTCGGTGTCTGTCGTTTTCAATCAAGTGAACTGCTGCATCGATTCTGTCATCTTATGTGTGGCTGCCTGTTTGTGCCAATGGCTCATAGGCATAAAGCAGTGAGAAATTCATTAAAGAAAATAGTTTGACGCTGCTTCCAACATTCAACTGCAGTGTTAGAGGTACTGTTGTAGCATAGTAAATGCTTAAAGAAATATTGTTATGCTGCTAAATGCTGCTAAAGCTTTTGTGGTTAAGTGTTTATACACCCTTGTAGTGTGTAGATTACGTTTTCAATTGACATGTAGGCAATGCTGGTTTGTGTGCATGGTGAGATAAAAGGAAGATGCTTGTGTATTATACTTTTATTCCCCACAAATACTGTTACAATAGTACTTCTAACTACTTGCAGGTAGTCACAGTAAGATGTATTGACCAGTCATATTTCTTTTGTTTTGGCAGGATGGTGAAACTGGTATGCATCGGATCAGGCGGACATCACTAGATGGTGGTGTCGGCAAAAATGGTATGACACTGCGAATTTTTGCTTTCAGTTCTCTCTAGATTTGTACCTGGCTGCCCAGTTATGTAGATTTGTTAATCGCTTTGGTTTCTCAATTCTTCCTCCAATGATGGTGCAGAGCAACATTTGAAAGAATGAACTTTGTTTCTTTCAGAACAAGACACCCTCAACAACATTTTTGCCATACTTCAAAACCCCAACAGCAGGTATGCATTGTTGAACTTAAAGTATTGTAGTTCAAATTTCACATTACATGGTGGTTTGCTATGTTTTAGTGAATTGCATTTAATTTATTTCCGTTTAGTAGAGGTGTTTACTTGGACACTCTGTTAGAATTCCATGACGGCATGTTTTGCGCACAAACTAGGGAACAATAACGCGATGAAACAGGCGCACTCGTTAACTTCCAACTAAATTTTATTGTTGGGCATGGTGAAGTTTATACCGAAGCATGATTGGATGTAGTCGTCTGGTTGGGCTGCTTGTAAATCGCTGTGCCATTTCAGAAGCATTCCTAAGCATTCCAACCAGACAAGATAAGTTATTAAAGCTGCAGAGAATAATTTCCTTGGGAATCGGCTCTGTCAGTGCTGCATCAGTTGTGGCTATAACTGGCTTCTTTTGGTCTGTCATGTTCGGTAAATCAAGTTTTTTATACTTCTTTTTTTTCCGTATGTGCTGGATGTGTTTTCATTACTTACAATCAACTTGGTAAAATAAAACAGAACGCCAATCACAAAAAAAATTTGGTATGGTTAACGTTTCGGCTCCCATGGGAGCCTCGATAATTCAAATGTCGATAATTCTAAATTTGTTCAAAGTGAAAGAAGTTTGAATTAAAGGAAGCTAATTGAACGGAGGACTTGCCTGTAGTGGCGCATGTCCACTGAGCTAACACATGAGTGGGAAGTTCCAGCTGATATATTCGCACACATTTACAAATTAGTCAATGTCCGAAAAATTGGGCGGTGCGAAAAAATGAATGCATGCCTTTTACTGCCACCAAGGGCTCAAATCATCACAGGAATGTCCGAAACAGCTCTAAAGGCCTGCCACTACACTTGTTAGGTGTATTGGTGCTCGTACTGTGATAGGAGACCGCGGGTGCACGCATGTATAATTCAAGGAAACGCCATGTCCTGTGACAATTGCCTCCTCGTAACTTTTGGTATGCTTCACCGCGTAACAGTGCTTTATTGGGGCGAAGCTGACTTCAGGAATCTTCATTATGCAATGCGCTATGGTTCCCTCACTCCGAAGCCATTGGCAAGGATTACAAAGGCGGAGTCGGCTCTATTGCTAACAGCGGTGAATTGTTTCAATGAAAAACACTGCACCGAACAGCAAGAAGCTTGGTAGTGAACGTCGAAGTAGCTAGGCCTAGCGTTTCCGCAGTGTGGCTATGGCTGCCAGCGAATCTGCGTGTGAATGCGCCGGCCCTAGGCAGCGATATAATCAAAAAGGCGGTGGTGATGGCTTCAATTAATGCTGTTTCGGACTTGCGGTCAGTACATAAAGTCCGGAAAATCAAACGGCAAAGGTTTTTTGCATTCGTAATTTTAGACGTTCTTATACATTGACTCTATGGTGTACATGGCGGTTCCACTAAGACGTCCGAATTATCAGGAATGTCTGAAAAATTAGGTGTCCAGAAAATTGGTCGTTGGCTGTACAGGACAGCCGTAACTAACAGAAGTAATCATTGATACAAGCCTGCACGCGCCTGCTCACAAATTTTTGCCACAGGTTTTTTTTTTTTTTTTTGCTTTGCTTTGTGCGGCGTTGAGGGGTCTCTCCTAAGCTCTTCCTCTATGGTGGGATCAGAAAAATGCAGGTCGGAAGCGCAGCCACTTGATTTAGCGTGCTGCAGAGAACATTGTCGGAGTGCAATATGTTCGAATTAACTGTCGCAAATGCTTGCACATTTGAATTACCGGACTTTTTCACCCATTGGAATACACATAACTTTGATGGAACCATAGTGTCAGTTCGAATAAACCTACTGTCAGTTTGAAAGTACCCTACTCTTTCTAAATGAACTCTTCTAAAATGAAGTGAACTTCATTTTCACATCTTATTTAATATTACTGTTCATCACTTAATGCCTCCACCTTCTCATGTGCCTTTGTCTTTGGATTCCACGAGGCTAATATGATTTAATTACTGAAGCCAACTGTCTATTATGATTAGACACAGCCTCCCGTTTTTTTGTTTTTTTTTTCAATGTCTGCCCAGTGAAACAAAAGCTAGAGCTCACTTAGGAGGCACTTTCTCAGTAGTTGGTCACAGTTTGACACATAGTTGGAGTCATGTCAACTTGCCTTCATCACAATTCATGCAGAAGCAAAGGAACAGTGCCCTGCAAAAGTTGTCCATGCTCCAGCAACAATAAGTACCAATTCGATCAGTTGACTCAGTCACCGAATTCGACTTCTTGGTTGATTTGATCCCGACCGCAGGTTAGAGCCGGCACCCATGTGTTTCTATAGGCTCAAACTGTTGTTATTTTGATACTAAAATTGGCCTTCAGTGGATAATTCGAACTAGACCAGTCGGCATGCACATGCCTGACTCCTATGGTATCTGTCTCTGCAGAGCTTCGAGGAATGTGTTGAACACATGTCCATCTCCTGACGAAAATGGCTATTGCAGCTTGCGCTAGGAAGATTTTCAAGCAACAGTAGCTCACAATGTCTAATTATGGCGTTTTCCTGATTCTAACATGGCTTTTCCTTTCCAAAATAAATAGGCCAAAAACCACATTCGCGGTGTTATTATGCTTTGCCGTGCAACAGGGCTGCATTGCGGCGAAGCTAATTTAAGAAGAAAAGAAAAACAGCGATGATTGCGCAACACATAATAATTCGACCTCTGCCCATTTTTCTTGCTAGGAAATTGGGTGCTCACTGGATTTCTACTTTGTTTGGGAGCTTTAGTGTTATCTCTACGTTATTTTTTTACATTGGATGCATGGAAGTTTGGTTCGGGGGCGTGTTAGAATCGAACAAATAATGCTAAATCAATCAGCAGTGTACTGACATTTTTCTGCATCTTGTTTAAAGAGGCCGTGAACCATCGTCCTTTTTTTAAGCCTCCAAAATGCCTTGGAACGAGTACGCTACCTTCCAGGATTATATTGTCGAAATAATCTTTCAAAAAGACCTAGTATGAGCAGTGTACATAGGAGTGGAATATTTAAGTTTCCCATTTGCCCTCAACATCCTCTGTTCTGAAGGAGCGGGGCCATGCCTGTGGCAGTAGAGTGGCAGTGCCATTATGGTGAGAGGGCTCGTCGTGGCATCCTGCGGCAGCCACGGTATTTACGCTACGCAGCAGACGCAGCTACGCGCAACTGTATGGCATGGCTGGAGTGCGCACTTGTGCGTGCTCCTGTCTGGTCATGAATCTAGTGCAGACCGCCTTCGTCCTGCACGCGTAGTAGGCAAATCCAGATTGCACATTTTTTAAGAGCTGCCCAATGGCTCCATGCAGAGCATGTCTAGCCAGGAGTGCCCCGACAAGCATTGTGGCCTAAGTGTCATTCCTACGTGGGCAGGTGCAGCCGAGCATAAGCAGACGATAGTATACTTCTTTTTGGAAGTGCAAAATTCTTATTGAAATTGAAGCACAGATTTTCGCTACATTCAGCCTACATTTTAGTACTCTAATCCAGCCTGTTTCATTCACTACATCAACTATTATACACAACAGTAAGAGGAAGTGCACCGATCGAAACATGTTTGTTGGTTGATCTTAACTATCAGCCAGTGGCAGTGTTCTATGGGAATCTGCCCACTGATATTAAGGATCAGCCGCAGGCAGCCCAAAAATGGGTGAAGAGAAGGCCTCTGCAAAAAAGTGTTTGAGAAAATGGTCACTTTGCAGACTGCTTGTGAGCCTCGCGTGCCGCACATGAGTGCAAAATTTGGCTGAGATATTCAGAGCAGTGTATGCTTTCCACGATATCAATGGATGAGATAGTTCAAGTGGCTGAGGAGTTCTATAGAGATTTATACAGTACCAGTGGCACCCACGACGATAGTGGAAGAGAGAATAGCCTAGAGGAATTCGAAATCCCACAGGTAACGCCAGAAGAAGTAAAGAAAGCCTTAGGAGCTATGCAAAGGGAGAAGGCAGCTGGGGAGGATCAGGTAACAGCAGATTTGTTGAAGGACGGTGGGCAGATTGTTCTAGAGAAACTGGCCACCCTGTATACGCGATGCCTCATAACCTCGAGCGTACCGGAATCTTGGAAGAACGCTAACATAATCCTAATCCATAAGAAAGGGGACGCCAAAGACTTGAAAAATTAGACCGATCAGCTTACTGTCCGTTGCCTACAAAGTATTTACTAAGGTAATCGCAAATAGAATCAGGAACACCTTAGACTTCTGTCAACCAAAGGACCAGGCAGGATTCCGTAAAGGCTACTCAACAATAGACCATATTCACACTATCAATCAAGTGATAGAGAAATGTGCAGAATATAACCAACCCTTATATAAGCTTTCATTGATTACGAGAAAGCGTTTGATTCAGTCGAAACCTCAGCAGTCATGGAGGCATTACGGAATCAGGGTGTAGATGAGCCATATGTAAAGATACTGGAAGATATCTATAGCGGCTCCACAGCCACCGTAGTCCTCCACAAAGAAAGCAACAAAATCCCTATAAAGAAAGGCGTCAGACAGGGAGATACGATATCTCCAATGCTATTCACAGCATGTTTACAGGAGGTATTCAGAGGCCTGGAGTGGGAAGAATTGGGGATAAAAGTTGATGGAGAATACCTTAGCAACTTGCGATTCGCTGATGATATTGCCTTGCTTAGTAACTTAGGAGACCAATTGCAATGCATGCTCACTGACCTGGAGAGGCAAAGCAGAAGGGTGGGTCTGAAAATTAATCTGCAGAAAACTAAAGTATTGTTTAACAGTCTCGGAAGAGAGCAGCAGTTTAAGATAGGTAGCGAAGCACTGGAAGTGGTAAGGGAATACATCTACTTAGGGCAGGTAGTGACCACGGATCCGGATCATGAGACTGAAATAACCAGAAGAATAAGAATGGGTTGGGGTGCGTTTGGCAGGCATTCTCAAATCATGAACAGCAGGTTGCCACTATCCCTCAAAAGGAAAGTGTACAACAGCTGTGTGTTACCAGTACTCACATATGGGGCAGAAACCTGGAGGCTTTCGAAAAGGGTTCTGCTGAAACTGAGGACGACGCAACGAGCTATGGAAAGAAGAATGATGGGTGTAACGTTAAGGGATAAGAAAAGAGCAGATTGGGTGAGGCAACAAACGCGGGTAAACGACATCTTAGTTGAAATCAAGAAAAAGAAATGGGCATGGGCCGGACATGTAATGAGGAGGGAAGATAACCGATGGTCACTAAGAGTTACGGACTGGATTCCAAGGGAAGGGAAGCGTAGCAGGGGGCGGCAGAAAGTTAGGTGGGTGGATGACATTAAGACGTTTGCAGGGACAACATGGCCACAATTAGTACATGACCGGGGTAGTTGGAGAAGTATGGGAGAGGCCTTTGCCCTGCAGTGGGCGTAACTAGGCTGATGATGATGATGATGATGATGATGATGCTTTCCACAAAATGCTTTTTTTGTTACCAAGCCCGAAGGGTGGTTCAGGGCCCCTTTAATTATACCCACCGAATAATTCAGTCAGTTTCATTGGTCCAGTTAGGGTCGAATTAATGGAAGCTGACTGTATAAAATGTATTAGAAGTTAGCACCACTGCAGCAGACTGCTGAACCCAGTGCATTATGGAGTGAACGGTCAATAGTGATTTGAAACTATAGGTAAATAGACTATCGATAGGATTTATAGTTTTATTAGAACTACCGGTAGTCTAAATGTTACCATTGATAGTGCTATCAATATTATTTTAAAAGTTCACTATGAAACTATTGATCGTATCAATAGTATTATATTGTATTACTTACGTGCACTCCAACCAGCTAGAGCGCTACAATTGTTGCTGCTGTATACATAGCACACGGCTCGAGACATGCAGGGAAACATTGCTAAGTCTATGTTTCAGTGTTGTGTACGTAGTGTGATCTTGCATTATTGATAGTTAAATACTCAACTATCGATAGTATAGGTTGTACCATCAATAGTTTTGCATCACTACTGGGCAGGCATCGTAAACATACAGATGTGAAGCCATAAATAGAGCGAAATAATTAAATTTTGAAGCCATAACTTTAAATCTGTGCATTATACCACTTCACATACATGCAGCTTTCTTCTGCAAAAAAAAAAAAAAAAAGAATATTTCATTCTGATCTGGTAAGTGGAGTATTTACAGATTAGTACAAATAGTTATGCATTTCTGAAATGTCAGTTTTGAAAGTTGTATTTCTTGTGTAATTTGTGACCTCCTAGGACCGGCTGCACCCTTAAGGATGAGGCATAAATTTTCTATCTAGATGTGGAAAACACATTGAGAATGAGCATAATCACCGAAAGAAATATATATATTGTGCAGAAACTTCTACAACAATAGGACAGAAACATCAGGCAGAAAACTGGAAGTGGGCTGCACCCCAAACCACCTATGGCTTCATTGGGAACTTGTGCGGACTGCTCTCGTCATATGTGAACCACGGGTGTACATTTCATTTGCTTTACATCACGTGTGACACCACTGCTGCTGGAGATATTGCATATGTCTCCTCTGAACATGCTTTCAAAAGTGAGTTGCGTGCCACTTGTTTTTCCCACTCCTGTATTCCTGCTATAAATAAAAAAATGACACTTGCTGCCAGTCATTCAGTGTTGACCAGTAACATTTAGCCAGACACTTCGTACTCAATACCGAAACTCTACAAGAAAAAAAGAAAGATTTCCGTTATGCTGTCTGTAGGCAACGCTCATCAATAAAGGCTTGAAAAAGTGGCAGGAAGTTAGGCCTCATAACTTGTCAGTGATATAAGATGCACTAAAAGCCAACTACTGCCATCTTTTCATGTTACCTGCATGAATTGCACAAAAAACGAAGCGTCTGGTATAAGAGATCATGACATGCGCACTCCAGGAACACTATTTCACTAAGCAGAATGCTATCTGTTCTAAAGAGTGGGCTGTGCTTAAGACTTTTGCAAGTGCACAAGCGCGTCTGTGTTGCCATCTCCGGGCTTCGTTCTGATCAACAGTGTTTGCCACTGCAGGACGGAGCATCGCAAGCAGGCCTTGTCGGAGCTCATGCCCCTTACTAAGGATGGCTCACCAGAGCTGTGGGATGAGAACTTCAGGAACGTGTTACGGTGCCTTGTGGAGAATCTCGAAGAACAAGTGGTGAGGATGTTTCCAATATGCATAGGTCGACACAATAATTGGATACTCGCACTTGCCAGTAGTTTTGCAGGCAATATACTTCATGTTTACTTGCACTCATCAACACACTTTCACACTCCAACACATGCTTACACGTACTCACCAACAATAACTTATATTCTTACTTTCATTCATGCTGAACAGCACTCACTAATGTTACACCCTTGCACTATTTAATAACATTGCGCGAGCATCGACCACATGGCGTTTCAGCTGCCTTGTAGCGGTGCGGGACACGCCTGAAGTGAACAGTGCACCAAAATATATTCAAACTGCAAATCATATTCCGCGCCCGCGCAAACTCGTGCTGATCCCACTGCCCTCTCGCTGCTACAAGGCTGTTGAAATGCCGTACGGGCAGGGTAGCATGTGTCTCCGCATGTGTCCTATCTTGGAGACAATCTGCGGTGGTTACAAAGGCTAGGCAGGCAAAGGGGGCTGATGGCGTCATCTGTGCTGTTTGTTTGCGCACCTAGTTTGCGTTGAAGCGAGAGGCAGCACGAAAGGGAATTCACTTGCCACTGCTGCTACTCTTCATCGAGCCAGCATTCTGACACATGTCCGTTATCATTGAGTGAGATGTGTTCATGTTTGCCTGTGCTTATATGACACTGTGATTGTTAGTTTAGTTAGTAAGGGAATGTTTATACAATCAAACCTCGATATATCAAACACGGATATATCGTATTATTGCATATATCGAACACTTTCTATATCACCAGAAAAATGGCATAGATCTTAGATTCTTTATCTCGAACAGGGTCGGACGTAAAATGGATATATCAAGCTCCGCCACCCCAGACCACGTGCACTCTGTTAATAGGTAGTGAGCTTTCCTGCAACATGCTCGAAGATAGCGGTGGCGCGATGGGCGTTTCCGACTGCTACGCACTATACTGTAGCTGCATACATTCATCACGCCAAGGGTGCCATTGGAATGTAGTGGCATACACACGTGGTGGCTTGGCTAGTTCGACGTCAACGACGCATTGCATTTGTCTGTGCCTGCCACACCTCACGAGAACTGGTGGTTTGTATCCGCAAAGACGCGTGACAGCATGCGCTAACTGGGCTCACTCATAGACGCCTTGGCACATGCCACTTAAAGGGGGACGCGGCCCTCAAAAACCGAAAAATCGCGAAAAAGTCGATTTTTGAAAAACAATATTTTTGGTTTGTATGTCTCGTAAACTACTTGTCTGTAATTATCAGCACCTAATTCAACCTCAAAGCAAAAAAAAAAACGCTACTTTTGAGGCCACCGCGGCCCACAAAACATGTGCAATGCCAAAATGAGGTCAAACTTCGCGCGCGCGGCATTCCCGGCCCATGTGGCCTACCCGCGCCATCTTCGTGCCGTTTTGACCATGAATTCTTTTTCTGTTTGGCCGCCTTGCAAAATGGCATCGTCAGCACGGTTGAGGTGCTATTGGCGTTTTCCTGCAATGCGACGCGGAGCACTGATTGGCCGGAGCAGCGCATTCAAATCCCGCGAGCTAAAGCGAGCCTCCCATTAGCTGCTACGGCGGTGGCGGCTGCTCCCTTTGATGCCGTGCCAGCCACGCTCGTGTCGTCGTTGCCCCTTGCATCGTCTGCCTCAACAGATGCCTGCTTGCAAGCTGCTCATAGCCTTGCGCTATCTGTTAGATTATTGTCTCAGCTTTTGTTTTTCCGCTAGTTCTTTGCTGCACACGATGCCAAGAACGAAGCCCAAGACAGTGCAGATGTTCGGTGCGCGGAAGTGCGATATGCAACTTGTACGAGCATTGAACTTCTGATCTTACGCAGCGAGTGCCAACTGTGTAGACGCTTTCAGCGGCGGAATTGTGCTGTCGGCTGTCACCAGTTGAAAATCAGACACATTGAGTGTGCCTGGAGCTGCAAGAGCTAATTAGAAGCTAATAAAAAACACGTGTTCAACTTTAAGGCCCGTTTTCTCGGAATGAATTTCTTCGATAGTAGTGCTGAGTAAAGCGATATCTCAAGAACTGCTCTTCAGATTTGTGTGCCGTTTTCTTAATTCTGCTCCTGAATGACTTTGCCAGGGGGTAACAAGCTTTTTTTGAGAGCTGGTACAGTTAATTTATAATAAGCAATTAATTTTTAATGAGTGGTCATTGCTGGCTACATCAAATTCAAAGTTGTGTTAAAATTTTTTGGAGGGGAAATTAAAGAAAAGGGCTTTGTAGTTCCCTGGAATATCTATCAAGGGATGATCGCAGGGAATTTCAGCTTCCTACGATGCCCTGGCATTTCTCCAGGCTCTTCCTCAAACATATACATGAATAAACACATCTTCATGAAACTTTGCAGTTTCTCATAGGTGGTGTGAATATACCCTGAAAGTCTCATCCGGATATCTTAAAGAATAAAAAAGCTCGGTCTGCAGGGTAGCCTCCTCCCTTAAGGGGGGGGGGGCATGGGTTTGAGACCAAAAAAATTGCGAAAGAAAATCAATATTTTGAAAATAGTCTTTTCAGAGTTTCCAACTATTCTACCACTTCGCCAAATTTTGCCCATTCTAAATCAATATTTTAGCTGTAATATAAGTTTTTCTCAGAATCTCATATTTGTTTTTTAAACTTGTCAAAGCGCTATCTCGGTCTTCAGGGCACATAGAACGATATAATTTTACCACAGCCTGTAGCTACATGCATGTACTCTACAATGCTAGGAGAAGATTTTTTTATTTCATTTTGGTAAATTTTAAAATCTTGCTACTAATTGGACTACATTATTGCCATGTATGGAGATTGAACTTCAAGTTGCTGAAAAATTGGTAATGCCTGCAATATAAAAAAAAAGTAGTCGTACAGTTGTGTTGTGCTTACACTTTGTAGAATACAGCCATACGTCTTTATAAACATTCTGGCTGATACTCTTCTTACACTTGTTCCGATAAACAATAGGTGATTAATTTTGATTATACCTGGAACCACTCAGCGAATTTAAAAAGTAATTATATTTTTGAAATTGGCACGAAGAACTGTCCGGGTGACAATTTTTATTAAATTTAGTCAAAAATAAAATAAAAAGTTTCTGAGCACCTCTTTCCCCCTTAATACTTTGTTACTGATAGTGTTTCAAACTGCTTCGATTGATGGACGTGAAGATGGATGTGCAGTGCTTTCAGCCAAATAAATACTTTGTGTGAACCTTTAAATATTCACTGCGCCACGATTGGGGTGCGATCGGGGATCGTTGTTCGGAGCGCACATTCGGTTGCACTGTGCACGATTGACCTAGACCACGCCAACTTTGCGCTGTTAATGAAGTTGGTGCGGCGTACGCTAATTGCGTGCGGTGCAATCGACCCCATGCTCCCGGCTGATGAAGTCGACGCGGCCTAGGCCAATTGCGTACGGCGCAACGGAACGCGCGCTCCGTTCAACAATCCCCAATCGCTCCCTTGGTTCGTCGATTGATTTGCAGTTTTTTACTCCTCCTTTAAGTGATTTTATATATCGAATCCATAGAACTATTTCGCGATCACCGCGCTGTTTGATATATCGAGGTTCGACTGTAGCACTTTATACAGCTAATAAAGCTGCTAACCCTTTGCATATAGTTGTTTAGTAATTTGCTGTTGCAATTAATGCTTCGCCTTTCGGGAGAAACTGCGACATTTTTAAAATTATTATTTCAGCTGCGCAATATAGGGAGGCAGAAGACAGTAATACAATGAGACATGAGCACTCTATTCTGTCATACTTGCCTCTCTTTGTTCTTCGTATTATGCACTGTTGTAATTATGACCTAATACCAACTTGCCTGGTTACTGTTGACCTTTGTGTTGTTCACAGGTGCCTGTAAAAGTGGCTGCTTTAAGAGCCTTGGCTGAATTGTTGAAGAGGCAGCCGCAACATTTCCACAATTATGCTGAGCTCACCTTGATCAAGATCTTCGGAACATTCAAGCAACCTGAGAGAGAGGTTTGTTGCCACTACTTTTATATTCTGAGAAAATAGTGAAGTTAACTGTAGTGGGACGAAATCAACCTTATATTTCAAAGTCCCAGTGAAAAGCTTGCCTTGACATAGATATAAGATAACAAATGTTGGTCTTTGTACTGTATAAGACAACTTCTGTTTTCGTTGTCTCTACCTAAGCACGAGCTTATGTAGTAGTGTCACTCCAGGATCCAGCACTATTTACTAGTGCATAACAGCTTCACGTCATTCAATTGATTACATGGCAAGAAGCCAACATATACTCCTTCACTCAACTGTAATGTTTATTATTGGGTGCTCACATCTGCATTTCATACTACCATGGTTTTTAATTGTTCAAATCACACGTTGTAAAAACTCGCAAACGTGAAGCTCACATGAAAGTAAGAATCATTAATATTTAAGGAGGCATAGACTGGTAGCTGACCTAGGTCATTGCAATGCGCATTGAAAATTCATCAATAGTTCCAGCATTTTGTTGGAATGTGTGCATCAAAATGTGAAAGTCATGCGCTCGAGCATTTTTGCTAACTTTATTGGTCTGTACATTTGTAGACATAAATGGTTGTGAAGTGCTATCCACAATCGAAGCATAGAAACAAGTAAAATTACGTGGACACATGACGAGACCTGCAACCAACTTAAGCAAGCCTTCGAATTCTGGCGAGGCCTCAGTGAATGTTATTCTACCCTGTAAAGTGATGCCTGGGGTCCCAGCTTACCATTCCTAATGCATGTTTGTCATTTTTGTGCACAGGTGAGCCGTGCTGCTGAGCTGTGTTCTATGGAGGCTGCTGCTGCGCTACCCCCCGAGCAAACAATGCGGCTTCTGCACTCGCTCATCGGGGAGTCAGATGACCAAGACGTTGTCATCGCTGCAATCAAGGTCATGTCCCGAGTGAGTATCAGTTTCTGTTTTGTGCAGATACTTCAGTGTCTTGTTGCTCGGTGTCTGTGCTTGTGTAGTAGATAACTTTCAAGCTGACTTTTCTATAAGGATTTTGTGTCTGATAGTATGCATTCCAGGACACAGCCAAAACAAGTGTGGAGTTTTGATGCCATTCGCAGCATACGAACTTTAAAAGGAAAAAAAAAAATAAAGACAGGCAGAGTGAAAGGGTGCTGCGCTTTTTTCCTTAACCCTTTGACTGCCGGATATATTTTCCAGCTGCTCCTCAGCCTCTGCTGAGTTTTCTTCACACATGTTCAGTGGACATTTCATCCTACGTAGAGGCAAATTATTTGTCCTCGCCTTCTCCAGATTCAGATTTCATCAAATTCTCTCATCTGTCAAAGTTCGGGTGGACCTGCCAAATTGGCTTGCCATGGTTGCCCTGCGAATACAGAGCAAGAGAGCCACAAAATATATGCTTTACCTACTATTAGAATTTTAGCTTAGAAGTTTAGTGCATTTATATAATCTCTCCATAAATTGCACAGCTGATATGTGTGGTGTGGTTAGTGCCGCGGGGGCACGGGCACGCAGGGACGGACCAACACATACACGCTGCTTGCTCAGACAAAAAGGGTAACCCCTCTTTATTGGGCCCGAACATATATACGCACACACAAGTCACAGGGGGCGCCACACTCTGGTGGCAGCCTAACGTACGGGACTGAACTGTGGCGACCTCTACAATATGCAATGGTCCTTTTTGCATGAGTTGCTTGCTGTAGAGGCAGTGAGTGTACTGAACATATACGAGTATAATCTGGAGCGATGGAGGTGTGCCAGGGTTGGTCCACGAGTTATGTTCATAGTGGCAGTCCGAACCTTGCAAGTGTGGAGTATCTACCATAGCCTTTAGGCAATGTGTGAGTTCATGGTGCTCTTTAACCATATCTGGCCCGTGTGCCATTGGACACTATACATCATCGAGCAATGCGTGAAATGACTATACAACATGGCTGAAAGGGCCAGTGAAATGTAACCCACCTTTCTTACAAGAACAATGCAGTTCAATAATAAGATTCCCCTCGCAGGGGCGTCTGCGTCAGCCAGGCGTTTGGTGTGTTGCGACACCACATACCCGAGCACATGAGGGCTGGACCCTCCCGTGCGTAGCCGTGCGTGGCTTAGCTGTGCCTGGGGAAAGGGGATCCTGGGGGTTAAGCCGATGCCGGGTGCTCGGGCCTTTAAGGCCCCCTGGCGTAGGCAGCACACCTCTCTGGCCTCTGCTTCACATAGACGGCACCTCCAGTTGACCTGCCTGGAGGAAATCGGCAGTCTCCTTTTCCTGTCCTCCTCTTCAATCTTCGTCTTTCCCTCTCACTGTCAGCATACGCACGGCCGCGTACTATAGGCGTCGAATGAAATGTGAACAGTGGAGCGTGGGGCCCAAGCATAAGTGAAGGTATAGCGCATGCCATCCAGTCATCACCAATGACAGACGCACTCAGCACACCAATACCGGCCACTGTCGTGGCTGCCAGCGATACCGCGCTGCGTAAGTTCGCCGATTGAAAGAATGATGATGGCGCACAAGCAGCAAACCACATGAGCGAATCTATAATGATGAGTGCGAACTGCTCCACATGCACCGCTGTTCGCATCGGCGAACTGTACGACAATACTCACCCTAGACTGCAAACTTTAGCTTCTGTTGTCTTTTATGTTTAGTTTCCGCCTTTCGAATCTCAGAACCAGATCATAGGCGAAAATATTTCACTATTGGGGGAATCGCGCACTGCGGCCAAATCTGCAAATGCATTCCTGTCAATGGTGATGACTGGATGGCGCACACTATACCTTCACTTATGCTTGGGCCACGCTCTCCACTGTTCATGTTTCATTTGGTGCTGATAGTATAAGTGGTTCATCCAAAATTGCTTCAGACGTGCCGGCTTGTGCATGCCCGGTGATTACTAAATTCTGATAGTGCGACGAAGCCGCTGCTGGCATTGCCGAAGTTTGGACAGAGCTGTCAGAATTTCTGGAAACCGTTGACAAATCAACGGTCGACGAGTTTGTGAGTGCAGATGATGGTGTCGTGACCACAGGAAAGCCTGAAAACAAAGACTACATTGCCAACATCATACCGAGCACAAGTGAAAGTGGGCACAATGAAGAAAGAAGCGACGGTCCTTTGCCAACATCGTCCGAGGTGATTGGTGCACTCACACTAGTCCGATGCTTCTGCGTGAGTGTGGAAGCTTGCAGCCTCAGCTGCTCAGACTCCTTAGACAATGTGGAGAAGTGCGTGCGTTGCAGGCAGCGAAACTGCCCAAGCAGAAGAAAATGCAGGACTATTTTATGCAAAACTAAGCTGTTTCATCAATAAAGCGATTTTATAAATGGTATCCTTCTATGTCATCAAGGTCTTTAGCAGGCTTATATCGAACTATGCTCTATATTGAACTGATAGGCGTTTTTTTTGCGCGTTGAATATAGCCGGATTCAACTGTATCATTAGGGGAGACCCAGGTAATAGTAACCCCACACCGTACCATGAACACCACCCGTGGCGTTGTCTCGGACGATGATTTGCTCAAACTGACAGAGCCTGAACTCTTGGAGGACTTCAGTGAGCAGAATGTTACCATTTCAGAAGAATTAAGATAAGGCGGGATGGCAAAGAAATCGTGACCAAGCACCTGATACTCTCCTTCGGCTCAAGTCTCCTGCCCGAGTCCATCGAGGCCGGGTACATCAAGCTTTGCGTTAGGCCATTAGTGCCATATCCCTCCGATGTTTTAAACGCCAGCGTTTCGGCCACAGTTCAGAGCTGCCAAGGTCGCCAAACTTGTGCGAAATGCAATGCCCATGAACGCACCTCTGAATCTTGCGAGGACTCTCTCCACTGTGTAAACTGTGATGAAAGCGTTTTACTCCGGCAGCCAGCAACTGTGCATTGCGCGTCTGCGGTGCACCCTATCTTCAAAGCGATCTGCATCGGGGACTTAGTTGATGGTAGCTCACACCTTTGTGCGTGCTGCATTCTCGTCGTCCAGTTTGTGTGGAAAATAGTGTTTGCATGTTTATATGGCCGATGAAACTACTATCCTTACTTCGTGTAGCTGTCTACACATTTGCTATCGCAATCTATGGTTGCTATCGAATGATTAATCGTCAACTCATATATTTCCTTGAACTGAACAATATGCTTGATCCCTATCAGTGTGGAATCAGAGAAGGGCAGTCCACAGCTGGTCATCTTGTGTGGAATGAAGGAAATATCTGATGCATTTGTACATAAACAGTTTTTCTTATCGATGTTCCTCGATATGGAGAAGGCCTACGACACAATGTGGCGTTACGGGATCTTGCGAGACTTGTTGGGAATGGGCATACGTGGAACTATGTTAAACATACTAGAAAGCTATATGTCCAATTGTACCTTCCGCGTGAAAATAGGCAACGTATTGTCGCGACCTTTTATACAAGAAATTGGTGTACCCCAAGGAGCCGTGCTTAGCTGCATGCTCTTTATCGTGAAGATGAACACGCTTCGTGCTTCATTACAACCAGCCATTTTTTATTATGTCTACGTAGACAACATACACATAGGTTTAAAATCCTGCAACCTTGCAGTGTGTGAGAGGAAAGTACAACAGGGCTTGAACAAAGTGTCCAAATGGGGAGATGAAAATTGATTTAATGTGAACCCCAACAAAAGTTCTTGTGTGCTTTTCACAAGAAAGGGCTCACTGCAGATCCCAATATCGAAATGTATGGGCAACAAATACCTCTGAATAAAGAGCATAAGTTCTTGACTCTAACCTAACTTTTATTCCACACATAAAATATCTCAAGGTGAAATGCTTAACAACAATGAACTTACTGAAAATTTTATCCCACACAACATGGGGCAGCAACAGGAAGTGTTTAATGAATCTTTACAGGGGCCTCATTCGTTCATGATTGGACTATGGTGCCATGATGTGTCATTCTGCCGCCCTGAGCACGCTAAAGATGCCGAATCCCGTCCACCATCTGGGTATCCGGCTGGCCACTGGCGCTTTGAGAACAAGTCCCATTGAAAGTTTATCCGTAGAATCAAATGAGTGATCACTCCATCTGTGGAGAGCATACATCAGCCTAACATATATTCTGAAAGTTCATTCTAATCATCAACATCCGTGTTCTAATACTGCTAATGATATGATGTGGTCTGCACGCTTTCGTAATCGTTCTTCTGTAAGACAGCCTTTTTCACTGCATTTGAGGGAGCTTAGCGTTGAAATGGATGTCCCATTCCTCGAACATACCTCCAGCTAAGCTGCTACCGCCTTGGGAGTGGCAGCTGATAGAATGTGATATATATTTTCTACAAATTACAAAGCACGCTCCAGAGATTGAAATCCGAACGCATTTCTTTGAACTCCAGTACAAGCACTCCTGCACAGAATTCTACAGACGCATCGAAGTCACATGCCGGGGTGTCCTATGCAGCCGTTGGTCCGTCCTTCTCAGAATCCGGAGTACTGCACCCGGAAACAAGTATCTTTATGGCTGAGGCCCATGCTCTGCTTTGTCGGCTGGGAAGCATATGAGGAAATCAAAACTCCAAAAAGCGGTTATATATACAGACTCTGTAAGCGTCGTGCAGGCCTTCATGTCACTCTGCAAGCACAAAAATCCAGTACTTAAATGAACTATTTTATCTTATGTAAAGCGTATATATCTGACCAGCATGTCATATGCCGGGCGCCTGGCCATAGGAGCATCGAGGGTAATGTTCTGTCAGACAAGATGGCCATGTCAGTTGCATCACAAGCTATTAATCCTACCGCTGCTGTACCTGTGACAGATCTGAGGCCTTTCTTACGAAGGAAACTGCGAAACCACTGGCAACGCTTTCGGAACACAGAAACAAATAAGCTACACTTAATAAAACCACAATAAGGTTTCTGGCCCTCCGCAACAAAATCACGCGTAACAGATGTCCTATTCTGTCGTCTCAGAGTAGAACACTCATTTGGCACCCATAATTTTCTACTCACTGGAAATGAACCTCCAACCTGTGGTAGATGCGGGGAGAGGCTGACCGTCCTTCACGTCCTCCTGGAATGTCAGGAACCTGGGAGACATTTTCCTCTAGCATACCGGCAGCACATCCCTCTTCATCCTGTCATGTTTCTCGGTCCAGAACCGTCTTTTGATACTAATACAGTCCTAGGTTTCCTAAAAGATGTTGTCTTGCATGTTATTAGCCCCATACATTCGTAGCGCTTCGTCTCTTCAGGGGATGCCACAATAGCACATGCCTTCAGGCCCTTCTGTTTCAAGGGCCCTGGTGAAGCGGTAGTGCTCCAGCCAATTTTTTCATCTGACATATTTTGTATATTGTATTATTTTTTAGCAATGCATTTTCATGCTCATAGTACACGTCATTATTCATTGCCATAGTCTTGTTGGACGTAGATTTTACGCACTTTACAGCGACTATTTTTAAGGCCCCTTTACAACCACGTCACATCAACTTCGTAGAATTCATCACTCTACTGCGAAGTCACTAACACTGGTATGGCGCTCTTTGGCCATAACTGGCCCTTGCGCCAATAAACAACTCGCATTCATTCATTCATTCAATAACAGGATTTCACATTGCTTGCTAACAGAATTCTATGGTCATGTGTTATGGGCAGTGTGTGTCACGACCTTATAAAGCCAGCAGGCAATGAAGCCAAGGGAAGCATAGAGGTAATTAGCTATGGTTAGGTTACAGCTAATTACCACAGCTAATTACCCCTATACTTTCCTTGGCTTCACTGCCTGCTGGCTTTATATGGTCGTGATTAACAAAACTCAAGCCCCTTCGTTCCAATTCTCCAGGTACAATGTATGGTAACAATAAAAGTTACTTCAGTGTAGACATTTCTGGCAAAACCTCCTAGCATTATTGCTTCTTTGCTGTGTTCACTGGGGTCTGTAAAAGGTGTACTTCCTAAATTTCTATGCTTTTGCCTTCCGACAGTGTGCTGTGCTGCCTGGATATGAGACATTGTAGGGCAGTTCATAGGTGCCCACTTGATAGTGTTGCTACATTGCGACATGTGTCGAACTGTGAGCAGCTGTGTGTTGCCAACTTCTTTTTTAATACCTGTCTTTATTTTCTTCTTTGCTCATTGCAGCTTGTGGAAGTGCATCCAAAAAGGATAATTGTGGAGCTTCTGCCACAGATGATGCCTGTTTTGCTTAAGGTAACCCTTATGACATTTAACTCCCATTGTTTTAAATGAAAAAGCAGTGTAACAGAGGTGCCCAATTTTTGTAAATTACAATCATAAGAAGCCAAGAGACAATGATACCAAGGAAACCTTAGGACAAATTACTTTTTTAATTGAAATGTAGAAATGATACATAAAGGGAATAAAGTGGATGAATAAACTGGCCTCAAGTGGCTTACGAACCCATGTCTTCACATTATGTGTGTGATGTTCTTACCAATTTAGCTATGTTGTGCCTTTTTCCCATCCACTTTCTTGAGTATTATATGTGTGCTAGATCTAGGACATAGGAGTGTTAGCCAGCACCACAACTCATAGCTTTGGTGGGGGATGTAGAACATCCTTTAACATGTGTTGTCAAGTGGCTGTCAGCTTGGTTTTCCCTGTTAATGTAGATGGCCCTGCTTTCTAGCCAAAGGAGAACCTGAAAATGCAAAATATAAAAATGATGATTAGGTAGCACAGCTGACCACTTACCAATAGTAAATTAAAATTTAAAATTTTTTTTATATATGTAATGGTAGAGGAAAGGAATGTGGAAGTTTCTTGTAGGCTGTCCAAATACTGTTATTGTGCATGTGTTTTGAATTGGTCATGTCAAATTAGTGTATGCATTTTTTTTAATATATGCATTTCAAAGTGGCATGCCAATGGCAACCAAACTAATGCTTTGAAAGAGCTGTCATATAACTGTTGTTCTTAACTTTCGTTTGTGGATTCCACGATTAAGTGTCGTGCTGTTGACCTTGGACTGTATCAGGCCATGCCCCACACTTAAAGCGGATTGCAGTGATTTGCAAGTTGAGAGATGAGAAAACACTCATAATTAGTGAAGCAGTACATATGGCTATGAAACAGTGCGCATGTGTCAGCAAGCCATTGGTGGCCCTATGTAATAAGGAAGTAAGATTCTTGTAAGAAGGAAGCATGTACAGTGAAAGTCAGTGATTGGTCAGGGTTTTTGTGAGATTCTCTTTTCATGTGAACTTTCCATGTAATCTTTTTGTATGCATGTATAAGCATTGCATACCTACCAATCATTCGTCAGTTGTAAGTTGGCACTTGACTTATCCCATTTTCATCCCCATGTTGCCTCTTGTGCTGGTCATGCTCAATATGGATTACCAACGAGCCCAGTCAGCATCCTTGCTAAATGACCGAAGACTTTCTGAAATCTAACATGAGCACAAATCCTAGGTGTAACATTTGAAATGCTTAAATATTGAGTGTACAAAGAAGGCCTGCACTGATGCTTTCCGGAGAACCTGCATAATAAATTGTTTTAGGTATGAGGTTGGCAAATACCCTAATATCACCAAATCAAATAGTGAACGTTCGAATAATTGGTTTTGCGAATTGAATATCTACTATTTGATTTTAGCAAAGAGCAGGTGCAAATGGGGCTTGCTCTTTACCGTTGGTGCCTGCTACGTGCAGAGCGTAATCATGTGATGCACGGTCGTTTCATCTGTCGCGCAGATTTGCCTTACAATAACCCACCTGCCATAAAGTTGGTACAGCCCGTCGTCATCTGTGGACAGACTGGACAGCAAAAGTTTTCATGCAATAAAAGATTACCACAATACAGGTCCACTATTAAACTGAGAACCCCATTGGTATTCAGCATAACAGAATGTCCCTAATCCATTTGACTCGGTGAAAAGCACCAGATTCTATTCAACAGAAATTATATTAATAAAAGAAAAATCCGGACCTTCATATACTGTAACTGAGCTCTAATCAGTGGTGGCATACTAATTTGGTGTTGCCTTTGATAAGAGTAGACCATACTTGATTTCTATGGGCCCAATTTACGGATAGCTTGCAACACTCCTGTTATGCAGTGCTAGGAGATTCCCAAGCATGTGCTGTTAGTTCGATCCCAACCTGTCTATTAATGTCTATTAATTTGATACCAACTGAAGCCAATACATTTCTATGGATGAAACTTTCATTATTTTGATCCTGACATTAACCTTCTCAGGGTCATTGAAACTTGGCTCGTCATCATGCACATGTCTGGCCCTAGTGGTTATCGCAGAGGTGACGTCAATAGTGACAGCGTCAGTCTCAGCGCCATTTCATTGTCAGGTTCAGCGTGGTTTGCCATCTGTCAAAGATTCAAAAATCTAGAGGGTCATGGCAAGCTTGCGCAATGTTGCTCCTCGAGTATTCCCACACCCCTAGTAAAAAAGTTCGGTGTTACTCCCCAGTTGTGGTCTCTGTCTTGCCCATTTATTGTGTTGTAACAATAGAAGAGTCATTCATGTTCGGGCATCGCAATTTTGGGTGTCTAGTGAAGCCCCATTTATTGTGCTTTCTTTTCATTTGCAGGCGTATGATCACAGCGAGAGTTCTGTACGGAAGGCGGCAGTATTTTGTATGGTGACGCTGCATGGCGTGGTCGGCTCTGAATTGATGAAGCCACACTTGGCTTCCCTTACGGGATGCAAGGTAGGCACCCTGTTGTTCATCTGCTTATCAATCAAATCAATCAATCAATCAAATGTTTTATTTCCAACAAAGCTTGCTGGGGGTCCTCCCGGCGAAAAGCTGCGACATACAGCTTGAATGTGCCTGAAGGCCCTGTAAGGGTTGGGGTCGGGCATGAAATAAATGGTAGCTGGCCCATGCTGTCGTCCAACTCATCCATGCTGAGGATATTGTTGAAGGGAGAGACTTGTTCTCATTGAGAACGAGGAATATGGGATTTATTTACAGTATCTACATGAAGGATGGAGAACATTACAGTTCATCAGTCTAGCATGACTGAAAGAGAATGCACACTCAGCAGCCGCACAACGGCTGCTTAGAAACACTCTGTCCTCCCTAGATCCCTAGGTGAGGGAAAACGGCCGTTCAACCTTCATCCAATGGGAACGTCCAAAGTCATCTTAGTCGACCTGCCTTTGAGGGGGAGGGTTTACACACTCACTTCCGCACAGGTTTCACTGAACACACCGAGGTGAGAGGGTTCTCGCAGGCAGGGGTTGATACACTTGACCTAAGCAGAGCTCTTGATTTCAGAGCTGACCCCGCAGTTAGACGCCACGTCTGTCCATTGACTGTGACGATTTCTGGGGCCCGTGAGAAAGCACTGCAAAACACCCTTTTCCAGGAGTTCCCATGCTCCAAGTAGACTGTGAAGGCGACAGCGAGCCAACTAACAATACTCGGTCCGCCAAACGTGTCTAGACTTGCCGGCGCCGTTGAGCTGTCCGAGGAGGCGCATTGTTGACTTTACAAAGGGACTCATCGCAGTGAGCTGGGAAGGGTTCGAAGGTCACTTCTCCGAAGATCGCCACCCCTGTAGGTCTAATAAAATAACTGCAGCGGGCTGGGAAGGGTTTGCAGTTCAGTACCCCTGCAGGCCGATCGTAACAGCCCTCACATGGCAGCAGTAAGTCAACATATGGAAACACTGATCTATTAGGATATACAAATACAATGGGTCACATTTACCTTAATTACAAAAATCACATTTCAAAAATATGTTTACAAAAATACACTCTAATTTGTTTTTGAGTCAAGGTACTTATGATAACATTTTCTTTACCAAATTTATTTAACAGTGAAGGTAGCGTGTGTCTTAGCTACTGCATGAGGTAATTTGTACGCCTGTATGGTACTGAGCACCTGTCTTCGCTGCGGGTACGCGCATCATTTCTTTCACGTTCTAGTCGTGACATATGTTTCAATATGTTTTAGAATTTTTGGAGCCGAAGGAAAAAGAATACAGTAGGCAGTATTCATTAAGGTTAGCTACTCGTATTATGTTATAACTAAAAAAGTTGCGCAGTAGAATGGAAGTAAGGTACATTCGCTACATGTCAAAGTGCTCGTTTTTTAGTTGAAGAAGTGCATGAAAATTACGTTTCGTGGTGGTAACCGATACAAGTGCACAATAATTCAGATATGATTCAAACAAAGCATAATATATATCTGCAACTTTACTTTCTCTGGAAAAGAAATGACTGCAATGGGACAATGCACCTGCGGCAGATGACAATGATTTCATAACTAGTTCAATGTGATATGTCCAGTTCATATCTTCTGAAAGCGTAGTGCCCAATACTTTGTATTTGGTCAGAGTCTCAATGGGCGTGCCATCCAACAATAATTCTTGATTTAAGTAAGACTGCCTGCCTCTTGCCTTGAATAATATGGCCTTTGATTTGGAGCTATTAATTGTTAGAGCTTTATCACAAGACCAACTCGACAAATTTCAAAGGATACTGCAAGATCTCTGTAGCAGATCACCAAGATCATTGCCACTTTCACAAAGGTGCCAAAGCCAAGTTCAGTTGAGCCTTGATATGATGAATACGGATGTAGTGAATTATAGGTTATAACAACATACACTAGAACCTCGTTCATACGTTATGAAAAAAAAAAATGTGAGACAAAAACTTGCCAACTGGGAAAACATACAATTTGAAGTAACTAAAAATTTGACATTCAACCATTGTTGACATCTACGTAATAGAACGCGCCGTGCAGATAGCTGTGGCATGAGATACCAATGCGTGTCAGACCGGTGGTGCTCTGGCAGCCAGAGACGTGTTTTGCTGTTTTCCTATTGCATGGTGTTTTAAGAGGGCGATGGGAAACCGAAACAAAATCGAGCTGGTGGGCGAAGCCAGATGCCGCCGCGCCGGTGACATTGCGCCGCCTGCAGCAGGGAATGGCAGCGCATTTCTATTATTGCCTATTAACATTGTGCGATACACTACCAATGGCACTACGCACCATGTGGTGTAAAACAGATAGGTGAAGATAGGTGGAGATTTGCTGGTACCGGAATAAGAAACTGTGTGCGCTGTTATTTCCATGCAAGACGGGCGGTTATATACTGTTTTCATCGCACGCACCTTGTGCCTTTTCTTGTTCACATGGGATCTAGTGGCCGGAAAATGTATATAATCGCAGTCTGCAGCAGGAAATGGCGGTGAGTTTAGGTTATCGCCTATTAAAAGCGTGCACTACGCTTCTGACAGCATGACATGCTCTGAAACAGATAGGCAAAGATGCTTATCGCAGTAGGATTGCCGGTGATAGCCGTAAATGCCACATGCGACAGCCCCAGAGAAGTTTTGCTGGTACCGAAATAAGAAAACTGAGTGCACCCCAGCATTCTCAAGTGAGACGGGCAGTCAAGTATTGTGGTGAAGCTGTTGCAGTGGGCAGCTGTATACTGTTCTCAATCGGGCGCACCTCTCCTGCATTTTCTTGTTAACGTGGGATCTAGCGGCCGGGAAACATATTATACGATCACGGTTTGGCGACGTACTGAACGTTAGTGCCGAAAAAATTGTATTCTGGGAAGATGTGAACATATAAAGAATGAGCATAACTCTGTTGGATAATTTTTTGTTTAGGCTTATGCCTCAGGAGCGAAGGAGAAAGACAGCTGATCCGAAGTGATGCTGGAAAAGAACCGCGAGCTGTGGCTTTGCGTGCCACGACTAGGCACAGTCTTTATTTTCTTCTCGTGCGGGCACGCTCTATCAGAGTTCTAGGCACTGTGCAAGGGAGGGCGCTACATTTGTGTGCTCGATTGAGAATGTTGGCACTGGGAATACGTACATAACGGGAGCATATCAAGGAGGTTGTTCTGTATATGTAAAATTTGGAAGGCTATGCTTTGTCAGAGCATTCTACTGCTGTAACGAAACTGAAAATTTATGATCCAGTACAATGTTGGTTAGAGCAAAGTGAATATGTGCTTGCTCGCAGCACAATAGTAGTATATATATTCTGGCAGCAAAAATGTCAGATACTCAAGAAAGGCAACGAGATATGGCACTTTCTAAATGTTCATGTGCATTATGGCCAATGGCTTGGCTTGGCTGACCATCAAACGGCAAGCCAATGTGACTATCCCATGTGGCCACACTACGGAGCAAGAATTTTTCAGGAGGCAAAACAGCACTCCTTCCAGCATCCCATTGAAGTCACCCGGAGGCTCGCTGGCTCAAGGCTAGACACTTCTACTCGTCAATGGATGTGCTTGTTTGTTGCACCCCTTTGCCAGCTCCAAATGCCTTGAGATTTACGAAACAAGTGTGTCATTTACGAAGCAGTTATAACATGACATTTGTTAAAATGATAAATGTAGTATTTGGAAGAGGACCTTAATGTTTTGTGATGTTTACGTAAAGTGTGATGGCAATGGTTCTCGCAGCCACAGTACAACTCGTTCGCCTTGGTTGGTAAAGTATCTTCAAATGTGGTATAACAAGTGAAGTATCCTTTGTTCCAACAAATGGTAGTACTTACCCTCTCTGCTTTAATTTTTATATGAGTGGTACTTGGTGCTATCTCTCCGTGCTTTATATGATGGAAAGAATTGTTAAAGGCCTGTGCCTGGAATCATAAACGCCTGCAATAGTGTAGCATCACCTGAAGCTGAAGGTGTTTTATGATTTGTACAACGCTGGCAAAAAAAAAGCAAGTCCATTATATGTGCTCTGCCTACTTCTGTATCATGAGCAAATTTCCGAACGAATTGATTCATTTTCTTTATTGTTGCTAATGGACTAATCACGCATAGTGCAGAAAGGCAGCAAATTTTGTCCCAACCTTCCTCAGCCCTCGATGCACCATACTGCTGGCAGAAGTCTGCAATATTCCAACACCAACCAACCTAAATGAGCCTTCCTGGTAACTGCATAACCATGTCCATTTGGTAGTCCTTGTCCCATGCAAAAACCGCTATCATGAGAATATTTAATGTGAACACATCAGTCGATAAATCAGCACATCCTAGACAGACACACACAAACATAGAAATTCTGAATGATATATTTAATGTATGGATCTGCACAATATTTAAACCAGAGGTGGGAAGGAGTAAAGAATCTTACATCTTGATTTTTGGCTCGCAAGTGAAGAAAAAGAAAAGGAAAGAATTAACCAAAATGGCTACCTTGCTCACAAATCCATCAGTCATTTTCTATCCTTGACAGCTGCTTCTGTTGGGATGTGTAGCCACTGCGGGAGTTCAGCACGGCACATTTCTGCCCCATCCTCAAACGGCATGAATAGAAAGTGCTCGCCTTTGTGGCAATGCAAGAAGCGTGTGCGTAATATCTTAGAAATCTGTGCTACCGGTGCAACACAGTAGCTTGCAAGCACAAGAGAGACGGACAAGCCAGAGAAAAGTTTGCTCGTAGGAACATATCGCACCCTAACTAATCAGAGCTATGCATCCCAAGGTCACCTACACGCACACTGCATGCGAGTGAGTGTATTTGTGGCATTGGCAGATGTCATCTACTCAGAGATACTGCTGGTAGCGCGTTTCAAGGGCAGCACAGCATATAATTTCAGCAGTATTAAGAAATTACTGCTGCTGAAATGTCCGCAACTTCTGTTTCTTGACATTATTGAATGAAATCTGGGAAAATTTACAAAATGTGGGACAGTATAACAATTTTTTTTGCTTTTCACCCATAGAAAAGCATGTAAGTGATGGGGACACGTCTGCCCCGTCATCTGTCGTACTGCCACAAAAATACAAAAATGGCATTTTCTCCTCACCCAACCACCACGCTATCACGCCACCTGTGCTCACTGTCGCCGCTAGACAGACTTTTCTGCTAAAATGGTCATGGTCATGTATTATTAGCGGTTTAAAGCACAAGTTTGTAACTTAGTGTTCACGTGCCACATGTTGGCATGGCAAGCCACTGACAGGCCGTCAAAATTGACAGGAGACTCTCTGCTGGACCGTAATAGCCATCGCACAAGCCTGATTGCCAATTCTTCTGGCCATTGTCAGCACGTATGCGATTAAGTTAAGAATATTGGATACAATTAATGTATTTTTATGTTGGATCCGACTTCATTATAACAAGATTCAGCTGTAATGTATAGACCGTTTTATAGACGAAGAGGAATGTAGCCTCAAACCGGCATGCCACACTGTTCTACTCCTCGTACTGGTATGTGCGGATTCCGTTTTCTCCCAGCAGCAGCTTGCAAAGATAGCGATTTAATTGTGAATTAGTGCGATTCTAACATTTTCTGTCTGCGATTTCTGTGATGTCAGATGAATCAAGGTCAACTGGCTACCACTCTGCTGTATTCGGCTGCAAAAATAACTTTGTGAAGCAAGGGTGAAGTGCGTCCTCAGCTGCGGTGACACCACCGCTGCGATAGCAGAGAAGCGTCCGCTTCGTATTGCCAGCATAAACAGAAAGGACTTGATGCCATCGCGTGTATGTTCGGAAGGTTTTGTTCCCAGTGAGCGCTCGGCAATGAACTAGGAATTCAGGAACCATGATCAAGCTGGAATGTGAAAGAAAGGCGAGTATTCGAGTCGTCAACTACTGTGAATGGATGAAGTTATTTCTTCGTGCACGCACATTAAACTTATTCTGTTCAAGTGTGTTTTAAGATTATCATGCTTGGCAACCAACGTTCTGGTGAAAGTTGACCGAGGACCTATTATGAAAACAATACATGCCGACTAAGAAATGCAGGTGTTTTTTTCTGTTTAACCAAAGCCACGCCTGTTGTTGTTGTTGTTGAGAGTTGTCAACAGCTTGTTGACACCTCTCGGGAAAGCGTGAAAATTTGCCACTCATCGTCAGCAGCACTTCGCCGTACACCCTCCAGCACGATCCCATATACCGGACTATAGACGGCGCTGTGGTCGCAAAATAAATAAAATAAAACGGTCTGTAAAGCTTAGTGCTTGAAGTTCGTTCTTTAAGATCTTCAGATTTGTGCAACAGTTGCCTTGAATCTCTTAGAGCCACCACTAGCTTTGAAATTGTGTCAATTTCTAATTGTAGGGTACTAAAGGCTGCACATGTTGAAACATCTATGTTGAATGTATGCAAACGATGTTTACTTCCACAAGTATATAGTATTACTCCGCAAGCACAGTTCAACAATTTAGCCGAACCTAATTTTTCGAGTGCCTCTAAAGAGCTTAGGCAGCATACAAATAGGGCAGGTGTGCTATAGTGCTGGTGAAGTTCTAATTTTGCTTTGACGCTGTGATGCCCAAACACAGTTCCACATGAAGAAAAATTGTAACAGTTTGTTCTTTTTTTTCCCCCATGAAGAATACACAAGGTGTCTACCAACCGGGAAAACTGAGAAAATCGGGAATTCTCAGGGATTTTGAATAGTCTCGAAATACTCAGGGAAAACTCAGGGAATTTATGCTTCTATCAGGGAAAATTAGCTGTAATTTGATTGAAAGGGAACGAAAGTCGAAAGAAAGGGATCGTACTGAATCGTCTTTTGACGCCGTGTCGTCGGCTGGAGGAGCTTGCAGTCAATGGCCGACTTTCCGGACGCCCGACGGCTCCGCGGCTATAGTGTACTAGAATAATGTACACTATAGTACACTATATCCGCGGCACTATCACGTACCCCATAGAATCAATGTTGTTAGGAATGGCCGTACGGGGTGGCAACGTGCCAGCTATTTCAGCCCGCTGCACGTGTTCCAATCCAACCAGACGGGGCGCACTTCAGAGAACTACGAATAACCGGCAGCCACGTGGCGCGGGGTCAGCTCAGGAATGTGCTACCCGCCAGCGCCACCCTTGACGGAGCAGAGTTCTACAAAGCCCCCCTGACTTCGGCTCCGGACCTTTACACCTGTGTGTGTGTGTGCAACACGAGTATGTGAGCCCGCCTCCTCCAAAAGGACGGGTCATCTTCGGTGACGTCGAACAATGACTGGACGAACGTTTCCGTTCGCTTGGAATCAATGGGGGGGACAAGTGCTTATAAGCTGCGGTTGTCGGCTGCGTGAATGTGCTCGTTGTCGTGCTGGAAATGTACTAGTGAGCTGCGTGCTCGTTGTCATGCTCGAAATGTACTCGTGAGCTGCGTGCTCGTAAGCTGTTTGCTGTATGTTAGTCTTGCGGGTACCATTTGGGAGTCACGCTAGACTGTCGATGTATGTCTTGTCTACGATGTAAATCCTGTAAATAAATCCTGCTCGCCTAGCTCCTCCCAAGTTCATCCCTACAGCTACGACTGCCAAATCTGACAATGTCTAAAAACATCTGAAATTTCGGACGCAAGAGCCCTCCGCCGTCCGATTTTCCGGACTTTTTGCTGTGACCGCAGGTCCGAAACGGCATTAATCAAAGCCACCACTGCCGCCGTTTTGATTACCTCGCCACCGTGGCAAACACTAGGCCTAGCTGCTTCAAAGTTTGTGATAAAGCTTCTTGCCGTTCGGCGCCGTGTTTTTGATTGAAATAATTCGCCGCTGTAAGCAGTGGCACTGACTCCGTCTTGGTGGTCCTCGCTATTGGCTTCGAAGCTCGGAAAATACGGCGCGTTGCATAATGCTGGTTCCCAAAAGTCAGCTTTGTCTCAATACAAAGGTGTTACGCGGTGAAGCATAACAAGCGTGGGAAGGGGCAAGTGTCACGGGGCACATCATCTATTCCTTAATTATACGCGCGTCCATCCATCATCTCCTGTCACAGTACGGGCACCGATATGCCTAATAAGCGTCTTAGTAGGCCTTCCCGGATATGCCTGTGGCGATTTGAGCCTTTAATGGCAGTAAAAGACATGCATTCATTTTTACGGACTGCCCGATTTTACGGACGCTTTCGCGGCCCTTAGGGAGTCCGAAAAATCAGACTTTGACTGTACAGGTGACGAAGAGGATGTTTCGAATGGTCTGTGGCGCGAAAGTGCGGTAGAAGGAAGACGAGAACAGAAACGACCGACGCATTGAGGAATGAACGGGAAAGGAAGCCTGCCGCCGCTTTTTTCAAGGAGCTTGAGCTAAAAAAAAAGTGTTGGCTGACACTGGAATACAGGTGTTCCTCATCCAAACCGAAATAAACTCGCTAAAGCAGTGAAATGCAACACTGAGGTGTTGTGCGCAGGCTTGAGAGTATGTCAGGAGAGTTGAGGTTGACACACCAGCTGTTGAGAATCTTATTTGTGACAAAGTTCGGGCCTCACACCAATGAGCTTGCCAAAATTGATAAAAGTAGCTCATATCACCTTCAATCACGGCGTGCACATTTGTAGACGCAACCTATCTTTGTCATTTCTGTGCAGTGGCAGCAAGGAATAAAGCATGAACATTAAGCTTATAGCAAATTGAACATTCTGTTAACCTAAATTCCATTTTGATTGTGAGTGATATGTATTGTTACAGAGTATCGCTTTGGTGAAGGCACTACCATGTTTTACGTGATGCTTGATATGGGACATGTCGGTAGCAACCTTGAAATATATTTTTTATTTTTTGAAATGCTTGAGGCTAATGAATAACTTGTGCATGTAATTCGAGCGGGGGATTTAATCCTTTTTATGAAGTGTAGCTTGACTGACTTTACAATAATCAAATATTTAGTTACTCTGTAATTATGACTCATTGTAAAATGCTCAGTCATTCTATTACCTTGATTTGCTTTCAGTGGAGTCTCAAGCACTACCTATGTTTCACACATATGTATCGACAGTCTATCATAATTCGTCACTGAAGGGGATATTCGAAAATGTTTGTTTATAAATGCATCTCATTTTCATTGATATTTAAGAATGTTGCACTCGATTTGCAATGAGATTTACCTTTTTCTTTTTCAAAGTTATTTTATTCGCTTTGTATTTTACTAACCCTTCGCTACAGATTTTATTTATATACAAGATAAATGATACTCCTTAATATTCAAACTGGATTAACTCGTTTTTTAGCATGCTTACTAGAGAGTGACAGCATCGGGTGACATAGTGTAAGCCTGTCTTGACATAAAACAGAGTTCTGTGTCACTCAGGGAATTTTTCAAAGGCACTCGGGGAAAACCTAGAAAACTCTGGGAATTTGTAAATGTCAACTTGGTAGACATCCTGATACAGTCGTGGAGAAAAATTTTTTTATTTGAGTAAAAGGTATCGGTAAAGAAAAAAAGATACATAGTGTTAAATCTAGCATAATAGTAAATCTAGCAAAAACTATAAAAATGTTGGCTGAGGCGTAAGTTATTTGAAGTGTCCTTCTGGATGAAAAGTTTGAGAGGAAGTAACACCGCTGTGCCATTTGTCACGTTGGTAAACAACTTGCAGAGGCCGTGGGCTGACGGCAGCTCACAGCGCTCGAAGAAACACAAAAACTGAAGATTCCTTTTACACAAGGGGATGGGGAGGGAGTTCACACTTTTACATGATAAAGCATGCACTGTTCAAGATATGGGCCACGCGCCCTATCTCGGAGGTAATCTCTGTGGCAATTGTAAAGTGTGAACCGAGAAGTTTGGTGCTTTGATGCGCATTGCGTTCCTCGTTTCTAGTGTTGGTGGTCACGATATCTCAAGCTTCCTAGACACTCTGCGAAGCGCTCGCGTTGTGAAAGAGTTCGTAGTCATTGAGTGAGATCTGTTACCCGTGTGCATGTGACACCGATAAAACTACAAACCTTACTTCATGTAGTTGTCGCCTTTCTGTGACTTCTTTCTTTTTTTCCAGGACGGATATCCATATCTTCTTACACATTTGTTTTTAATTTGTGGGCGCCGGCTGCAAGCATAAAGTGCGGTCAGCCATGGCATCCAAGATGCAGCACACACAAATCTCAGACGCCGTGAGCCATGTGTATGCATTGCTCTCAGCGCGATCCTCACCGCACGCGCTGTCACTCATAACCGTGCTATTATGAAGCAGTCTTGAGATTTGTTTATAAGTGCTTTTATAAGATACTATCCACCGGGAATGCTGTGGGAATTTGTGAAGTTGTTGATAATGCTGAAACTTCAACAAAAGAACTTCGAATTAACGAAATTCGTCATTTAACGAAGTTTTTCACTGCAAGTACAACTTCGTTAAACCGAGGTTTGACTAATCTCAAATTATTTAAGGGCACTCTGGTACGTGGCAGTATTTTTGCTAAGAGTTATACCTGTGCCACACAGGCGAGGTTAATGCCATTAAAAGTTTAAGACCTTAAGTTTCTTAATGCCATTATTTTGATTGCTGCTACACGTGCATACTTAATGACATTAAGCGTTGCGATGGCAATAGCTGCAGTGAAACGGCTAAGTTTGCTTGCCAATCATAATACAATAAAAAACAGTTGTCTAGGGAGAAGATGTTTAAGAAATGGCATGAGAAACATTAATCGGCGTATTGTATATAGTTTACTTCAGGAATGTCATTGTTGCACCCAGCTGTAAACTGTTTGAAGCCAAAGCTATAGCTCGATGGCCAATCCATAGCATAGCCAAAGCATTGAAATTGGAAAAATAGCGCTCACAGCTTCAAAGCTGTCAAGCAGCGATCCTGAAGAATTTGACTATGTGCTCCAGTTTGTTCTGGCGTATGTGCTTCTCCGAGTCAAGCATCGTCAAGAAATTCGAAGGCTTCAGTGTGAGACCAACAAGGCAAGGAGCCGCCGTCGTGCAATCAAACAGCTTCTCCTGGCTAATGTGCTCACGATTAGTGCTCTAGCCGTGACTAGCGGCAAGATCGCCTGCTGATCTCTACAAAAATAAGGAGCTCCTTTTAAAGAAGTGAAGAATATATTAGTTCTTTTTATCTACAAGTTTGATTAATATTGTGAGAATATGATCACTACGGCCACAGCGGGGACATTGTAAACAAGAGTACGCATTCGACGGCCAAGTGAGTTGTAATAATTGTAAGAATGCACTAAGCCGCGAGAAAGGGCGGTTTTTTAAAGAAAGTGAAGAATATATTAATTGTTCTTCACTAATAATTCATTTAGTCACGTCAGAATGTGGAGACATTGGGAACGAGAGTATGCATTTGACGGCAAAGTGAGTTATGAGAACGTACTACGTCGGGAATGACATTAAGCTTTAATGCCGTTAAGCATGTCAGTGTGGCACCCCACGAATGGCATTAAAGTTTAAGGCATTAGCCAGTTAGTCATTTTCTGTGCCCGTGTGGCAGGGGTATTAGAGGGTTTTGACCTTCATATATGGTAAAGAAAATGACAAGTCGATAATGTCATGTCCGTAGGTAGTCTTCATTTGCCTGTTTCATGCCACTGAATTCGTATGTTATTTTTTCTTTTCTTGTGACAGTTGAAGCTTCTCAACCTGTACATCCAGAGGGCACAGGGCAACAGCAGTGGAAGCACACCTGGCTCCCCTTCCAATACAGCATCTTCCTCCAGTAATCCCTAAAGTGGGGATGGCCCAAGCAGCATCTCACAAGCCATGCTTCCCTTTGGGCTGCCACAATTGCTTCGCTGCTGCTTTGCAAATAACTGTGGCCCCATGCTGAGCTTTAGTTATTGCAGCAGCTCAAACAGGAACTTGGTTTTTATGTGCCGTGTGCTTCCTTCTTCTTTTTTTTTTCTTTGAGTGTGTGACTACAGCACATTTAGCTGTAAAGTACATGTCTTCAGGTTTCCATTACAATAGCTGTGAGAGAGAGCAGTGCTCCACTTTTATGTGAACAAGTTGGTTGCTTTCAGGGACTTCCATTTTGTTTTTTTCTTGATGTATTTACACATGTGTACACAACATGTACTTCAATGTCTCATTATTTTTGCCAAGAGTTGACTAGCCCTCAGCAGGGCAGATTAGTTGCACCAGCAAGTTGCTGCGGTGCAAGACTTGGCAACTGAGGGCAAAGCGTGCTCCCAACTTATGAATTTTGCCGCGACACTCATGCTCGTGCACGAACTGTGGTTCAGGCCAGTTACACTTAACATTCACCCACATTGAGCCACGTAAGCAAGCAAGAGCATGACTGCTTCACCAGTGCTACACCTACTTTTGTCCCATTAGGCAAGTTTTTGTAATATTGGACTGTGTCATGCGAGACTGCCACAATGCAGGGACAGTCTTCAGATAATGTTGTGTTCATGCGGATCACGTTACTAGTAGCCCAGTGTGCTGGGCCTAATTCTCGTCTAGCAAAACTTTTCATGTAACATGCAACGTTGGTAGCACAACTGCTGCGTCTTCTCTTCTTTGATTGCCTTTTCATGGTAGCTCTACAGGGGAACTCTGTGGCCACTGCTGCGTAGTGTCCTACTAGTTTTGTGCCAGTAAACTAGGTGCCTAGTGCTTGTGGCCGAGTGCTGATGCTGGTACCATACATTCAATCTACAGGATGTCCCATGCAACATTGACTTTGCTTTATGTTTGCTTGCTTTCATTTTGCTGTAATCAGAGCATGAAATTTCATGCCGATGGCATGCCTCAACGTTTACGACAACTCGCAATGTTCTGTGAAAAAGACTCGGTGATCAGTTATAAGTTAACCCCCTCCCCACCATCTCACCTCCCCTTCTTTGCCTGGAAGGCGTAACTTTACTTGCTGGGGCTTCAACATGAAAGTGTATGCTTTCCTACAGGTAGAGTTCTTTAAAGCTTTGTTCATGTTATATGGGACACCCTGTATATATATATATATATATATGTACACAGGTGGAGTAAGTGTGATGCAATTAGAAAAGCTGAGCCATCTAACATGCTGCTTTTTCGTGTTGAAATAGAAACATTGCCAAAACTCTCATGGCTTTCGAAGCTGCTGCTGCTTTGATCATTGTATGTTAGTCTTTTTTTTTTCTCCCTTGTTGCTGCCTGCTGCCAATGGAATGTGAGGCAGGTGAAAGAGTGATGCCATTTTTTGGTGGCCCATGCGTGTGATTGTGCAGAGTGTTTTCTACAACATGATTTAGGTTGTGGCATCTTGCCAGGCTGCCATACAATGTAGTGCCGTAGTCCTTTACCTTCTTTTTGTACTTCTTTTTATGTGTTGAGTGCTCGAAGATGCCGTATTAGAAAAAGAGAAAAAGATGGCTGTCACAAATCAAGGGCGCTGCTTTAGCCTGCATTCAGTAAGGTTGCATCTGTGTAAGAGGAAATAACATTTGTAATTGATGAGAATTGCTGCTGGCAGTTGAAGGCATTCATCTTGTGTAACTTGCACAATGCTGCTTAATGAATTTTTGTAGCTGCTCGAGTGGACTATTTATATTTGTAGTGCCAGTACTTTTCTGTTGCTTGCTTTGTCATTTTTGTTTAGAGAGGATCAAAAAAGAAAAACCTTTCATTTGCAAAGGTATTACTTGTATAGTGTACATTCCCATGCAAGTCCATGCTTCTTTTCTTTTTTTTCTACACAGTGATTAACACTTCACTGTTTGTAACACTTTGAAAGGCATGTCCTAACATCTGTTCCCCCCATTAAGACCTTTGTGCTTTTAAGATTTTATTCTGAAATGACAAGTCAGGAATAAACATTTTTACTGTCTTGATTTTTTTGGGCCTGACATGATCTTTTCTTTCGTTAGCTTTGTCAGTCACTGTCATCAATTACTTGTCAGGCAGAAATGTAGTGCGAATAAACATTTCTTCACCAGAACAAGTTAAATAATGCATGGGAGAAAAAAAGGACATAGCACAACTTGCATGTTGCTGCCTGAACATTGTTGCATGGTCAGCTGCAAGATGTGTCTAAGAACAGTTGCCATAACAACTTACAACAAACTTACGCCTCAACAGCCGTAAGTTTGCAAATTCGAGCTACAAAATAGCATATCCACACACGCGTGCTGCTCAAACTCAATGAATTTGCCCATAGTGGCTGTCTTCGAATCGGGGTGGAGTGCAATAAAATTACATACTCAGATTTTCACTACACTCTCCTGTGGTGCAGGTGCCACTTTAAGATAGTACTAAGTGCTATGAACCAGCCTAGCTAAGTGAAGTTTGTATCAAAAGTTGTTACCCTAGAATGCATTCGTAGAAGACCATGCATTACTATTTGGCAAATCTTGTATTTTATGCATTTAATGTAGTCTTTGTGCATCCGATTCAACAACATCCCCAAGAAGGATTCGTATGGAAACGACCAGAAAATTTTAATTCAGTCATTGCTACCAGCTTGGCGCCCATTTGCCTGTGGGCATGCAAGGCACATTTTTATGCTTGGAGGAAGAGAAATTAGGGCAAATTCTGGTGGACGTGCATGACAAGAGGTGGCAATCACCCCTTCAGGCACTGTGTGCACAATTATGTCCACTAATGCATCAAAAGCCCAGATGTACAGTAAATATTTACATGTTGCATACATGTTGAAACACTGATTGCACCTATGCTGCAAGATTGATATATGGAAAGGATTTTTGTAAAATGAGTTGGAAGGTACACGGCTGGGTGTTTGTTCTCCAGTGTTAGCTAGTATGTCATCAAAAGTGAAAAATGGGCGAGTTGGCATGGAAGCACTTGGATCGCTTTTGCAAGCTTTCTACTGAACTAGACATCCAACGACAATAAAAACAAGATATGCTCACCTTTCCTTGAAACAGAATCGATCAGCCTACTGCACATATGGGGTGGAGGACTTACTCGTGAATACTTTTACTCCTTTTACTATACTTTTACCAGATCAGCTGCCTTTCACATACGACACACAGCAGTAAATCCTAATTTCCCCTACGACATTAGGCTATCTGTAATCAACTCAAAAAAGCTAGATTATCCTATGAATCTTAAAACAATTTTCCAGTGTCTTACGGAGGCTTGGAAAGGTAAATTTATGCCGTCGATCTAGCATTGCAGTTGCCACCTACGCTCGTTGTTTACATTTCTTGCACCGCTACTCCTCTTCTAGTTTCACTATTCAAAGGCAAAGCATTCGCAAATATGTTTTGTTTTGTATATTTGTTAATTTATTCATTTACCGCCAATACAAGCGCTTTGTGTCTGCCGAAATGGCAACACGACTGTTGAGCAGATCGCAAAAGCAGACGACAGCGAACAGGTTATAACTAGCGCCACGCTGCTCGTAGGTTCTGTCCCTAGTGGCAAAAGGGCGAACTAGACCAGGCGTGCTGGAGCAGGGATATCTGTGTAGGTTTGGGGTTCAGTAGGTCTTGCCCATAGAGTTTCTCACTACATTATATAGTCGTGTTGCCATTGTTATAGTGAGAAACTCTATGGTCTTGCCCCATAGAGTTTCTAAATAAATACCTAGAGGGAAATGTGGCGCTAGTGTCTACGGGGGTTCTCATGAGCGCTAAACCTGGTCGGCGGAAACGTGTATGGAGGGGCTTTAATGAGCGCTGCCTCAACCTACATGGCATAGAGTTGCTAAATAAATAGCCTAGAGGGAAATGTGGCGCTAGTGTCTACGGGGGTTCTCATGAGCGTTGCCTCAACCTACATGGGAATGATGGGAAGTGCAGGCTTCGGATTGACTTCGATCTTTAGACTAATGGCGTTTGCTTGCGGCGCAGTAAACAAAGCTACACTCAAATATTATCGCGTAAAACCTAATTTTATTTCTGCAGTATGTTATCTAATGTACAACACGCTACATAAACTTTGTATCACTTTAAGATGGAAGCATGGTTTACTATGGTTTGTCACCAGGACACACCAGGGTATGCATACTTGTGCGATTATGTTCCCGATTTAACGCCAAAGAATAATTATGTATTTGTTTTTGCAACAGCAATAACAACCGTGCATGTACTTATGTAAAGGTACTCATCAAGTATTTCTGGAAATAAAAATGTTGTATTGTGAGTAAGTGTTGCGCCCTTGAGCGGAATGCTAGAAGTGTCGTCTGCTACGACGCCTGCTCGCTGCAAACGCCAGACTTTTCTCGCAGACGACAGGCACTTGCGAACTCTCTCGCTCTTCCGAAAGGCTGCGTCGGCTGTCACGATTGCTGAACGTCTTCGAGTACTTTTAAACACATTTGCTGCAGTGCTAGCTAGGACGCTAGTGGCCTCCTACGAGTATTTCATCATCATATCTTATATTGACGTACCGCTTCCGAAGCGTTATGGCGTGGCTTTGCATTTACCCATTTTGCGACACTAGACTACAGCCAGGAAGCAGCAACCTTTCCTACCACAAGTAAGTTTGTGTTCTGAAAGCCGTAAAGCATTTCACTGAGCACATAAACGAGCAATGCATAATGAAGCTCTCAATAAAGTTTGATTGTCGAGCCACTAGAAGTACAACTGTCTTGTGTCAGTAGTGCCTTCTTTTTCCTATTCTGAAGTTTCATAAAGCACGTAACGCTACAGTGTCAACCTAACACACTTAACAAACCAAGGTGCAAACGCTCAAAACATGTTCTTTCAAAGTTTACGATGCCGTCGCTTTCTCGTCAGGGCTTCTACGCCACACCGCGAAACAAACATCGTCCCAGTCGCTGGCCCAGCGCGCTATCGCCACTTCGAGCAACATAACAAAGGCAGAGAGCCTTGCGTTGCACTGTCCCACTACAGGTTACAGCAATTGCGCTTGGAGCGAAACCAAAACTGCCAAAAAAATATTTGTAGACTAGTTCGCCAGTCAATACAATGCCAATCCGAAGCCTGTACTTCCCATCGTTGGATCGTTTCCTCGTTTGGTCATTACCATGATGGTTGAACGATCGCAGCGCCAGATTTCCCTCTAGGTATACTAATATGAAACTCTATGATGCCTTGATCCTGGATGGATGGATGGATGGATGGCGGCTACACCCTTTGTAACTGGCGGCGGCTAACGCCACCTAGCCTTTTGCTCCCCCTCCTATTTTTTTTTCTTTATATCTCCTTCTCCTTAACGTTGTTGATGATGTCAATGTTTATTGACATCGTCAGGTTTTACTTCATGTATCGCTATTTAGCATTTTGCCTATCTAAGCAGAAGCGGCGAGAGAAGTTGTTTCAAAAACACGGCTGCCACGTGCGCTAAGAAGAAAAAGAAGAAAGAAGTCTGCTTAAATTTAATAGAGCGAGGCCTTCTAGATTGAAAATGCAGATCTTTAAGGTTATTCGTCTGCTAGTTGAATATGGCGGAAGCAGCTTTTTGCGCACAAGACGAGGACAAAGAAGAGGCTGAGACACACAAGCGCAGACTTCAAACAGTTTACTGCGCCCGTGAGTCTCAGCCTCTTCTCTGTCCTCGTCTTGTGCACAAAAAGCTGCATTCATGTCCTACATGGAGGAAGGAACTCTGTCCTACCAACAAACATGACCAAACTATGGTGTGCCAAAACAGTCACCTTATTGGCGGAAGCGATTTTGGAAGCCGGAAACATGTGTGGCATAGCTGTGGATTCTCTATGCATGAAACCCATGAAACTCTATGGTGGATACTACCTGTAGCAGACGACCTTCCCGTTCCTGTGCGCTCGCGTGCAACATAATGCGCACGTGTATCTTTTGCGATTACTTTGCGCTAACTTATCGGCACCACGTGGTCTCCTCTAGAGCGGCGCACTGCGATAGAGTGGGCGTGGGCACAACAGGCCACGATATTACCCGAAGCAGTGCCAGGTATGTTGCCGTCGCATCAACTAATGGGTCGACTACTGCGACCAGGAAATCAGTGGTACGTATCAGTGGTGAGAGTTAATTACTGATTAATACATTTCTGGCGCCAGGAGGCTGAAGTTATTAATGAGGAAGAACTATTTAAAATGCAGGAAAGTATGCAAGCTGAAATCTCCCCGGTGGTACTCCCAAGAGTAAGTATTTATGTACAAAACCTATATTTATTTACGGCTGCAGTACCAGTTCGTCTGCTGCACGAAATATTGCGCACGCGCTCAACATTAGCGTTATTAAATAAATAAGTAAGCAAACAATCAAACCGTGTCAAATCAAAAGAATTTCAATGAAATATTTAATTGCATTCTCCTAGCTGATATTCCTGATATCATCGCAATGTTTTCTCGAAACTCGCTCATATGGTGCCAAATAAAGGGTAGTCGATATAATTGGCCCTGCACTGGCCTCAGGAGCCAGCCACAAAATCCACGATGCCATTAAGCAATTGAATATAGGCACAATAAAACTGGCAGCACATTAAGGATACAAGTTTTAAAGATGTCTCAAAAAGATGTGAAGTTGTGCAAGTTTGGTTTTTGCTCTTGAATATTGGGCATTCTGGGTGCAAATATTAAAACTAAAACAGCTAATACAGGATGTAGTTGTATTATTTAATTTGCACTGAATTACCACACTTGCTGTTCAAGGTGATCTTACATTAAGTGATGAAATTCACTAACAAAACCTTGCCTTTTTGTTTGAAGCACTGCCGATAGCAGTAACATAATATGCGATGAGAAAGGTGAATACCTTCTCTAAGGTATAGTCGTATAAGTGTGTATTTAGAGCGAAATGGAGTTTAGTGCCAAATGTTGTGATTCACGCAATCTATTGAATGTCAGGGATACACATTGTATTTTTCTCAGTTGGAACCAAATACTTATCAGCATTTTGTGAGTACCAATTATAGGTCCCACTGAATTAGGTTTCTACTCTGAAATTGCCCTATGGTGTTATTGGACCAGAGGAGTGAAGGATTGAAGAATTATATGCAAGTGTAGTGAAAACATTACCGAAAATATATTTCGTTAGATCGCATCATTCGATACAAAAATTATGCTAGACTATCAAGTAAAAGTTTGTGAAGTAGTGAAGCTTCAGCAACATGTAATTATTGAGCAACATATGTACTTCCCTGCAGTGATGTACACTCTTGCTGTAGTCTTCTAATTCTGAAGTACAGTTCTTGAACCATAGGTAAGAAGCCTCAATGCCCCTACAACTTTTCTGTTACATTTATACATCCTGTCAGAGTGCTAAATATATTGCAAAATAATGCAAGACTGTTGCTATAGGTACTCCTGTAGCGAGTCTTTAAATATAAGCCTTATATAAGATCCTACTGACCTTGCTGCATGCTTCATTTTGTGCATGAAATGCACATATTTATTTAAGTTGAATTGTGTGAATAGTACATGTCCTAACTTTCTGTACATATTTTTCACTAGACAAAGACTTTAACAAAAATGTCTCATTATCTTCAGTGTAGCAACAGTCACACAATATCAGAGATATGAGAAGCAATGTGCTTGAATATTAATGTCGGTGCCTAATGATGGCACATCTACAGCAATTAAAGAAGAGAGAAAGCCCAAAGGATAACAGAAAATTTGCCCCCCCCCCTCTTTTTTTGACACCAAATGAAGAGCACAAGCCAAAACTGCCATCCTTTTGCACAATATGGGAGACTCCCATCACACAGAAGACGTTGCAGCTTACCTTGAGAGGCTGTTCACTGACGAGGACATCATGTCTCTTCCTTTTCAGAGGTATGTTTTATGTGCCACATATATGACTGATGCGACACAAATAACAAAAATATTTGCAACCAAAAAGTGTTCTAGGCCCACTGATTGCCAAGCGTAGAGCGCCAAGACTCATGCAGAAGTACAAGGAAATGGCTCCTGGAAAGGGCCTCTTGGAGTGGACTGAAATGCAAGGAGCACTTCTCACCAACACACTAGACAAGACGTCGCCTGAAACTGGTGTGCTTCTTTCCTCTCAACATATGTATGCACTCACAGTTAACCTATATTGCTAGTTATTGTGGCTGGCTTCTCCAGAGGCATGCAGAATGTATGGCGGACACCTTTTTGACTTACCATTAGAAAGTGTTCGCATTGTTCTGCACAGTGGCAGTGCATTCGAGGTGTCTCTAAAAGGGAGGGAGGGGGGGGGGGGGGGCAATATGGGAGGGCGGCCGACCCTCCAATATTTTCTCCTGCACCCCCAATGAAAATGGAGGGCCATGCTCTGCCCCCAAACAGAAAAATCTATGGTGTTGCGCCAGATTGTAAAAGATGCATGGAAGTTCCGGATTTAATTATATGGCTTTGCCAAATATGTTGGAGGTATGCCATCTCCATTTTCTACTTTGCCAACCACTGGGGTTCCCACATTTCGTCCAATCTGGCATAAAGAATGATTTAATTTAAAAAAAGGCTCATTACACTTGTGATGTTTAAAACACAGAGGGATGTTCAACATGAAGCTGTACGTGCTAACTAAATATTTTCCTTCTTGACTAGACCAGGCTGATGCTGTGAAATATAGTTCCTCAAAACTTGCTAAATAACTCTGCCAAGACCTCCCCGCTCCCTTTCATTTTTTTCGCCATAATTCATTGCCTCCGACACTGGATAAGAAAGATATGATTCTTCTAGCACTTACAAATTTCTTCAGAAAAGTAGCATGCTTTTAGTTGTAACCTTTAACTTCAGTGATACTTTTGTCACAAGTTGGCACACAAGCAGTGACAATGAATGCTTTAGTGACCACATGAATTCTGAATTACCCTTGATGACAAATTAACTGGTAAAAGGTGTGCAAATATTTGAAGTATAAGCAACAAGGTTCAAGCTTGGAAAAGGCAGGAAGTCATACTCAAGTCAGTCATGCAGATGAAGACAGAGGTCATATGTTAATTAAAATGTCGTTGCATTCATTACATTTATCAATTTCTATCAATACCTTATTTTGTGTTGCGCGCTGTGTTAACATGCACATATAAACCCAAGCATATCTTGAAGATTCCTTGTAGTTGCATATTAACAGTATAGTGTTGTGCTTTAGGCAACACAAGTAGGCAGCACGTTTACTGAAAGCCCAAGATTGTGGTAGCTGCAAGAGCCAGCAAAATATAGCCCGCTCAACTACACCGCTTTTTGTTGCCGACATTATACAGAATTAAAATTGTCTGTAGCATGCAGCACGAAGCTTGCAGTGTACAAGAAAGTATTTTCCAAAAAGTAACAGGCCTATTTTGCAGCCTATTTTTGCGACAAATAGCTCAACATCGATCATACTCTCACAATGTTTCTTAAACGGGCATGACTCCAACACTTGTGGGCTTCAAATTCCACAACTGAAACAGGTGCCCTAAAGTGAATAATTATAAACTGGCAGAAGTTTCTTAACTGGCTAACTGAACATTGTGATTCGTCATGCAAGTAACATCTGTATCATCCATCGAGTTATGCAGCTTAGGTGGCAGAATTGTGCTATGCAGGCAGTGGAACTCCTAAGTACTACACTTGTAACATGGCAACCTGTCTAGCAAACTCTGTTTATTGGTGTTTTGGCAAAATTATTGTTGTGACTTGATTACAGTTAAAGCTAAAACACATTTCATTTTTTTCCCCTCGGTGTCTGCCAGGACCGCACAAGTACTTCATTGGCTTCCGTTATTCCAAGCCACTGATAGAGGATACTTTGTTGGAGATTAAAAGGTAAGACTCTGCTAGTTGCCTAAACGAGATTGTACATCATTGCAGTGCGCACCATTGCACAGATTGCACACTATTGCATTGGAGTTTCACCAAGATCAGCCTTTAAGCTCAATGGGGAACTGTCATTCACAGTGGCTATAGTGACACCATAAGAATGTTTATTGTTCTATTCCACTGTACTGCACGACTGTTATTTGCCATACAAGCTTTTGTGTCCACTTATGTGCAACGCTGTGTTCCAGAGAAGGCATTGAGCATGTAGTGGCCTTTTCCCAGTACCCCCAGTACAGCTGCTGCACTACTGGAAGCAACCTGAATGCCATGTACAGATTCTGCAGCAAGCAGCAGCTGCTAAGCAAAGCAAAATGGATCTTCATTGACCGATGGCCTGTTCACAGTGCCATCACTCAGGTGAGTAAGAATGTAAGGGAATTCATGACACATGCTTCTACTAGAACACCTGTTGTAGCCAGAACATATTTATTGGTACTATTCACTATTAAAATGTTGTGTAATCCTTTTCTTTTTTTATAGTTGTGGGTAGAACAGAAGCCTCTCCAAGTTGATAGGCTCATTTTGTCTTTTAACTGACTATGATAGATTTGCTTTAAAAAAGAAATAACACACTTTTTTTCCCCTAGAATGCTAGCACCTGCTATGCATGAATAAAATTCTGAGTGAAATGAACTTTCTTTGTAATGAGCACTTTTTATTTTGGTAGAGTGGGCACAACATATATATGAAGTCACAGGCTATCTTGTCTGATGTACAGGCGCCGACAAAAGTGGTATACTCCACGCAGTCCACGCAGCGGGAGCCGGAGCAACGGCAAACTGCATCGCAATGCCATCTACAGGCAGCATTTGGGATCATGCCTGCCGATAATAAAGGGCACCCATTGGCTGTCTCTATCCCAGATGCCGCCTGTAGATGGCGTCGCGATGCAGTGTGCTGCTGATCCAGCTCCCGCTGTGTGGACTGCGTGGAGTATACCACTTTTGTCGGCGCCTGTACATTACCATGGAACTGATCTTGGATAACCTGACAGCCATATTGAAACAGGTCAACAGTGTAAATGGCAACACATAGGGTTAATTTGATTTGTCCATGTTATCTATTATAACACTCTCTCTCTTTTTTAGGCATATGCAGACATAATTAAAGAAGAGCTCAAGAAGCTTCCAGAGGATGTGCGACAACAAGTAGTTCTCCTGTTTTCTGCGCACTCTCTTCCACTGAAGGCAAGCACTAGGATTATGTGATAAGGACATATAAGTAATACTGTCAGTGCAATGGAGAGGATGGGGAACAGAAAGCATGCAAAAGTACAGTAGCACTTCCCTTATACTGCTCAAAAAAAGAAAAAAGAAAAAGAAGTATTGTCTGAGCAATGTGCTATCGAAGTTGTGTGACCTCCATTTAATTTTCAATATTTATCCACTGTGCAGATATGAACTGGGAAACCACATGAACCATATAAACACATAAACAATGTTTTCTTTTTTTATTTAGCTCTTACAAAAGTCACTTTGCCATCATTTTCACTGCAAATACTGGTGCATTACAACAGCTGCAATGAGGTTATATGAAATAGTATGTTTGACAGTTTCTGAAAGTCCAATCTTATCATTTATGAAGTTCTTCAGGGACTATTGAAAGTAAACTCATATTTGGCTTGTCCGAACCCCTTCGAAAATCATAAGTAGCCAGCAAACAATGACACCATGGACAGCATAGGGGAAATTACTTGGAGTTCCTAAATTAAATAAAGAAATGATAAATAAATGGAAATGAAAGTATGAAAAAACAACTGGGTGCTGGTGGGAAACGAACCCACGTCTCCACATTGCGCATGCAATTCTCTTACCAATTGAGCTATCGCACCGCCGTTTTCCAATCAACTTTCTCGGGTATCTATGTTTATCTTCTATAACCCCAGGAGGGTTAGCAAGCGTCACCACTCACAGCCTTGGCAGTGAATGAATTTTTTTGGGTGAAGGCAGCTGGTCAATAAACCCACACATGCTACCTGAAGGCATCAAAGCTGCTGGATTTGAGACCCTCACTATGTAATGAATGAGAAGAAAGGAAATCGAGGGGCCCAAGTTTTATTAGTCATATCATAAAAAGTCAACAAACAATGACACCAGGAGACTTAGACGGGCTAGTTGGTTTCTGGCTTGATGGAATATAGTTATAATGGCATGTTCGATCAATGGCACCAAGGATAGCACGAGGAGAATTATGTGTAGTAATTCCCTGTAATTTTACTGGAACTACAAGTAATTTCTTCTATGCTGTCTGTCCTTGGTGTTTGTTGGTTTCTTATGATATGACTAATAAAGATTGAGCCCCTCGGTTTCCTTTCTCTCTTTTCAAAAATATAATATCAAGTGAATCAGACCTTTACTGAGTCAAGCTGCTCACACAAGTTTTCAAAGCAAGGAGTCCACGAGAAAGCTGTATTTTCTTGCAGCCTAATTAACCCTGCAGCCAGGAACCAAGCAGTGCACATGTGTGTGTGTATTGCGTAGTGCGTGCATTGATTAAATTAAAGTTGTAGACAACCTATGAATAACTTTTCTTTGCATGCTTGTACCTGTACTAAATTATGCAAGGCCAACACTCACTACCTTATAGCTGAAAAAGGTAAAGGAAAAAGGTTTCACCAGAGACTGCTCACATCATTATGAAGACAACAAGAAAGAATATGAAATAAAAATTTCTTTTAATGGCTAATCAGTGGTTACACATTCTGTTCGAAAGCCTTGACAAAGCATGCGAAGCAAGGAGGTAGCCAAAGCTTGACTGACGCATGATCAAGACTTACAGTCTGTAAGATAGCAACAAGAAAAGGTGCAGGCCTCACTCTAGTAAATACAATATGTGGCTTCTCTGCCACAAAATCTTGTCACCAGCAGCAGAAGAAAAAGAATTGTGGGCTTTAACGTTCTTGAACTGCAATATCGGTTATGAGGGATGCCGTAGTGGAGGGCTCTGGAATAGTTTTGACACTCTGGGGTTCTTTAATGTGCACCCAAACCTATGTACACGAGCATATTTGCATTTTGTCCCCACTAAAATGCTGCTGCAGTGGTAGGGAATTGAACGAATGACTTCATGCTCAGCAGCAGAATTTCATAGCCACTGAGTTACCACAGCAAGTGAACAGAAAGTTGGGCTAGCGAGTAAGCATTCATGGTGCCAGAACAGCGAAAAAAAATGGAGAGTGCATAAGTCAGCCTTCTGTCACACTATCACAGAAAGAGGTATGGTTACCGGAAAGGACTTCTATTCTCTCTTTGCTTATTGTTGCTTTTACTATCGCTATCATAGTGATAGTGGAGTGGTTTGCAGGCATATTTCTGAGTATGTGTGTGAACAAGCTTACGTCAAATGTCAGCACTTTTGTGCTCTTCCTTCCCTCCGTGTGCCTGTTTTTTTTGTACTGTTTAGCTGCCATGTACTTCAGGAACCAAATGTCAGACTGCACATGCTACCTAAGTCTGCTCACATTAACTGGTGCTGCAGTGTCAAATCTGTACAATTTTCAGTCCACATAAAAGCACAAATTTCTACTTACATGCACAAGGGCTACAATGTTAACAGAGCTTGCAAGCGTATGGTACTGGCTTAATGTCCATGCTGAGGTAAGATATGTTATTTGCATGATGTGCACTCTCCAGTGTGTTCGCTTCACCCTTTGGCTCTGGTTAAGACTGTCATAGCTACTTCCTGCATTGCAGAATAAAGCTGATAATAAAAGAAACAGGCCCCCAATTCTCAGCATTTCATGTATGTATTAGCCAAACAATGTGCGTTCCTTTTATTCGAGCAGGTTGTGGACAGAGGAGACACGTATCCAGCCGAGGTAGCTGCCACTGTGGTCAGCATTATGAGCAAGTTGAACAACAGCCACCCTTATCGCTTGGTGTGGCAGTCCAAGGTAAATCAGTGCACATGTAATATACTTTAGTTTACAGTTACTATAAAGGTTTAGTTGCTGCAACTGCTGTGCTTAACAGAACACACATACACACACAAAAAAGAAGAAAGTAGACATGTTACTGTGGCCAAAGAGTACTGTGATGGTACTTTCAGGAGTCAAGTTTCTGAAAATGTTGTCAAGACAGCTAATTCAGTAGGATACTTGAAAACTCTGAATGTGCAGCTTAAGTGGCCAGAATCAAAAAGTGAACATATTGGCCCATGTTCACACAGTAAAGTGGCAAGCGTGAAGCAACACAAACATACACTAAGACATGCATCAGGCACATAGTAATTCTTAGATAAGGCTTTGCTGGAAAGGGCCACTTGTATCCAAAGTAGTGAGAGGTCAGAAAAATGGAAAGATATAAATTGGTTGCAACAGCAAAACATAACAATAAGCATTGATAACGAATACACTTTGGGTACAAGCAAAAGGGTGAAAAAAGTGCCAGGCTACTAGTGTTGCAGACTCCCTTGGCCAGATTTCCCTCAAGCATAGAAAATCTGTAAACGTCCTTAGATTTCTGTCAAATATAATTTTCTAATTTAAAACTGCCTGTTTATTACTATCATCTCTATAAAAGTGAACTTGCATTCACTTGTGTACAAAATGAACACAGAACATACCTGTCCATACTTCCAAATTTTCTATACTAAGTTAACAAATTTGAGCTCATTTTAAGCTATTACAAATGCTTATTGAAGTTTTATGAAAGATAAATTCTGTTTGCAAAAAAGTTTCATTCGTTGGTCTCTGAACCTTCAGTTGGAAGGTTCAGATTGTGAAAGAATGCCAGAAGTTCCTGAAGCAGGTGAAATTGGCAACAACAGTGTCACCAAAGAAGTCTCTGTTATCAATAAACAATGTGCTGCTTGCCTCATGCCTGGAAGAATGACAACACAAAGGTGTTGCAAAAAAATAAAAGCTGCAAGCGATTATAGACCAATTTCACTGACTAGTGTCTGTTGTGAAACGATGAAGCATATTGTGTACAGTGCAATAATGAAACACCTAGAACAAAGCAATTACTTCAGATCTGGGCTCTCGTGTCTAACACAACTTTTAGAATTTAGCCATGATCTTTTCTCTGCATTTGAGCGATGTGGTGTCATACAGCATTGAACACGAGGTGGTGCTAGTGATCAAACACTTCATGCAAGTTATATTTTCTTGGCCCACATCACACCATCACTAACTGGATTAGCGACTATTTGAAAAACAAGCTGCACAGAGTCGTCATAAACCGGCGTCAATCCGATTGTCTTGGGATAACCCACAGAGTTCTTTTTTTGGGGTTCTTATCATTCCTGATTTACTTTAACGACGTTGTTCGAGACTTAATGTGCAAGCTTCAACTGTACACAGATGATCGTGTAATCTACTATGCTGTAAATAGTTTGTCAACACTTTCTGCCATTAGGGAGACATGGAATCTACACAGTGCTAGTGTGTAAAATGGAATATCACTTTAAACACCGCAAAGTTCCATTTCATGTTGTTTATGCACAAGCACACTCCAGACATACTTTCCAGACACAGTGCCTATTGAAAGGATTAAGAAAATGTTTTACTTTCTGAATATGCATACGAATAATACTGCAGCGTGCATGTGCTGCGTGGGTCCCACACATGTCTAATCTTATCAGTAAGCTGGAGTGTGTCGAGAACCGAGCCACCAGGTTTGTTGCTCATGAATATGATTTTTGCAGCAGTGTGCTTTGTATTAAGGGTCACTTGGGTTGGTTCGCTTGTAAGAAGTGCAGACATCATGTGAAATAGGAGACAATATACAGCTTATAGTATTTTCACAAAACTGGGATGAGCCGAGAACTGTATATTTTACCACTGTACTTTGTCTCTGTGTGCTGTGATCATGACTGGAAATAAGTGAGATATCTTGCTGTACTTCTGTTTTTCAGGCGTCTTTTTAGAGCACAGCTCTTAGGTGCCCATTTCTGCGGCAAGCAGCAATGGCAGCGTAACCGAGCGAACGAGCACAGCGAAAGATGAAAGCAAACGTGGAGCACAGTGGGGATAAAAGAAGCGAGAAGGAAAGCAGAAAGGAGGGTGCAGTGGAACCATGAGGCGGAAAGTAGAGGAGGGTATGGCGAAAGCGTGAGAAGAAATGCGTAGTGCAGTGACGAGATGTCACTGGAGTAGTGCGCATCATCTGGGAGGTCTGTCGGCAGTGGCTGCTGTGAATTGCGCCCGCGCATGACCCAAGCGCTATCTCTTGTGATCTCCAGATTAGTGAGGCAGTCGTGCTGTACTTCGCTCAATTTGCAACATGCCGCATGAGACAGATTGTCCGTGCCAGCCAATATATTGTGAAATGAAAGCATGTACAGAGCTGTGCTCAAATTTCTCATTAGGGAGTATCGTAATTGTCGTTGATATTTTTCCACGCACAATTGCAACATGGAACCAATTACTTCGGTGCATGACTGTCAAACCCACGCTTCTTTCAAGGCCACATTGCATAAGATTGTTAATTAGATGCCACCTTGCTTCCTGTGATCATGTGCTGCATTTTATTCTTGACAATGTTTCACGACATTACTGACTAGTTGCTGTCGACTCATTCTTTCTCTTACTGTTACCTTTAAATTGTTATTTCTTTATGGTGTTTGTACATTCATTTATGTAATGATCAGACATATTCATACACATATATTCCATATTACAATGCCCTATTGGCACTGCAGAATATGCTAAATAAATAAATAAATAAATAAATAAAATAAATAAAATAAATAAATATTTATTTTATTAGAGCCCGAAAAACAGCCAAAGAAGATAGCAAAATGCTAGTTAAAATGCCCTTACATATTTCCTGTTGCATATTGAAGTGTTTCAATGAACCTCCACATTCATCAATCTTTTTCTGCACACTGAATCCCAAAGACTGTGCAGTTATGTTTGAAGGAATATTGCGTGCTTGCTGTCATACACAGAAAGACCATTTAAAATTCTTTAGCGCGGTACTTTGTTGGATACTTCTTGGCCATAGTCACAACCTGCAGTATTTTCCATGAGTTAAAATAGGTTTAGTCAGGAAAGTTTTTAGGAATATCCTCTGGTAAATGTGCTACGGTTAACAAAATGTCTTAATATATAACTAGAGAGATGACTGCGCCAAATGTAACCTTTATTTCACAATTACTGGTCTAGGCTGCAAATACTGGCATGAAAACTTTAAACATCACCAGATTTCAACAAAGTTTCTTTTTTCTTCCGCTAACACAACTGTGCTTTAGAGATAAAAAAAACAACAAGTTAAAGGATATAACAAAATGCATTATCAATAAGAAGTAAATAAAGACAACCTAGATGTGACGAGCCTCAAGAACAAGCGTGCAAGGATTGGTGTTGAATAAAATATTCCACTGTAAAACACAAGGCTTTCTTCACTTTGTATTGGATCTTGCAGCAGAAGTAGCAGGGCAGTTATTTAGAAACTCAGTAAAATTTTATCAGTCTTTCCCAAACTCAGAAACACAGTGAGCAATTACAGTCCAAAAGCCATGTTGAAAGCACATTCATATGTACTATCTGTATCAAAATTTTAAGGACTGCTAGAACCAAGTAAAGGCTCAATACTACCAGAGACTGGATGTGCAGCCTGTACTAGTCTATGTGATCAACATAGTACTATTGTATTATTTCTCTGGATACAGCCACAAATCACTCCAGAAATTAAGTTTTTTCTTAGATCCTACAGTCCGTAATCTTTTGACATCGACTGTACATAGTGCAATATCCAAGAGGGATTGAGGTTACAGCTGTGGACAGCAAAAGATGAGGAAATTTGCAGTCATGGGATGGGTTTGCATCCCACCACATGCATCACATGTGAAAACAAGTTAAAAGCAGCAAATGGCAACTTTTACAGGTGATTTCAGCAGAACTCCTTGTAGATACAAATAAAAGAAATTAAAACATGGGCTGCTATTGAGAAATTTACAACAAGCAAAGCAGCTGTGCTGCTTGTGTAACACCAGAAAAAAAAAAAGCTTGCAGCACATGGTGCTACAAGAACGTCACAATGACACTCGCTCGCTGCAGGTTGGCCCCATGCCTTGGCTCAGTCCCAAGACTAAGGAAGCCATGCGTGCGGTGGTGAAGGAAGGCCACCGGCACGTGATGGTAGTGCCAGTGAGCTTCGTGAACGAGCACGTGGAGACACTTTACGACATGGACGTCGAACTGGGAAGGGAGCTGGCACCCGAGGCAAGTGCAACGATGGGATGATTAGCGCAATGAGTGACAGTCTGCAGCAAAGTTAAAGTGTGGAGGCTGTACTTGAAAGTGACAGTTCTAAGGCATAGCATGGAAATATCAGAGCTAAAAGTTTTCAGCTGGTTAGGCTTTTCAGAATCTGTTGTGCAGTGGTTCACTGGTTATCCTTTCGTGAAGGCCACAAAATAGATTTGCAAACACTTGGTTTAAAAAAAAACATTCATGCTATAGAATTTAACTGCTTGCTGCTACAGTTAATGGCAGATCTTTTTTTGTGTGTGTATGTCATAAATGAAACTGGCAGTACAAAAATGAGGGAGAGTGACTCAATACAAATGTGTGTGCCATAAATGTAGCTCCTACAAATTTGTTGGGTAAACAACCTTTTGTTGAAAGCATTGGGATTGACATACATGCGAGTCAGCCGGTACACAAACTGCAGACTTTGTTAATAATTTAAAAAGCTGTAGAACAACCAAAGAGCTATAGTATATTCAAATTACGTCATGGTATAAAATATTTAGCTCTACAATAAAAATCCGAGTTACACAATTTAAATGTTCTTAAGACTCTGTCCTACAGTGAAAATAAGTTTATGATGATGATGCCTGCATAAAACCAAATAAAATTAAATTGTGGGTCTTTACGCATCAGAAACATATTATCTTAAGGCATGCCAGAGTGGACTCGAAATTAATTTTGACCACTTGGGGTTCTTTAATGTGCACTTCAATCTCAGTACATGAGCGTTCTTGCATTTCGCCCTCATTGAAATGCTGCTGCCGCGGCTGGGAAAACTACTGCCATAAATCTGTAACGAAATATGTGTTCATGGTCGCTTGCAGATTGGAGTGCTGAATTTCATTCGTGTGCCAGCCTTGAATGATCACCATGTCTTCATCCAGGCTAGTACTCTTTTTTTTAAATAATAACACATTAATGCTGCCTTTCTTCCACATGTACCAGCAATTGTCATATGTTATCACATGCAGAAAATGTTTTGTTTTTGAAGCACACTGAATAAGATAGCCCCCTCACTTAATATCTCTCAGGGGCATGTGAGTGCATATGCATGACTGACCTTTGAATGCTGCTCTCTGCAATCCCATTCAGAGATCATGAAAGGCACATGAAAGAAGACCCATAGCTTCCATTTCCAGCACAGGAATCGGCAAGATCAAGTAGAGGAAATTTCAATATCTCATGGCATCTATGACCACAGTGTTTTTTGCTTCAGGATATACGTAACGAACGAGAATGATTATTGTGGTCCAGAACTGAATAACAGCTAAAAAAAAAAAAAAAACTATGGCAAAGCACATGCATAGATCTCTAAATGAAGGGAGGATTTGATATACCACACAATATACAGCACTGTCGTGGGCGTGATGGTAGAAGGTGCCTATGCATACACCTATTTCTGTATGAGGAATAGGTATTTTGTTTGAAGGTGTGAAGTTTTGTTTCCATGATGCACATCTAAAGCCACATACTTCTAAGCCCCATTTTTCAGCCACTTGAAATTCCCAGAACAAGCAAGCTGCAGTTATGGCAGCATTTACTAGTGCAGTGCTTCTTCAGTGGTTCACAGAATGCTCTTGCAGTTCAGAAAGTGAAACATTTTCGCATCATACAGGAAGCTCTTTTATCAGCCCACACACTCGCATGTCTTCTATGTTAAATGTCAGCAGTGTTTCCGGTATTTCAGATCCATAAGCACTTGCATAAGGCAACATTTTTCCATCTTGAATCAGCCAATAATGAAAACACAGATACTAAATGAACAACTGAAATAAATTTGTGGATATACATTTCTTTATCAAAAAAACAACGGTGCAGACAGAGGAGGCTACATTTCATTTAAGAAGCAAATATAGAAAATTGTATCTGATGGGTACATCATTGCCTGAAGATATTAAAAAAACAACGGTGCAGACAGAGGAGGTTACATTTCATTTAAGAAGCAAATATAGAAAATAGTATCTGATGGGTACATCATTGCCTGAAGAATCCCCAACCCACAACATCCTATACAGGTTCCGAGGCCAGCCCCGTTACCTTCAGCAGGATTGGTGGCAGTGAAAAAAGCTTTACCAAACTACTAATATTGTGCTTGGGGCCTTGTTGCCATTTGCGATGAGCTATCTCAGGACAGTCACAATCATCACATTGGTCCCGATAAAGTAAAAAAAGATAGGGTTGATGTTGAACTAGATAGACCAGAGACATTGTCTTCACATCAGTTTGGTGTCAATACCTTCATTAGCAAAAGCCACCCTATACCTTGATATATGTAGGCTTTGATGACATTAAGGCTATCTAAAATGAAATCCTGAGATCTGAAAACAAACTATTCTATTGTCATGGTATTAGCTTGACATTTGCTCTTCTGTGCATGTTCATGTAATACAAAAAAAAGGAAATCGGATCTCCTGTGTGTCCCTCAAATGACCGCTGGGCTGCCAGAAGGGCACATAAGCCTCTCGACCATTGTAGTTGTGTATGGCACTCCTTGCATGTGACATGTAAACTAATAATTTCCACCCCTTTCTTTCAGGGCATAGCTGATTTAGTGAAGGAACACCTGACGCTCAAACAAAAATGTTCTCCACAGCTCCTCATGAGGTGTCCCATGTGCACAAGTGACACATGTAAGAACATGCGGAGGTGGATTGAGGCATTACCTTGACATTCTATATTGCCTTTACTGCAGAAATGAAGCTCACACGTGCAGGGAGTTATAAAGTCACTCAGCATACAATAGTTATGGTGCAAAGAAAGCACAAGAAATGCGTTCCAGTACATTATGGTCACTGCAAAGCTGGTTGACTGAAGCCATGTTTATTCTAGCGTTGGCTGCTTACAGCCTAGGCAATGCTTACACACTGCTCTTATGATGATGGCCTCAAGAAATTTGGTGCACGGCCAGTGTTGGGGAATCGCTAGGCATTGGTGGCACAAGGAAATTAGATTTAAAGTGTCTTGTAAGTTAAACATGAAAGCTTTGTGTGCAGTCCCAGCTGCCCTTTGGAAAACATTATTGTCCTTGTCTTCCAACTTAATCAGTACAGTGCCATCAAGGTTCATTATAAAAAGCATGTTAAATGATTAAGTTACTTCAGTGTTAGCTGCCACTACTACAAGAAATGGAAATGTGCATTTTTCTCTCTCCAATTTAATTTGTGCAATTCATATTTGTATTTTTCACTGTTAAAAATCCTCTTTGTGATTTTACCAATAAATGAAATAACGGTCTACTGCTTTTGTTATGTGTATTTTGTTACTCTGCTAAAAATTTTGTTTCGCTCACATTTGTTCCTTGCTATTAATGCTACAAGTATTAGTGCATTATAATCTCTGCATTATTGTGCATCCGGCTCTTACTTCTTGCCCTATAAATTTTATGCTACTGCAAATAAAGCATCAGTTGTTGCCACCTATACTGACTTCCTTTATTCTGTTGCCTGTTGTCTATGTTGTTCAGAAAGTTGACTTGCAGATATTCTCAGTCTTTACCATTACAGTATGAGTAACCCCTACCTTCTCGGTGTGAAAACTTGTTTTCACAGCAAGCAATATAGTCGGGCACCTCTGCAATGAAATTACTATTATAATGACGGAATCATTCGGTACCGCTTCTATTGCGAGCGGTGCATGACCTTTACATCAAAGTGACCTGTATAATGAATGATTTCGAAGACTGCCAGCACTCAATGTAAAGGCGTTGGACTGTATATGTTTCGGGCTAATCGATAGTACCAACTTGCAGACTGCTTTATGTGCTGTAAAGTTGTGCACCGGATATACCATGACAGAGGACATGGAAGCTGAACATGCTTATTCAAATGTGGGGCATATGCTAACGCAAGCAAAGCAGGAAATGCCACTAGATCAGTTTACAAAAGATGCGTCTGCATGGAATAGATATGACAAAGTACAGTCGAAGACTACATGGAAAAACAAAGAAGTAACAAGGCATCTGGTGCAAAAGTAAAATCAGTAAGCATAAACTACGTTTCGGTATTTTACATAGTTGCAATGATGGGATATCCTGTAGCTATCAATATTGAACGGGTATATGCATCGACTAGTATTTGGTCAGAGTAACTAGATCTTCGACAAAAATCACTGTCAATAAGGAAGGCACCACTTCAAAAGCTCAAGCAATAGTTTTTTGATAACAGGGTCCCAGATGCGTGCCGAGTCCGAGGAGTTGCGTTCGCATTCGACATGAAGCGCGCGTCGCTTCTACGAATTGGTGATCGGCTGCGAGCACGACAAAGAAAACGCGCAGTTACCCCGACCTCGCGTTACTACGGGGAGCACGTGCACCGTCACTGTGAACCAAATTATGGCGGAAGACAAAAGGCGTGCGTCAAAATTGAACGGTAAGAATGTCTGAAAGCGAGAGCCGAGCCACTTTCTCCCATCTAGCCTACCTCCTCACGTCGACGTCATGGGACAAATGCGTATATTGTTTCGAACGCACTGACACGAACGGTAAGTGCTCTGCCCATTATCTAAAACTAGTAGCCCGACTTTACCGTAACCTGAGCCCCTTCTTTCATGCAGTAAAACAAAGTTTGAAGCTAAGTTCAAGAAAGACATGTCTGTCATGGTTGGGGTTTTCAGAAACAGGTTGTGACGTGAATCACTTCAGCGAAAAAAACACGGCAGCGATCGAAGCCGAGAAGGTGCGTATTGTTCGCGCTACTGACGCACATGTGGATTAGCATTTCGAATGGTCGACATGGTTTAAAGCTGGCAATGAACGTTAAAAGGCAAGCGCATTAGTTGCTAAGCTGGCAAGTTCTTTGCGGGCACGGCGTTTTGCAATTCACCTTGAGAGCGCTCCTCAGGTCGGAGGCGTAGTTCCGTGGTAGGGGGTAAAAATTAGAAACTCCCCGAGATTGCAGAAGTCAACGGTCTTGCGTTCCCTGTTATTGCTTCCTAGAGTTCTTCTCGAAAGGTATTTTTTTTTTCTTCTTTTTTGTTTGTTTGCCATTTTAGAGAACCCGTCACTCAAAAGTAAACAGCCATGACTTATCGGAGGTGGCTGCCCTAAACGGGTTCAACACTACGCAATCACGTGCGGTGCCTAGTGATCTGGTTAAACACCATGAGTTTAACGACCTTGATGAGTCGGGTACGTGTAGTCCATATGATTTCTAAGCGTTTCAACCCTTTCAACTACTACGACAGCCGAGGCGAAGATGAAAGCGCTTCTTTTTTTTCTTCTACAAGGGCTTGCGTGCTTGCGTCACCGCTACCGGAAAGCCTGTTAACGTCACCGCAGGAAGTGAAATAGTTGTTCTTGGGCAAGGAACGCTAGCAGCGCCTCCAAGTCTCATCCAATCAAAAGCTAGGTTTGTCGTCACGTGACAAAATTCTGATCTTTGATTGTGGCAATCTGCTGCTCATCACGAAAGCTACGAAAGGCTGAGCATTGTCCGCTCTGGCTGTGGGCTGTTGTTCAGCGAGCGGGATGCATCTTATTTCATGAACCGTGGAAGACAAAGAGCAGTGACTCCGACGACATTGTCTGCGAGTGATGCTGTTGTAGGCTGGACACTGTTTGGCTGTGAAATCTCGTCGGATAGTTGTCTAATATACGTGGTGGACGCCATTTTCTCCTCGTCTCTCTGGTGGTGAATGTGCACTTCTCCCACAAGGAAGCGTTCATTAAACCAACCTTGTGGTTTCCTTCGGACTGTCTGTGGCTGCAACGGACTCTTCGTCGGCACCCTGTTGTTGGGATAACGGTTCTGAGCCAACGTTAGGTGAGAAAACCGCTATCAGCTGGAGAGCAAGTCAGGCCTAAAACATTGCTACGCCCAGGCGTCTAATAACGAGGCTCTCGACATAATGACGCAGCTGTATGCTTAGACGCGCGTTGGCAGTCGCGTTTTGCTTCGGTGAATCTCTTAGGTCTTTCGCGAGCTTTTCTGTATTCAAAGACTTGATGAGCAACACCAGGATATCGTAATTGTAGGCCTATTGCGCAGATTCGCTATCATTGGGGGCATTTTGGACTTCGTGTAGTGTGCATTTGTTTCGTGTTTATTACGAACAACTTTAAGGTTAGCCTTACTTCACAGCTGCCAATTTAATCTTACGGCTTTTAACTGCTAGTAGCGCCGTGGATTACAATTGGGAGATAGTGTTGAACCATTCAGCATACATTTCCGTCGCTGCCCTCGCCTGTCGCGCGTTTGTGGCCTCGCTGCCTACGTGCCCTGGACGCTGCTTTTCGTGCAGTAAGCCGCCGTTTTGCATTACGCATTCCTCGCCTACGGTGTGGAACGCGCACCAATAGGCGTGAAATGGCAAAAACTCGGAAGTGCATGTCCTGGCCTCATTGATGTGCGAGCCTTTGCTTGTTTCCTTGTTCACGTGCACTGATGTCGATGTCCGTAAACTTTTCGGAGATGCTCCTATCGCTTCTCAAGGGCAATGACTCGGTGGGTTTTGCTCGCGCGGCTGAAGAACGCATTTTACCAGCAACTTTCGATGTTGGACGAGCGTTTTGGCTGGAGGGGTCACGCTAGCCATTGTTCGTTGTTTCAGATCAGGTGATGTCCTTCACCTTGTCCTCGTTTTTCTTTGGACGCCTGTTGTCAACCAGTTGCTATGCGCTACTTATAGGAAATTTGAATTTGTTTATTGACAGATAGTTAACGTCTATGTTCTGCGAGGTACGATTCCTGTCAGTGCTTTGTTCAGGTGCGGGAACGATTGCGTCACATCAGGGGCTATAGACGTAATCGAGTTGCAGCAGAACTTCGAACAGCGGTGAAAGGACTCTGTAAATGTTCGCCTGCTTTTACATTTGCTTGCGTCAGTGCTTAAGGTAATTTCTTCGCGAAGCGGAATCTCGTACGCCACTATCGATGTTCTCAGCATTTTTCTTCGCGTCCCGTTCATTTAGCACAGGCAAGCGCCTTTCGCTACATATGGGGTGGCTGTGTGTAATTAATCGAATCAAGGGTGCTTTCAAGAATACTAGCGGATAAATTGTGACCCTATTCTATTGCTGTCAATATTGCACGCTAAACGCATAAGGCACAGCCGTCCCTGCCATTCTGTGCAGCCTTCAAATTTATCTCGATTTTATCTGAGGATATGACGGCACCCATGGAACTTCTTTATTTAAAATACCTAGCTGCTGTTGCACGCTCGATGATTTTGGCTACCTAAGCAAAGCCAAGTATACTTTGTGGCGTCTGCAGATCAGGTTGTGTACTGTGTACTTTCACATCGGTGGCGACTGTTCCACTGCCATGTGTACACGTGTTGACAGCCTGCGTGGTTTTGACAGGGGTGCAGGAACAGCATATTCCCCCTGTGCGGACGTGACTAGCGACGCTGGGTGGAAGAGGTACCATGGAGCGAGACACTAATCAGATGTCGCAAAGTGGGGCCTTGTGCCGGTCTGGTTGTGGTTTTTATGGCAGCCCAGCCACGGACGGTCTCTGTTCACAATGCTACAAGGATGCCCTGAAGCGCAAACAGGCAGCTGGTAGGGGCAGCCCAACAGGTGAGCTTTGTGCACAGTGCCTCAAGAACAGAATAAAGCTTGCTGATTGGCAGCAACCTAGAGTATTCTGGTCTCCTTGGCCATTTCATTTAAAAACTGTTGGACCTTGTTAAAGTTGTCATCTGCATATTTTGTTGTCATTGTCGAAAAGGGCAAGTTTTGCACACTACGAAACTTGAAAAAATGTACACAAGTTAAAAAAAAGTTACTTGATCATGCTGCATAGCAGTTCTTATTCCAAAGACAAAATAACAAGCAGCAGGAAATAATTGCTCAACTAATGCCAAATGTTATGTTTTGTTATGTAATAGGTGAGTGGCTATTACTGGACTTTTCATGAATGTTAGCAAGCCAACAGTCTGTTTCACTTGTACCACTGTAAGTTTGCTCACGATTGCCATTGTGCTTGCAGCTGAAGAGTGTGCCATACAGAATCCATGTGGCATCGCTGGTGCCTTTATTTACTGTGTGTCTGCAACAGATTCTGTCTGCACATGCTGTTGGTAGCAATGAAACACTTTTAACCAAGAGAGCAAGCGCAACTGTGGAGTACAGGCCATCGTAGTGCCTTCATACCAAGTGATAAAAAGCAAGAGGTTCAAATCTAGTCACCTGCTAGCTTTCTTCAAACAGTATGTGTAGGTTTTTGGGCTTGCTTTGGATTTCGAAGCTAGAAATTCTCTCCTGTGTTGTTCGCTTGTTCAGTATAAATGCAGTCGGGAGCACAATGCTGCGATGTCTCCTGCTGCTTTTGTGTTGCTTGTTTCGCTGGCTCAAGCTTTTCAAGCCCTACCAGTGAGCTTAATAGCTTTCTGCCGTTTGTAGCCAGTTGTGGCCACAGTTTCAACTCCCAGCAGACGTGAAGCAGGTTGCCATGCTCATTGATGCTATGCTGCTTGCATATTGAAGTTACCCGAAAAAAAAAAAAATATGTCAACTTGTGCTTTGGTTTTTGTGGGATCGGTAAGGATTCATAAGCAGGAATCTGACGCAGTGCCACTGCTGTAGGTAGCATTCTCTTCCTCAGCACTCCCCCTCCCCTAAATAAAATGCACACTCAATGTAGACCACGAAGGAGCAACAAAGCTTTGCCTTTTTCTTGTTGCTTTTGCATCAAATGAAGCTTGCAAGTTTGTTTGTTTTTTCTTCCTATGGGTGCCACTGCAGTGTCAGGAGTGATGTCTTCGCTTGGGCTTGCAGCTTCGTCGTCTTCTTCAACCAGCGAGAGTGCCTCTTCCGCCAGCGTCGTGGCAGTGTCTGACGCTGCCCTCAACACAGCTAGCCCCACAGTTCCTCCCGTCCTGGCCTCCACTTCCCAGGATGCAGCCGTCAGCGAGGTGGGCATCACTGCTGGCATTCACTCACTATGCGCGCATTAAACATCATATTTATTCAAATAAAAGATGCTACTTCTAGCCAGTATCTTTAGCCTCTAAATGAGCCATTGCTTTGTTTTGCAAGGTTGATCAGTTCACTTAGTTTTAATGTGGCAGGGGGGCACAGTATTTTAGTTGTTTTGCTTGCCATGGCAGTAGCAAATCACAGCTGTGAACTTTAATCAGGTGAGGCAATATTTTTCACCGCACCAGGGTAAAGGGAACGGCTTTTATTGTTGTCAACCTACTGAGTAGACAAAAAACTTCCTTGACAGCTTGTAGAGCAGTTGTGGAACATGCCAGCAAGTAGAATAACACACTATGCCACTGTAATGCGTTAGCATTAAGAATGCTCGTGTGAATGAAAACGTGGGAGGAAAGAGTGGAGAAATAGTTGAGTGGTAAGGTAGGCATAGGAGAGGAGAGGTAGTTGGAGGAGGGGGAATGTGGTGCGACTTCGTACCTTAGAAGCCAGTAGGAATACACGTGGTGCCTGATGTCGTGCTTCAGTGCTCGCAGCTGGCGTCCTGCCAGGGGAGTAAAGAGAATCATGCTGTGGTAGACTTGGCAAATTGCCCGTGTCATTTGACAAGTTCAGACATATCTTTGTGAAGGCACGTCTTTGAGTACAGCATGAAATGACATCCTTTGGGCATCTTTAATGAACCTTGTGGTGTTTTTGTCTTGTTGGTTACTTAAGGCTTGCAAAGCGTTGATGCTAACACATTTCTGTCAGATCAATCGGTTCTTAGTATTTACTCACGGTTGTTATTCCAAGGTTACAAATGAACTGAAGTTAGTCACCTATACATTTTCCAGACATCCTCATGGTGCCATTGCTAGCCCGGTATCCAGTGTGTATACAGATTGAAATTTAAGACATCTTCCAGTGCACCATTAATTGTCCCAACTCTGCATGCGTGACGACATGGAAACATGGATGGATGGATGAACGTATGTGGCATGGCCCTTTGGAACAGGAGAGCTCGTGTCAGTCCTAGCTGTTCGCCTCTTCAAAACTGAAAGTAGCAAAAGGTTGCTACCTGGGGGTCTGGCCTAGTCAATCCAGTAGTTGCCTGCCATGTCCAAATTATAATTAGATGGGCATAGCCATCAAGTTGCCAAGCTTGCATTTCCATGCACAGGCGTGGCCACTGCTAGTGGTAGCACGTGGCAGTGCTGTGAGTAGCGCCACCACTGGCAAATCGTGAATTGTGGCACAGGCACAATCACAGCTATAAGCAGAGTGCCCGGTGTGCTGCTGGCTATGGTTTCTCCTACATTTTGTGTGACTGCATGCAGCATTAACTCAGAGCTGCGAGTGCGCGCGGCAGAGGGGCAGAACTGTGGCAGACGACGCACCAGGCTTTTCGCCAAGCGCTTTGATTGCGCCTGCACCGCAACACTCCATGAGGTGCCTGTGGTGGCGTTCTGTGGAACATTGCCGCAGGCTCCTATGTTCCCACTAGCAGTGGCCGTGGCCTGTACATCGTGCACATCCACACCTCCACTGGTTGTTGCTTAATATGCAGAATATTTAGCGACAGTCTCTGGCAACTTTGTCTTCTGCTACAAGTTTTTATTGCTTGGAATTATCGGGAAGCTTCAAATCCAGTATTACCAATTCCATCCTCGCTGTATGTTGTGATGAGGTTTACAATGAAATGGCCGGAATAGTAGATGTGAAGAACGCTGCAAAACGATTTGCAGGGAGCAGTCAACCTTGGTGTACAGTTGCCAGCAGATGCAGATTTCGTGCAAGCACTGTCCGTGCTTCTGTGTTGCGGCATGGTGATAGTTGGAATACAGACTGATGTGGTTGCATGCATGTTTGTTTGTGTGCATTACAGCATTGTATTGACATTTTCTTCGGGCCATTAAGAACTTTTCTTCTGCTGACAGTTCAGACAGCAGAAAAATACAATCGAACCTCGATATATCGAACACCGCGGTGATCGCAAAATAGTTCGATATAGCCAGAATTCGATATATAAAATCACGTAGAAAACGCGTCACAAACTAGCACAAATCAATCAATGAACCAATCGTGGCGCAATAGTTACTCACATGAAGCTTCAAAGTATTTATTTCGTTTGCTGAAAGTACTGAAGCAGCGTAGCCTGCTTCATATTGGCAACCGCGTGCTTGACCACGGCGTCCTCTACATAGTCCAAACGATCCACAAGAGACAGTCCAGTGCCTTCTATTGCGCCGCAGTAGCGGCGTACAACGGCCAACGCAGCTACAGCCTCAGTTGCAGTCGGGAGCGGGGCAACATCAGCGCTTGCTGGATCAGCCTCGGCAGCGTCTTCGTTTGGCCGCTCAGCAGTCACTTCTGCCGCGATCTCCACGTCTGTCAACTCCGCCACTGTTCCGGTGCTGTCGTCACCGCCAACGAAGTCCTCAACGCACATGCTGTGTGGCTCAGCACCGACAAAGCGCTCCAACTGGCTCCAGGTTTCTTCAAGCTGGCATTCTTCCTCTGTGCCATCCAACGTCAAATCTTGGGTTGCTTCCTCGGAAGCTTCTTCAATGCTGCTCACGAAACCCGCATGCCGAAAGCAGTGAACTATTGTCGACTGCTTGACGTTGTCCCACAAGGCCTTCAGCATTTGAATGGCACCCAAAAGGTCTATCTTTAGCTCTTGGCCGATCCGCAGCTTGAGTAGCAAAATGTCGATCAGCCGACGCTTATAAATGGACTTGAAAGCACGAATAATGCCCTGGTCCAATGGCTGCAGCTTCGACGTCGTGTTCGGCGGCAAAAAATGAATTTCAATACTGCTCAGCTGGACATCTGTGTGGTGTGCTGTGCAATTGTCGACGATGAGGCAAACCTTCCCGCCTTGACGCGCCAGCTCAGAGTCCCATGCCTTCAACCATTTTTGGAATATATCCCGAGTCATCCACGATTTCTTGTTCCAGGCATATGTAACCGGAACGCTGAGGCAGTTGCGCATGCACCTCGGGGTTTGAAACTTGCCTATGACAAGCGGCCGCAGCTTCGTGCTTCCGTCCATATTAGCAGCCAACAGAACTGTGATACGTGCCTTGCCTTGCTTGCCGCCGTGGCACTTGTCTCCGCGGGTATCGAGCGTTTGTCGTGGAAGCATTTGCCAGAACAGGCCCGTTTCGTCAGCATTAAATATCTGATTGGGCTCATACTTGGCGAGAATCTGAGGCCACTCTTGTTCAAGCCACTTCTTGATCTCGCCTTCATTGGCGTCCTCACTTTCCCCCGCGACTGTCTTCCCGACAATGTTAAAGCGGGCCTTAAAACGTTGCAGCCAACCGCTGCTGGCGTTAAAGTTCTCAGCGCCGAAAATGAACGCAAAGTTCTTGGCCTTCTGCTGTAGCATTGGTCCCGATAAAGGAATATTCCGGGCCCTTACGTCGACAAACCATTTGTACAGCGCCTTCTCGACGTCTTCAAAGGCAGCTTTGCGCACCCGCCGCGCGCCTGAGTGCTGGTTCTGTTCCGCCTTGGCCTTTATGTCACTCTTGTTTTTCAGCAGAGTGCTCAAAGTACTCCTTGGCATGTTGAAAGCTTCGGCGACGCTCGACTTCTTTTCTCCATTTTCATCGCGCTGTATCGCTTCCAATTTCGCAGCAAATGTCAGGGACGTCCGCTTCTTCGCGTTTGCAGCCATCACACCAGCCACACACGCACCTGCACGCACTAACAACGACTGGCGTAGCACAAGCGGCAGCACCGAGACGCACATGTCGTTGACGTTGTCAAACTAGCCAACCTAACCAGGCCACGCCAAGCCGCCGCGTGCGTACGCCGCTACGTTCAAATGGCGCCCTCGGCGCAACCGATGTGGGCCGCTGTTGTACGCAGCAGTCTGGAACGCCCATCGCGCCGCCATCTTCGAGAGCGTTGCGGGAAAGCTCGCCTCCTGTCAACAGAGCGCACTTGGTCTGGGGCGGTGGAGTTCGATATATCCATTTTACATCCGGCCCCGTCCGAAATAAAAAATAAAAAATACATGCGATTTTCCACGTGATATAGAAAGTGTTCGATATACGCAATAATTCGATATATCAGTGTTCTGTATATCGAGGTTTGACTGTATAAGGCTCTAGGTGAACACTGACGAGTGTGAACTTGCAATAAATATGGTATGCAGTAGTGATTAGAGTTGCAGCCAGAGGCAAGTTGGTATTGGGGAATAATATACTAATGTGGCAAATCAGCTTTGCAAAAATTTTACTGCTATTTGCTACTCAAGTTCACAAAGATTGCAGATCGGTAAAATGCAATCTGTAATTGAAAGTTTACATGTCAGGTCTGCTGACGCTGCAATGTTGAAATCAACATGCCAAGGTGCTGCAAAAAATTCAGATAAACATGTGCAAGACAATTTAAGAGAAAGCAGGATGCAGGACTTAGTATAGTATTAGTATTAGACTTAGTATTAGAGATTAGTATTGGAAGTTGAAATTACATGTGTGCATGTTTCAAATATATCCAGCAAATTTAGCAGTTCTGTGTTAAAAAGATCCTCTCAGTAGCTTGCAATGCACATTTTAATCTGGCCTTTTTTGTGCTGTGCCTTCAAGGGCGTAAAATAATGAAATGCACAGTTAAATATCTCAACGGCCTTATATATGAAGTGCCATGAAAATTTCGTTCTGCTGTTACCATAGGGAAGGTATGGGCAGGATGATTAAGATGTATATTTGCTTGTTTTCTAGAATGCTGATAATGTTTGCTTTTTACCCTTTCTATCCCCCCCCTTTTTTTGTTACTGCTCCGCTCATCAGCTGTATTCAGATTCAGTTTTATTCCATTAGTCTGTTGACTTCTTTGCCTGATTTTTTCCTTTGGCTTTTGAAACCTTTGACCTTTTAGGCGGTATCTCAAAAACAAGGTGTATCCCTGTTATAACCAATAAGCAGCTCCACACTTGCTCCACATTTTATTTTTTTGTGTTAGTCAGAATTGCAGCTGCTTCACCATTTGCAATTGCTGTTTTTCGTTACTTCCACCTCAGCTTTTATAAAATATTGTTTGTGAGGCCTTTTTTAATGCAAACGAATGCAGACCACTGTTTTACTGTCAGTGGTAGTATCAATACTCGGCTCAAAAAATGTTTTGCTCATTTTATTAGGTGGTTCCCATGCCCTGACCTTGTTTTAATATCTTTAGGTAGCAAAAGCAAAGAGCAGTGTTCGCTCTACCCGCAGTGCCTTTTACTTTTGCTAAAGGTGCATCTCCCAGCTACACAATCTATTGCCAAGGATTTGGGAAGAGCGATTGGTGTTGGCCATCGTAAGGAATTCCCCGTACACCACCTCCGCTCACATGGGTGAGACTGGAAAAGGAGATGACCACTCCGGCAGCTTCCACTCCTGTCGTCACACTTCATCATTTGCTGATGACAGCACCAGTGCACTATATCGAGTGTCTACAAACCAGCATTGTCTAAACAAAATGGGCACCACCGCAAAGTGGCATTATCATGTTGGCTGCTCTCCTCGGAGAGAGAGAAACGTTGTTACCTTATTTTGCCATCACAGTACTCTCATGTGGAACTTGTTAAAAAGTGACAGGGCCTCTCTGACTGTGGCGACAACGAAGTGATTGCGACATGGCTGCCATTGAGTTATATTTGCTAGACACAAGCCCGAATTAATCACCCACAGAGCGGCGATTGTTCACTTCCTCTTGGTTAGTAGCTCCTCTCTCCTGCAGGGATACACGGTGGTGTAATGCCATCTAAGACACTGTTACATCGCATGATGTGCACTCCCCACTCGATGGGCAGTAGTACAGTGAAACCTCGTTAAACCGTAGTTTGCTGGAGCTCAGAAAAAGTATGTACTAAACGGTAGTACTGCTTAACCGAAATGGTGCGATTGCCCACTTGCCTATCAAAACTTGGAACACTGAGAGAGTGCAATGAAAGGATAAAAAAACATGGAGTATTTATTCACTTTGCGCAACAAAAGTCTATTTTTGGTGGCCTAGCAGCGACAACAGCAGCTATTTTTGTTTGATGCCACGGTGGCCTAGCAGCGACAACAGCGGCCTCAAACTCTCTTGAGCTGCAAGCCAGCTTTTCTGCCAGCCCCTTCTAGGCAAACACCCGCATGAGGCTGACATAACATGCAGCTTTGCCGCGGTCGGGCCTCACGCACATGCTGTCGCTTTCCTTGTCATCCTCAGCACTGTTGTTAGGCGATACTTCGGCAATAACAGAGGCAACGATGGCGAAAAGTTGTGACCTCGCGAAGTCGAACCTCGTAGCTGCCACATTGTTGTAGCAGCACTGCTGAGCAACTTCTTCGCATGCCAAATGCATCGCACCATAATCAACGGTAGACCCGTCCTGCGTGCCAGTGCTGAATTCATGTGATGTTTGGTGGTACGAACAATGTCCAATTTTTCTTCTATGCTGAGCACCCTGTTTTTGTCAGAGCTTCAGCATGACGCGAGTCCTAGCTTGCACGACACCGCAACACAGGCCACAACGCTCTCTGGCACAACACTGAAGTGATGTGGATGTCCTACCTATGTTAAAAAAAGAAAAAAGCAGAAAAAGAACCCCACGATGAATTCCCATAACCAAAGTTTCTGAACCCCTATAGTGAACTTTGTTTTTGCATGCCTCCATTGTTTGTCGTTTCCCTACTTCCACCATACCTCCAATCTCCTTTTACTAATCTCTATCCCTGCTATCTCTGAACCCAAGGGCTTCAAGGAAGCCAGAGGAGCCTAAACCGACAGCTGGGTAGATATTTTTACATTCTACTAAAACGTGCTCAATCGTTTTCCTAGCTTTACTGCAGCAAGCACATGCTTCTTCTTCCTTATATCTCTCTTTATAAGTGCGTTTTCTAAGGCATCCTGATCTCGCTTCAAAAAGTAGTGAGCTTCCCTTTGTGTTATCACAAATTGTTTCTTTCCTGATTTCATTTTTTCCTCTTGCGCAATTACTCATGGCAGGCTTCACCCCTCCAAGCGCCCTCTGTGTTTGCGCTTGAAGGCCTTTCTGATCTTTAGGCTTGTTCTGCCAGGCCGACCTAACACCGTGATTGCGATCGCAACCTACCGCTATGTTTGTGCAATGGAAAGTGGAAACACTACGTATTAACTGATACGTATGCAATAAGCTTGTACTGTTTATGCAGATACAAAATGCACTTTATTCAATGGCCGCTGGGTTGGGAATTTGACTTTAGTACTATTAAAACGAAACTACTGTTCAAGCGAGTACCGTTTAACGAGGTTTTACTGTATTCCTTTCCTGTGTCAATACCCCTTTGAGGACAACTGGCTTTGTCATGCTCATGCACTTTATGCTCATGTGGTCCATCCTGACACGTCACACTCCAGTAAGTTCTTGGCAGTGATAGCTAGTGAGCTTACTTGGAATGCACTGTGAATGGGATTGCCATGTAGGCAAGATAAGCTTGCATTTTAGTGCATAGTGTTCTACAGACTGATGCTTGCCATCCAAATTTTAGAATGTAGATGTAGATTGTCATATAGTTGTGCTGTTGCTCATTCAAGGCTAGCTTTTATTGCATTTGGGGCACCAGTATTATAGTGCATGTTGCATAGTGTGAAAAGCTAGGCGACAGTGCGCTTAAGAACTAATAAACATTACAGCTTGAGACTTCCGTAAGCATGCAGCTGCATTACTAGCTTATCTTTCTAAAGTCAGTGTGCACACAGCATTTGTGACTTGTTGCAGAGTGTGTTCTGAATTCTTTGTATGTGTGTGTTGTGAGAGTAGCTGATACCTTGTCTTTGTATGGGTCCTATAAGGCCTGTTGCTTGTTGCAGAAGGCAGACCTGAACCTGGATGCATGTGGTGCAACATCAAAATCGGCAGAGAGTGTGACCTCTGAAACAGGCAGCCAGCAGGATGACCAAAAGGACCAGAAGAAAAAGAAGAACCGGTGTCGGATATGCCGCAAAAAGGTCGGCCTCACGGGTGAGTGCTGGGTTTTATTTTTGAGCAGTTTTCCTCATGCAGCTTACATACACTTCAGCAGCAGCTGTGACATTGTTGAGGTCCGAGTGGAACTAATTACCCTTGTTAATGTTGGGTGGCCACTTTTTGTCAGGTTTTGCACTCGTACCTAGCGCTGTTCCCTTTGCTTCCTCCAGCGCAGCTGCCTAGGTTAAAATAAATATAGTGTCACGCGGGCACAAGCAAACATGAACACGTCCCACTCAATGACTGCAGAAACGCTATCAAAACGCTGGAGTTGGGAAGTGTAGTAGCTGGTGCGAACGAATTTACCTCTGTGCAGCCTCTTGCCTCTATGCGAACTAAACGAGAATGCAGCGTGGTGTGCCTAGATGCGTAGACTGTATCTCCATCGCAGATCGCTTTCAAGGTACAGGCTGCGCTGTATGCAGCAACCGCCAAATGAGAACGCCTCTGCTGTTAGTGTCAGTCCCGCATGCAAGCTTCAGGAACTCTGATCACCTGTGATACGGCCCAATTTCTGTCCGTCTCTGCACATGTGATCAGTTTCCTTTTAATTGCGGTATTATGGTGAACTCGCCATGTCTTCGCAGTCAGCATTTCCATGCGGAAGAGCAAACATAGAAAACGGGGGGACGGACGGTGGACTAAAGCACACATACTACAGCACATGGAGGAAGCTACAGCAGCTAGGTTCGAAGCGTGTACGAGGTGGCCATTTTGAAATGCCGATGGCGATATGGTAACACAGATTTAGGGTCATACTCAATTCTAACGTGCACGCAAGCTTTGGACCCGTTCTATCGGAAAAAAAGTTCGCATTAGATTCGAGCGAATTCAGTATTTGCCTGAACAACTTCGGCACTGCATATGTGATGTTGATAAGTGCCCATTCCTAATTCCCTGGAATGGGTGTGCCAAGTAGACAGATGTGGAAACCTCGATATAATCAACTTCAATATTACAATATTATAGACATAATGAGGTATTCAAGTTTTCATAACTTGCCCATAGAGTAGCATCATGTATTTACAACCTCAATATATAACGAAGCATGTTTATGCACGATTTCAACTGAACACATTTTCACAGCTGTCTGAGGGATACCGAGACAATAAATGGAATCTATGGACGTAGGTGGTCAAATGGTTGAAATACAAACAGCAGGTTGGCATGCGTCTCCTTTTCTAGCGGGGGGGCCATGGCTGCTCATGGCTGTCAGCACGCCCGAGAGCATGCACAGCCCTCTCACTGTTTTAGAGGTAATCTGTCGCATGTGCAAAGAGTGGGCGTGCCAAGATGGTGTGGTGTCATGTGCGCTGTTTTCCTGTGTTTAGTACTGGAGGTTGCATAATCTTGAGTTTCGGAGACTTAGTGGCAGGTAAAGCATTCACTTCTTGCTGCTGGTGCTTTGCATGACAGCTTTGTCCCACTGCAGGCGGCACTTATCAGCCATGAGGGTGGAGTGGACACGAAAATGTGGCTGGCTTCACATAATTCGTACAGCTGATGTGAAGGTATAGTCTGCGGTTTCAAGATGTCAAGACATCAAGGTTTAAATATATTAGAATGGTAGCACCTCATTTGCAGCAGATGCCCCCACAATGAGCGTGGCAGCCAGGATACTTGGGATAGTGGCGGTAGCTAGGGAGTTTGGAACAGGGGTGCTGTGATGACAAGTTGGACGATGTAGTAGTATCATTTGGCATTGTGGTTGGCAGGGAAGTTTCCACTACGGGTGTCTGCTTATGTGCCCATGAGGTTTCATGAATCGGATGGCATGGAGATAAGGAGCAGGTCACACAAGCTATTGCTGACATTGATGATTATCTTTGATGGTTACTGCCACATTATTGTGGGGGAAAACAGGCTTCATTGGCTTGCCCTTGAAAGAAGCCATCCAGTGGCCTCCGGATACACAAGTATGCAGCAGTCATTTGCTGCCACGCTTTAGAAAGCCACGACACAGAGGCTGCAGTTAGCTCATGGCTAAACTCTAAATTACATGACTCCTCCAGCAAAATGACTGTGCATAGAGGTAGCGCATTGCTGTGGGTTGTTTATAAATACCGTGCTTGTGGGCATTAGTACTTGTCTGATAAATTCAAACTATGCATTGTCTGCTGCCTTCGAAAACACTGTGTATGAAGTGTAACAACCAAACCCTCACATTATACCCTGTTATCAAGACACGTGAGGTATAATAAACATATCTGCCACTCCTATTTATGCAATGTTTGGTCTAATAGCTCTGACCTTGCCTGATGTTGCCGCTTCTGCCCTTGCTGTGTGCAGGCTTCCAGTGTCGCTGCGGAGGCCTCTTCTGCAGCCTGCACAGATATTCCAACGAGCATGACTGTACGTTTGACTATAAAGAAATGGGTGCTCAGGAGATCCGAAAGAACAATCCTGTGGTTGTCGGGGACAAGATCCAGAAGATTTGAGGGCCTGCACGTGTAGGGTGCTGCATCCTTTTTTGGTCCGTGGGGGAGGGGTCGTGTGCTCACAAGGAGAGCAGAAGAAAAAAAAAAGCATCACGCAAGCAAGATTGCAGCCAAGTTTTTCTTTTCCTTTGAAACTTTGTGGCCCTCTTTCCTAGCCTGTCTTTTGACTTTTTCTCTTCCCTTACATTGTCGTATGCCATTGCCACTTGCTGCTGCCATTGCTGCCACCGTCATGACAGCCACATACTTTTCTTTCTTTTTAAAAATATTGTGAATGTAAAGCACATTTCGTTTTGTCAGTTTTCGCTAGTGCTGCTACTGCTTTTTCTACTCTCTGTCTCTCATCCACTTGACATGATTTTAGCAGGAACAAAAGCAGACCAAGAAGTGTTAGGTACATTTAAGAAATTAATAGTGTGCCCAGCCTCCGGTGCACTTATTGTAAAGATTTGTCTTCTCCTTTTCTCTCTGCATGTCTTGCTTCTTCTTGTTTGTGTGAAATAGGTGTGGTTTTCTTTTTATTTGGAGTGAATGCATGTGTGTGCGTGTGTATGTGTGTGTGACAGGACTGACTTGCCCTCATGCCCCGTGCCCTGCCGTTGTGCTTACACTAGTGTGAACGTGTGTAGTTGGATCAGCTTTTTTTTTTTCTTTATCTTCGTGGGCACCATTGATGTGCAGGTGTCACTGCCTGTTCGAAAAATATTTGGCAGTACACTTCAGGATTTTAGCTTTTTTTCCCCCTTCATAGACCTGACTGGGTTGTCCCAGTGTGATGTGTTGCAGTGAAAAGGTGTTGCACTGTTGTGTAATGTTGGTGGCTCATCCATACTTTTACGTTCCCTGCTTGTTAAGTGAAAGTGGAAGCTACGCATAGCGACCAGGGCTGCTGGAAGCCAGTGTTTCTTTTTTTTTTTTTTCACAGCTAGGCCGAGTGCAGAAATTTTCCACAGCATAAGTTTTTGGGCCTTTGTTTCTTCCCAAGTGGTGGTCTGTTCGATGGATTAGTCACAAATGCAGACTTGCATGTCACTGGTTAGCAGGGCTTGGAGGTTTAACGCAGAAGTGGCGAGCTTGTAGTAGCAAGCTGTCGAAAGATGCAGAGTATATGATTTAAAACGGCTGCTAAGATGTTTTATGCAGTTTTGGTAGCAAAGGTGTAAAGCAAGTCTTCGGGTACACTGCAATTTTTTTTGTACACTGTGAACTGTGTGTTTTCTTCTGCATGGTTTATAGTCCGAAAGTCTTCTGACTGCTGTTTGACCTTGGCGGTACAAAGTTAGCACAGTAAAATCTGCCTATACTTTTTGTGTGTGTGTGTGTGTGGTGTGAGCGCTGTTTTGGCGCTATGGCCGGTCATTCACTTGGTTATTGGTAAAATTATACTGTGCAGTGGTAACTGTCGAAGTTGAGACTTGTTTCTTTTACTAGTAATAGGCAGTGGTTACGGAATGCGGAGACCACTTTGTATTATATCTTCTTGTACAAATAAACATTTCGAAATCATTTGGTTTGATTGGACTCCATGAGATGCTGCCATTAATGCAGTAATACACTTGGGACTGTCGATGCTCAAAAGAGCACCCCTTTACTCTGGAGCGAATGCTTCAAATCCTTCCATTATACATGGTCTACTTGGGAGTTTGCCATGAAGGCTATGAACAGTGGCACATCTAGTGAAGCACTGCATCTCATTCAGTATAGCATTGAAGCATGCAGGAAAGCTTTAGTACAGGAGCAGCTTAGTGTTAAGGTGCTTTCGGTGGCTAAAGTAGCATTGGTGCAGTAGTGCATCGGGAAGTAAGAGTAATCGTTTTTGTCCTCCATGCCAGCGTTTCCTTGGCACACATTTGAAGTGCCGCCTTTATTCCGTTTCCCCATTCGCGTTTCTGCCGGCCGCATCTTGCTCTTAGTTAAAGGGATTGCTTAAGTGCAAGCGTGTCGACCTATGTGCACAAATGATTCACAGTGCTTCTCGTAGAAGTAGTTATAGCTATATCAAGACGTTTATTAGGAAAATTTATATGCTGAAAGGCAACCGTTGCGTTTCCGGCGAGGTGCGCAAATTAGGTTGTTTAGCTCGGCAAGCTGTCGTATGCCGCTTTACGGTGGGCAGAGTACCCTTTTGAAAGGATCCAGTCGCTAAGTGTGACGACTGACCTCTTCAGAAGGGGAAGGGGGAGGCAAATTAGCGTACATTCACAAACGGAGTAGACTGGACTGGTGCTCGTCCCATCTAATTCGTCTGTGTGCGTGTCGGGCGCCACACGGTGAACTTCCGATTGATATCAAATTTCTCGGTTGCGATTGGCTCCTTTGCGCAAGCTGCGGGAGGCAGCCAATCACGGCGGAAAATTACAATCCGGCTCGATCGCGATCGAAAGTGCCTTGCGCCTTCCCTTGATTGACGCGGCCTTGGAGAGGCCGTGGAGCTTTTGCCGCTTTCGACGAAAAGCCGAACGTGACGATTGTTGATGATCAAAGACCGAGTTCAAAAGTATGACTCGAGAGAAAGTATATGCTGGCAGAAAAAAACTCTGTGCCCTTCCACTCTGTGAAGAATGATGACCAGCGAAACTGTGTATGTGGGCCCCCAAATGGTGAACCTCACCTCCGACGCGGGTCGGCCCGGCATTTCATTATCTTCGGGATCGGCCCACGTATGGGGAGTTTTTTTGCTTACAACGACACGAAAATTTTCTTGGACGGTAGAGGTATACAGCTTCGCCGTGAAATTGGTCACAGGATGTTTACGCAGACTATCGCAACGCACAAGTACCGCAATAACGTCTGCACCGAAACCGAAACCTTTCGTAATGCAGCGCCACTACAAAAGCCACTAACACTTAACCTCATGCACTATGGCTCATGGCTGTTCCTAGCCCCAACTTGTGGCCCTGGCTGTTTCTACTTTCGCAGGCATCGTCGATAGGCTAAAAATCGTTTCTTACTTCATTACGAAGTTTATGTAGAGGTTACAGTTATGTTTGGTTATACTGCTGATGTGAGCTCATGGCTCCTATCACTGGTGCGCGGGGACAACAGTCTTTGTAAATAACTGCGCCATACAGCTGAGGGAGGGCCATCTGCGGATGCTAGTAAGTCTTTATTGCTTCGTATTTGGTGCGGGAATTAGTGCGATTTTGTGGGCATTCTGTGCCGAAATCCTGACCCAACAGAATGAACGCTGATTATGATCTTTTGGTGAAATCGAAGTTCCAAGTAGTGTGCCTTTCTGCATTTCGCAGAGAAATTGCGGGGTGTAGCTGCATCGACGTGCACGGCTTCCGCCTCGTTTAGTTTCAGGGAGGTCGGCTCCTGCTTTCAACTGGTAATGAACTAGCATTAATATTAGGTAGCTAGTTCACTTTTAAGAATTCCAGAGAAACGCTTTGGATTTGTGTCCACGTCCTCAGCTGTAGAACTTTAACGGTTTGACAAGCGCAACGGCTCTTTCATCTTTTTTTTTCTAGTCGCCACGCAAAATTTTGGAGGCTTAAAATAACAACTTGCTTTCGTTCTACTCGTTAATTCTTAGTGCGAACTAACCTTCCGACTTTGTTGAGTGTTGTGGCGAACATTTAAAATAATATATATATATATATATATATATATATATATATATATATATATATATATATATATATATATATATATATATATATATATATATTGCATGCATTAAGAATTAATATCGAATATACAATTTCGGTAATGGTCATATGTATGTGTTCTAAATAAATTTTCTTAATGGGCTTTCCTTTGTTCGTTCATAATATTCCTGTTGTATTTTCAATTTCGATCATCATTAAAATCAAACTGTATTAGACATTTCGACCGCAAGTAAGAGCCGAATAGAAAAAAGCTGTATGGCTTGCGGGGCTTGATACGCATAGAGTTCGAGTTGCGTTGACTCGAGCACACTGGAAGGTGCCTGTGAGATGCCTACCACGTTTCCTTGATGTTGCACGAGACTGGCAAATTGCTCAATACTACTTTCACAAGCAAAGAAGTACCTCTCGCTAATCACGTTGAAAACATGCCTAAGGAATCCTATTGCTGTTTCGTGAAATGGGTGTAGAAAGTACCGGAAAAAAAAGCAACAATGGAAATGATACCGGGAGGCTGTTTATATGACATTTTGAATGAACCATAAAGTGTGGCTAAAGTTTTATGAAATAATGATGCCGCATCAACAATATCACATTGTTATCACACGCATCGAATGATCTCCATATGCCAAGTATAACTTTGTGAAATATGTGTATATTCAGATGTAGGCAAATCTCTTCTTATTTCTAGAAATATTGTACATGACTGGGGTTAATGTGTACCTGCTTGCAAGGGCAGGTTTACTATCACTTGTGACTGTGGTATTGGTAAGTCAAACACAAAACAAAGCTGATTGCTATCTGAGTTAACAAACCTCACTCATCGCCAATAAGCCCTAGGTTCAGAAAAAGATTCTTGGAGGAAGTGGCATAAGGCACTATTCTTTCAAACCAAAGCCTGCGTGATAAAAACCATAGGACTTGGTGTAGGCAGGTCAGTGAAGTAAAGCCAACAAGAATATCTTCTTGGTTGAAGTATTAAAGGGGCACTGCAACACTTCTGGAAATTGGTAAGAAAATTATCTTGATCTGTAGATAACAGTGCAGTGAACATGTGAGCCAACCAAATTTTAATTTGCTGCATGCAGCAGGAAGCCGACAATCTCGCATGACAGATCGCTTGCTCTCTCATGTGGCTTCCAAGCCATCCTCTGTAATATCCCTCTATCATGAGGTTGTGCCTTCCTTTCTAAAGCCATTCACAACACTGGTTTCCACCCAGCACAAGCTCACCAAATCGTAATCAGCTCACCGATGGGCTCACGCAGTGCTTGAACCATACTTTGACAAATGCACATTTCAAGTACATGTTGGCAGACAACTGTGATTGGGACTTTGCACTACCACACCTGACATTTGCATGTTATTCCTCCTGCTATGATACTGCTGGATCAGTATCATATTTTACCTTTTGTTCGGACACGAAGCAACTCCACCGTTGGACACATTTGTTCCTTTCACTGCAGCCTCAATCATTGATTAGGCGCGTGATGCCATTGACAGGACCACGGAGTAAAATATACAAGAGGGACAACTCGCCTGTCTTGCAATGCACTTGGCACGGCCAACTAATGTCTCAGCGATAACAGGCGCCCAGTATTCCACAGTTCTCTCTGCCTCTGCTCACTTCTTTCTTTTTCGTCGGTTTCCAAGGTACTCTTTTCCCTTTCTTCCTTCCCTAGTTGTGGGCACCAAATATTCGCACCATGCTGTGGTCAAGTTGAGAAACGGAACGTGTTGTGAGCCCCTTTCTGCTATAAAAACGTCAAGTGGCCAGACAACACGCTTTCGCTGGTGTCGCCACTTGAATGTTATATCATTACGGCACGTTCTTCAATTGCAACTGCAATGAGCAAAGATGCAATCAGCCAGTTTCCAAGAGATAAAAAAAAAATTAATTCTGGGGTTTTACATGCCAAAACCACGATCTGATTATGAGGCACACTGTAGTGGGGGACTCTGAATTAATCTTGACCATCTGGGGTTCTTTAACGTGCACCTAAATCTAAGAGTGTAAAAGTATTGTGTTGAAGTAGCCCATCACTGTTATACTGGCGCAGATAAAGGCAATAACAGCATGCTGTTTGAGTAGAGCAGCAGGAGCATATTTACTTGGATGGTGCTTGTAGGCACTACGCTAATATTAGCAGAAAACAACATGAAATGCTTTGAGCCCCGTAGGTGCCATTCTGCTGCTACATTCATGAACGTTACTTGAATAAAATTGAATTGGTTTTGAGCAGTGTTACAGCATACAACAAAAGTGTGACGATGTTCCTGAAGGTTTGTGGTATGTCCTTACTAATTTTGGGGCACCGCTGCCACCAGTCACTGAATTAAGTGGTGTAGCAGGGGATGCTAGCCTGGTGGCAAGACTTGTATGAAATTATAGCATGCCGACTGAAGCATGCTACGACACAGGCTGAAATGCCGTAAATTGGAACTTAGTGAACACAGACACGATACAGAAATGCTCAAGTAAGCAAAGCTATACATGAGGTTTTCACTCATTGATAGTCTGAATGCACATAGACATGAGGTAGTTTACAGCTTTTCATGTAAATTTTGCATTAGCAAATGTAACTTTAGTCAATGAATACCAATGTAAAAATTGAATTGTTTAATAGCCACTTCAATGACACAGGCACTTAAAGTAGTAAATTTTATGCATTTAGACGCAGCAAATTATCCTGCGAACTTTGGCAGAAGATAGGATGTGCTTGCTAGTGCGTGCAGAGAGCGCCACATGGGTAACAGCAGAAATGTGTGCATATCTCTACAATAAACGAATTAGTCAAGAAACAGAAATTGCCACTAGCCATGCCGCACTTGGGCCGCTGCAGGCAATGTAGTTCTGGGTGCTAGTAACAAGTTTCCGTGCCATCTATGATTTATGCCACAAAGCAGCTGGCTTGCTGGAACACAATTTGGAAGGCCTTATCAGGCAAGTTGGCACTCTTGTTTATCTTGCTCCATGGCCCTGACTGAGCTTGCATAGCAGCGTGGTTGTAGTGGGTTTGCTGCTTCCCAAGACAACCACAAGTGCCTTTATGATTGGTGGCACTGTGATGCAAGCTTTGCCCCCAGTTCTCTCATGCGTCTTTGGACCCACCCACAGAACAACAAGGCTTTTTAAAGAGCTCCTTTCTTGTTAAATGAGGTCATATCATGTGCTTTGATGAGCGACTGGCATCATGTATGAGATCGTACTTGCCAGTTCCACTATGTCTTCTACGCCATTGTCTTGTGACGTCTGCATCTTGAGGTTCAAGGTCTACAACCTGTTCATTGCTGCTGCTGTACAAAAAGATGTGACGAGGCAGAATTTCTGTTGCTGGGGGTTGTGCTATGTGACACTGTGCTGTGTGAAGGTAGCGGCCAATACATTGAAGATAATGATGTGCCTTTCCTCTTGTGCGCTGGCCCTTATCTGGGCCAGTGCTTGCTGAGCCCAGATGTGTAAATGCACCGTGTGAATCGTTTACTGCCTACGTTACTTCTTTGTAATAATACAGTCTTCTTTCAAATGCTGTATTTCAGCACATTCTTAGTGCTTGCTGACTGAATAATTGCTTTACATGTGCTTAAGCATTGTACAACATAATGCCTCTGTTGGACAAGCTTCAGTCCAATTACACAGATTATTTTTGTTTAATTGGGTCAATAGAAAATCAACCAAATATTTTTGTACTGCCCAGCATATATTGAAAATACAGGTTTTTGGTATTCATTCTAACAAGTCTTCTGTACCTGAGGGACTCATTGCCGAGTTTATGATGTGATGCTAATGTGCATATTTGCCGATTTCAATATTATCTATTTTAAGATATCGAAATGCAAAAAAATTGTCATAGCAACCACAGGGTATGAACGTGAATTTTGTGGATCAAAATGGTTCTGTCTTAAAGGGCCCCTGAAACGGTTAGGACAAATTTTGTAGACACGTAGGGTACAGCGAAAGTTAATCATTCGCACCACAATTTGTGTGAAACGTCTCATATTAAGAGAGCTATGGGTGATTACAAGTTACCCTCCTCCATAGTCATGCGTTTTCTCCTCAACTGGTTCGCCGAGTGATTGGGGCTAAGCTCCGCCTTCACTGGCTCTGCGTCATGATGGCACGTTGTGTTGTCGACTTCTGGTTCTCTAGGAGTGAGCGTGTGAAGCCTCTCCAAACTCTCCGCCAGCTGCTCGGTAGTCGACCCCAAGCGAGAGCTATCGAAGCAGCATGCGTTGCGAACATCCTGTGGCAGCACCAAACGTGTGGGGTATTCCGGTAATCACAGGCGAGCTGGGCGTTCTGACGGATGGCTGGAAGCATAAACTCAAGACGATGAAGGAACTTTAGCGCAGACATACATGAACGGCCTGATCGGTCTGCGCGGTCCAGCCACCTGTTGGCGCAGAGCTTAACCAGCCAAACAAAGCGCTAATATTGCTCTAACCAAGTGTAAAACACTTTAAACATTTACAAAAACAATGTGTTAACCATTACACTCCTGCGAAAAATTTACACCAGCAGCAAAGAAGAATACATTTCATTACTGCATTACGCGCATGGCTGTTGCTTTGTTAGTTCAACCTTCTTTGTTTAGACTCATCCAGGGACAAGGAAAGGGATTCTGTTCATAGTCAGCTGGTCTGTATTCTTGAGGAACGAGTTGCAGCCGGAGAAAGCGCCAGTTGAGTTTAGCTTTTCCTTTTGCTTCATTATTACCTCGAGTGGCGGCTCGCCGCAATGCTGGCAGATCGTCGAAACCATATACCTGCGATATGGGTTAAATAAAGTGCAAATTAAAATAGTGCGAAACAGTGTCCATCATCAAACCCTGCAATAACCCTTAAACCCATAAGCAACATGACTGTCACCTGTTACCTCGTCTGGTTTTTCCCTAATTGTACAGCACTTTTTGTGCAAAATTGGCAACTGGAAGCAAGAGTCACAAGGAGTTCAGAAATTAAGCCAAGGCAACAGCCAAACAGGGAGGAAAAGCGAAAATTAACGAATTTAACCATTGTTTATGAAAATACTTATGGATCAACACCGTTTTATTTAAAAAGGAAGTAGAGAAAACGCTGCTGGAAGTGGAGAACAATTCTGTGCATTTTGAATGACACTTCTACAGGTACCAGTCGAGCCGCCGGCAGTAGGCACTTCTCTGCTGTGCTTACGTAGGTGTTTTTGTAACCTTCCGCAGTGGGCGCAGTACGTCTAGAAACACAGCGTCCTGCGCTCTACACGGTTGTACAGGACTGGCGGCCATGCATCGCTGCGCAACCTCCCAAATAACAATACGAGTCGGTTTTGGCACTTCACTTGGTAGAGCAGTAAACAAGGGATGCAAAAGAACTGCGATTGTTCTGCATATGTATGCTTCTCTATAATTCTTCCAGAGCTAATAAAACAAAAAAAGACGCCACTATAGTTGGACTTAAGTCTAAAGTGAAGCCCCGCGTATACCCTCATAACCACAAGCCACTGTCCCCCCCCAGGCTGCAAATAATTCGTACTTCAAACTTTTCCTGTTACCCAAATATGGCGGTAACCACAAAAATAAACTTATTAGCGTGTAATTTTATACGTTTTCCCTCACCTATTATAGTGGAGTAGAGAAAGCCTAATTCTTTATTAAAGTAAAATAAAATGCTTGCTTCGCTGCAACTATTTAATGTCAAGTTTGACTTCCGTTGGCAGTGAAATTTCATGAGTAAAACTAGCTCAGCAGTGAAATGAACTGTACTGCAGACTTTTGAAGATTTAATTAATTATGGAGTTTGATGTGCCAAAAACCATGATCTGGTAATGAGGCACGCCGTAGTGGGGGACTCCGGAAATTTGGACCACCTGGGTGCACCAATTATGTGCACCTAAATCTAAGTAGACTGGTGTTTTCGCATTTCATCCCCATCGAAATGCAGCCGCTGTGGCCAGGATTCAATACCGTGACCTCGTGCTTAGCACCCCAACACCATAGACACTAAGCAACCATGGCGGGTAGACTTTTGAAGAGTGAAATGTTCAGACTCTACACACTTTGTCCATGTCTGTTGCACACCTCATTGCTTCAATCGATGAAAAGACTCAAGAACAGCAGATGCGCCAGAGGTATCAAGTATGATGCCATTTTTAAAAGGCCGCATGACGACAATTTTGTTTGCTTCTGTGATTGGCAGGCGGAGTAACACAACCCCATGCGGTTCGTGTTTTGCCTCGGTTGCCAACTGTTGTTTTTTAAGTTGTATGCTACTATAAAAATCTACTATAGGGAGAGGTCTTTGTCCTGCAGTGGACATAAAATAGGCTGATAATGATGATAGAAATCTTTATTTTGCACTTTCGTTGGTTTACTTGTTCTTGGCAGTGTTCTTCTTGTGCTTCTTTCCTTTGCAAGTTCATTCGATGTGGTTCCTTGTTTACCAAGTAAAGAAGAGGTGCATCTGACAGGCGTACTATCTGTGAGATACACCTTATTTCATTTCCCTTTTGCCGGTTTACGCGTCTTTGTGGCGAATGGCGGGCGTTACTCACATTTGTACTAGTAAAGGACCCCCCCCCCCCCCTCATTTGCATAGAAAAGTTACCTTGGGTTGCCCCCCCCCCCCCCCCCGCCCCCCGAAAAAAAAATCCTGGGTACGTGCGTGCGCTTGCATTTACCCTAATACCGGACTCGCGAAATGCTATCGCGTTAGTAATCTTCTGGTGTAAAGTGACGCCCGCAAGCGTGCAAATCCTGGCGCTGATCGGATGGCGGCAGTCAGATGCGCTGGCCAGTCCACTCGTCTGCTGCCTTGCAGAGGGACACGATGTCTCAGCTTGACATATTGCCAGTCACTACGTTTGCAGTCCACAACACAACAAAGTCGAATCGTAGTGCTCGCGAAAAGACTGAGATCGACTCCGACCGCGGAGCTCTCGTCAAAATGTAGCACATTGTAACACAAGCAGACGATGCCTGCTGTGTGCCGGAAGTGCTTAAGTGTAGTGTGAAATTGTTCTTGTGCATTCTCTTTCTGTTACTTTCTTTTTATAGAAACAAATTAACTAACATTCCAACTATTACGAACATTATTTGTTCACCATAAAGGCGGAAAAATTATCGATGACGTGCCCAGGGCAGCCAATCGGGTAGCTCGCCCTACTGATGTCAATTGGGTGATTTACGTCATATGGGTAGGGGTGGCTGAAAATTCCGTTGAGCAGTGTGCTGCGATTGGCAGCGATGTACATTTTTAAAACCTTATAATAAATTACACACTTTAGGCGGAGCACTTAGATCTGTCAATTAATGATCAAAAGGACCTACTCTAACGACTGAGTATGTTTGTACAAAATCGTCAAAATCATTTCAGAGTCCGTTTAAGTACCTGCCTTTGAGATATAGGAAAAAAAAAGCTATTTCTGGACGCAAAGAAAGAAAAAGAAAGCACTGTTTTGGCAGTGTATGTATCAAATGTATCAAGGCACAACGTGTGAGTGAGAAACAGTGATAAAAAAAAAATCTGCCTCCATTTTACTCTGTAGAGTGAATGTATAGCGAAGCTGGTGCGGATGTTAGACAAGTGCGAGTGCCGCAGCTGGCGTTAAATGATGTTACAAAAGCAACGTATGTCACACGCACATGCTCGTGTGCAGAAGGGCAGCATACATCCCCATTCTTCTAGGCTGTCCACCAAGTGCAAGTGCCTTATTGTACTAAATTGATGATTAAAAGTAAATTGTGTCAGAAAATCTGATAAGTACAACTTACACACAAGCTGCAGACATGATAGCTTCAGATTGTTATTCGAGTATACGCGAAAACATCTGTTATGCAAAAACTGAAAGACAAAGCCCTTTTCAAGCTGCTGTTCAAGGTCTGTGTCTGAGTTGCGGCGGCCGCTAGGTGGTGGTACTGTTAACACAGCATACATCCTCATTTTTGTAGGCCCTCTGCCTAGCGCAAGTGTGTTATTTAACTAATTGAATTTCTCAAAGTAAAATATGTCTGAAAATTCGTGAAGTACGATTTACACACAACCTGCAGACATGATAGTGTCATATTGTGTTTCAAATATATGAGAAAACATAATTCTGTTACGTGGAAACTCAAGCGCAAGCTCCTTTTCCAGCTGCCGTTTTTTAACTGAGCACACCACGAAAAATACTGACCAACTAGAGGCTAGCAGCTTCGCTGCAACATGAGACCACGAAAGGTGAGGGGCGGGGGGATGGATTTCTAGAATTGAGCTAGGTGTGGTTGTCACTGCTTCACAAATTGGCTGAAGCTGCTCACAACCTTTTGTGGTCCTTCCTGCTGCCTTCGTGTGCACATTCTTTTTGACCTTGTTTTAACCAGTTTTGAGTATAAGCCCTGTGGTGCCGTAATTTTGGGCTGTGAACACAAAAGCTTTCGAATACACTTTCTGTCACACAACATGGCATATGACAATGTTCAAGGAGCTGGACAGTTGCAGACAATTGTTTTATGTTGTGAAAGTGTGTCGGCTTACGTCACCATGTGCAGGCAATGAAGTATGACACTGAAGAAAATATTGAAAGGTGCTAGCAGGAAGGTTGCAGAAGAGGAGAAGGAGGTTCGACTGCCCTGCGAGTGGCTCCTGAATAACTTGGGCACCTCCCCCTGTACCTTTCGCAAGCCACAATATTAAGTTTAGCTGGACCAATAAGCTTTAGGTTGGAATTGCATACAGCTGATTTTAACCAAGAGTAGTGCTTTGTTACCACCAGATGAGGACTCTGATAGGTGCTCGTTAAAAAGCCACAAGCGTTCAAAATTAACCTGATGCTTTCCACTGCAGTGCAGTCTCAATGTTGCTTTGCAACATCGAGTGTTTTCAGTCATAATTGAAATGATATAAAACAAAGAGCCTTTACATTTCCACATGAGCTCCTGTCAACAACATAAATTTGGTGCCATATGAAGGTTAGTTACTTGCCTGATTATGAAGAAAAACAGAAAGCTACATTGCATTTAGTAATAAATGAAACTTCAACCTGAAAAGCTGTGACTTTCTTTTTCTGCATGAGAAAGACCCAAGTGCACAAATGTACTGCAAAATTCATGATATCGTAAGAATGTTGTCAGCACCGTGGTTCAGGTGACATAAAAAATAAAGGATGAAAGAAGTTCGACTTTTTCTTTCTCTATTAATAGCAGTTTTTTTGCCGATCAACATGGGCAGGGAAATTTCTGATGTAATTTAACAATGTTAAGGGCAAGGACCCCTTTCACAGATCATCATGTACCTCTGTCCTGCGTCAACTGATTGCCCTCTTAGCCTAATGTCCCTATAGGTCCAATATTTTTAATGAGACATCCAGTGACCAGAGTTTTAGTTAAGGCCTCTAAATGATGCGGACGAGCCCATCTGCAGTATGTGACTGTCAAATGGGAGTTCTGACAGAAGCAGTTTGTGCTCTCGGCAGGGGGCAGAGAGAGCTGGCCCAGTGCAGCTGCTGGTGGTTCCTGCCCTGTGCTGAACATGGAGACCTCGCCTCTTCCACCTGAAAGGTCGCTGCCCCTGGCGCAGCCCTTCCTCTGCCGCCATGGCCACGAGCCGTCATCACTGAATGCCTCCTCGATGCACAGGCATGGTATGTGCCTGTTAATTTGACCTTTTTTATGCTGCAGGAAATGAGAAAAAAGCTAACCAAATTTTCCAGAAGTGTGAACAGACATGCCATGTTTGCAATAAAAACGTTTAAGCAGCCCATAATAAAGAGAAAGACTTCACACAATGCCACATATGATGATGATGATAATAGTGTGGCTTTACTCTTTGAAATGGGGAACTGCTATGCTGTGCGCCAACATTGACAAACAGTGTCATCTAGTGTAGAAAATTGGAAGCAAATTGACAGATTTACTTTTTCCTGGTTCAAAACGAGTTAATCAACCAGTCCTTTGTGTCCTGTACCTTTGAAGGCGTTATGTTGGTCATTGTTTTAAAAACCATGGCAGATACTATTAACGTAATTTCAAATTATGGTTTACAATTCTGTATGGTATTGATGTAGTGCTGGTTGAAAATTTAAACCTTTTCACTGTGATGGTGGTATGCGTTTCCCACATTTTTTCTGAAGGTGTGAAACAGTTATCTGTACATGCGTGTAACCTGGAAGTATCAAACAGCAGCAGTGAGAACTGGCCTGTGATGTTTCTTTTACTGGGACAGCAGTTAAGAGCTGAAAAATTGACTTGCTGTGCCTGTTCTATTAGTCTGTTCGTCCTGAACTCATTCGAGTTTTTTCCATTTGCTGCTGTTGTACGCAGTAAATGAGTTCTGGGCTGGAGGAACCACTGAGGCCTGCTGTTTCTTCATGTTTTGCTTCTTTTTTTGTAGTGCAGATAAGTGTAATACAGAAGGGCCTTGATGATGTGAATTTGCTGCAGTCAGACAAAATGTCTGTAGCATTCTAATTTTATATGATCTAGAAACATACAATCATTAGAGTGAAATGCAACTTCAAAGCAGTTTGTGTATGGTATTATCCTGAAATTTCTGCCAAGCTAGCTCACATTTCTGAAATTATACTTCGTATGATGCTGTGTCGGTAATAATGTCTTTCTGTTTATTGGCTTATCTGGACCTGAAAGGCACATTAGGTGCAAGCCATTTTTTTTTTCTGCCATGTTGGCTGGCTCTTCACTTAGTGTTGGAGGAGTCTACCTAGCTGCAGAAATTGGAGCTGGATGCTTTGTTTGCATGCAGCTGATGCAAGGTCATCCCTATGGCTGATATGGCTGCGCAAGTATGTCATCCTCTGCCTGGTGTGCGGTGGCTCTGCTGTCTTTGTTGGGGTGCTATTCATTGCTATCTACTTCACTCTGAAGTCGTACACTTCGTCCCTGCAGTTTTTCGAGACCATACCCACCTATGTACCTGCTGCGGTGGTAAGCACAAGGATTTTATTGCATTGGACAAGTACAGCTAGTGCGATTTAAACATTGTTCAGCATGAAATGTGTGGAACATTGTGCAGTGGATATCACCGAATTCAGTGAGCTATTTGGTAGTGCCTCTAGACGGGCACACTGTGCAGACCTGTGAGGTCGGGACTGGCTCCTTGGTGGGGGGGGGGGAAAGGGACGCTAAAGAAAAAGAAAAGTTATTAAAGCTTTATTGGTAAATTACACTTCTGCCAAAAAAGCCACTCTTACTGAAAGAAAAGTGGCTTTGCATCTTTTCTGGCTTGGTAAGCCAGAAAAGATGCAAAAACGAAAGACGAATGGCAGTGGCGCCTCAGAGTTCCCGGACCGGCTTGCTGTGAGGTCATGGATTTCAACAGCGTCTGCTTGGGCCCAGTTAATTCTTTATTGGTAAAGATTAACTGCATCATATTCTAAAAGAATCAAGGCTGAACTTAGCAAATTTCGAGAACCTTTACTGAGCCACAACGGCCCACACATGAAAAAATACTCTAAATCTGACCTGCTGTTGTGGTGTAGTGGCCAAGGCATTGCACTACTAAGCCTGAGGGCGTGGGATCGAATACTAAGCCTGAGGGCGTTGGATCGAATGCTGACCATGGTGGCCGCATTTCGATGGAGGTGAAATGCAAGAACGCGTGGATATTGTGCCTTGGGTGCACGTTAAATAACCCCAGGTGGTCAAAATTAATCCGGAGTCGCTCACTACGGTGTGCTTCATAATCAAATCATGGTTTTGGCATGTATAACGCCAGACTTTAATATCTTTAATTCTAAAGGGGCCCCGAACCATTTTATATTGAAGGGGGAAATGCATTTGAAGTTAAATTAGGATATTTAAGAAATACCTTGCTGCAAAAAGTACTTCAATACGTTCAGCAGAAGTGGAGTTATTCAGAATCAGAATCAAAAATTTATTATTAGAAGTTGGGTCACAATTACAAGTACTTAGTATGCAGAAGGAGGTCCCATAGTCAAAGACTGTATCGGGACCTCCTGTACAAGAACAGTTATTGTAGTTAACATCTAAAAGCAACAACAGCATATAATAAGGAAGTATACAAGCAACAAGAAAAGAACGGTTACAGAACAAAATACATGATTGATTACAAAAAATAACTAGGTTTAGCATATCTCATGGTAGCAGCAAAATTGTGCGCGAACAAAATATCAGCAGTTTATTTACAACAACAAAAGAAAAAAAGAGGAAAAAGAAAAAGAGAAAAAAAAAGCGAACAATGACCGACTACAGTAATCCTTGTCGTTAATATGTCAATAAAAAATGCCTTTTTAGTTCTCTTTTAAAATGTGATAAAGATCTTGTGTTTTTTATTGTGAAAGGAAGCGTGTTCCATATTGATATGGAAGAGAATTCTACAGTCTGTTTACCATAGTTAGTACGGATTCTTGGTAAAAGAAAATTGTTATTGAACGCAAATCTGGTGGTACTATGAATCATCAGGTTAGAAGGCGAAAATGGGATCGATGGTAGCTCATTATTCACAAATCTGTAGAAAAAAATACCTAGGTTGTATTTAGTGAGTCCAGATATGGAATGTTATTCTCGTGTAGTAGGGAAGTGGCATTAGAAAAGCGTGGGCTGTAAGTAATTATTCTTATGGCTCGGTTCTGAACTGTCTGGAGAGATGCAGTATGAGTATTATGCCATGAGTATGAACATATTATGCCATAAGTAATGTGAGAGTGGACAAAAGAGTGGTAAAGTGAGAGTAATGTGGCACGTGAGAAGTAAGGGCGTGTTTTAATTAAGATGCGTATACCATAAGCTATTTTCTTTTTTATGTGAGCAATATGATTGTGATATTTCAAATTACAATCAAGTAGAATACCAAGAAAAGATGAACATAAACTTGGAGGAAGGCGGTGAGAACCGAAAGTGATAGGTGGGATGGATGGTATGTTTCGCTGATGAGAAGAGAATACAACAAATTTAGTCTTAGTTGCATTAATAGATAACATGTTAACATTACACCACCTTAGGATATTTTCTAAGTCAGCATTTAACTTATTAACGAGAGATGAGATATCTTTATGAAATGTGAATATAGTGGTGTCATGTGCGTACAGAATGCATTTTGTGGAAGAAAGACAGTTAGGTAAATCATTAATATAAACCAAGAATAGAAGCGGCCCCAGGATAGATCCCTGGGGCACACCAACGTTAGTAATTCGCTGTCTAGAATAAGCGTTGGAAATGGAAACAACTTGAACTCTGTTATATAAGTAGCTTTTTAGTAGTGAGAGGGCAGGCCCACAAATGCCAATAGCTTCGAGCTTCGAAAAAAGGATATTATGATTTATACTATCAAATGCTTGCGTTAGATCGATAAAAACTGAGGCGGCAAGAAGTCCTTCGTCGATTAATTTTTTTAGTTGATCAGTAAGATGAATAAGTGCCATCTCTGTGGAATATCCATGGCGAAAACCAAACTGGCATGAAGAGAGAATATTAAATTTAGAAAGGTGTTTCGTTAGCCGTATTTCAATTAGTTTCTCAATAACTTTCCCAAAGAATGGTAGAATGCAAATAGGTCTGTAATTATTTAATAATGAGCTATCGCCTTTCTTAAAAACTGGGATTGGCAATCAAACATGCCCTTCGCACTGCCTCCACTCCTTCAATGCCTTGCTCTGTGAAGGTTACGGTGGAGTGAGGCCTGCCCACAACGCTTCGTCTACCTAACATAACCGTGGTGCGCAGTTCAAATTTGGTTTTGGAAGTTCACATAAATGCCACTATTTTTGATTTTGGTGCCTACGACACACCAGACGTAACCAAACGTGCCAAGTGCTGTTGTTTTCAGCGAGCCGCAGTACACTCAGCCAGTAGACGGCCGCAGTATCTATCGCTACGTGGCAGACTGCAAGCTAGAGGCAACAGCACCGTTTGCTTTGTACATGACTAGAGTGCGCGCTCGCACTCATAGGCTTTTGTCTGTCTGTGCTACGTAGTGTGGACTGGCTTTGTCCTGCACCAGCTTGACCGACGGATAGTAGGCACTTCCATCTTGTGCATTTCGAAATGCTGTTAATAGCTTGATCATTAATAAGCGAAAGCTTCCAAGGCATCCAACCAGGCACAGCCAGGAGTGAGCGTGTGCTGCAAGCATGCGTGTGATCTGTCGCATGGTGCGAGGCTAGTTGAGTGTTCAAAACTAGTTGAAATTAGTGAGACCCGACGGCTATGACACCCATAAGTAGAGTGGCCAAAGTTGAATACCTACGGAGGCAGCCGCGGCAGAGCGTGAGCATGCGATAGTCGGCCTCTTCCGGAAGCACGTAATTATTATCGAAATTTGAAAGCATATTTTTGCCTACTTCAACCTGTTTATTAAACTGCGTCATTAAATATACACAGTAACATTAGGAAGAAGCGCACCGATTCAAACGCCCTTCTTGATTGACGTCAGCTATTGGCCAATACAGCCACATATGGGAATCCACTACATTATAAAATGAAGCGCCGAGAAAATAGCGAAGAACAGGCTTCTGTTGAAAAGAGAGCGTTTGAGAGAAGGGTGACTTTGTGCTCCGCGTGCGAGATCCATGCACTGTTCATGGCTGCAAAATTTGGCCGAGATGTTCATAGCTGTGTATGCTATCCGTGGACTGAGTTTTTTCACCAAGGCTGAGGGGTGGTTCAGGGCCTCTTTAAGACATTAATTTTAATTTACTCTGAAATCTGTGACATCACACTGATGCACTGGGACTGGTGTTCCAGTGTAGAATAAAATAAATTAAACATTGAATTTTATTTTCTCTTCTAATAACGAACCTATAACTGCAAAAGTGATTTTTAAATATAGAGGTTTGAAATAATACTTTATCAGTTAAACTTATTTAGTGTTTCTCCTTAGCTTCTCTTTAAACAGCCACACCAAAGGGTTTACAGAAATGGAAAGCACATGATAAATAAAGGCCTGTTAAGCTGTTTGTTTATTGTACATATTGCTTCTGCTTAGCTTCGTCATGTCATCCGTGAGCGGGGCCACAGGATTTAGACATTTAGCTCTTTCTATGACCTACTATCACCTTCATGCCATGTTGAACTAGTTCGTGTCCCACATATGTGAGGAAGCCCACTTACAAAATGTAGCATAATGGGTAGGGTTGACTTTTTTCCAAAGATCAAATACTTGGTGGTCAGGCCCAGTGCATTAAAAAAAATATTACTCCATAATATTAGATATTTGTGATTTGGCGCATATGCTGCATGTGTGCAACCATATTTTTCTTTTTTTCCAAATTAAGGAGAAACTACTGGGATGTTTTTATTCATTGCTGTATATGCTTCTGTTGTACTGTTTCCATTGTGTGATAAGTGTGTTTACCCATTTTTTTTCTAGCTAATTCTCACGGGACTTATGGTTATGTGCTTTGCCAAACGTAGAAACCGGTACACTTACCTGGTGAGTATGCTACAGTTGTTTTTGTTGCTCTGAAGGCAAAACTATGCTGCAAGAAATTTGCATATATAAAAATTTTTCTTAGTATTGTTGATTAACCGATGCAGTACTGTCCCTGCTCAGTTTTTTTTTTTTTTTATTATGGAGAAGAAAAAGACACACGAAAAATGTACCCTCCATACTTGAGTGCTTTGACCTTTAGCACTGCTTTCTGTGATCGAATTGACCTCTTCATTTGTAAATAAGTCGCCAGTCAACTTACATTTCTTTTAACCAGTTGAGTACTTTATAGCTATCTGCATACACAGCACATAATATGTGTGCCTACTGGTAAATTGTGCACATAAAATTGTGCAGCATACTGAAATACTCTGCCATTGACTCCATGCAGAATTTTGCAGGATAGTGTTGGTTTTGCACAAGATTGCATGCAGTGTATGCTGTGTATGCAGTGCTGTGTATGAGCCTGTAAGCACTAATATGTGCACAATCATTATCATCGTCAGCCTATTTCGTTCATGTTTGCTGCAATATGAAGGCTTCTTCCACCAATCTACAGTCACCTCTGTCTTGTGCCACGTGACTCTTTCCCACGCCTGCAAATTTCCTAATCTCCTCTTGCGGGGATGCTCGAATCTAGCGCGTCCCCTGATATTGTTTTCCACCGCATAACTTGAGTCTCATGTAATCTGGCTTCCCTGTGTGGCTGTGCGCCGCCAGTGGTAGGCGTAGTTGCAGGATTGTACAAGAGATGGTGCAAGTGTTGTGCTGCTAACGCCACCTAGTGGCAGGTTTACTAGGGTGAATAAGGGAGTACCCTCTTTGGCTGGAAGTCAACTTGGTGACGTTTTGCCCACCCGCTAGCACACTTTGCGGGACCGTCCTATGATAAGCTGAGATGGATGAACACCGTCGTTCGAGCTCACTACCGTTCGTGTGATTGTACATGCGAGCGATTAGGCGTTGGTGTCCTGCATGGGGGCGAAGATATTCGCTTGATATCCTGTCACGGTGAGTCGGACTTCCCCGATTCATCAGTGCACATTTGCATATTCTATTGGTAGTAATTCGGCTGACTAGATTGGTGTATTAAAGGTGCAATAAATGCCCTTATGATTGTGCCCACTACTGTGTTGTCGTTTGTTTGTCCTGAGAGCATGTTTGAGACCCACATTCTTAATCTGAGCTAGAATATCAAGTACTCTTGTTTACTTTTTCATTCATACCGCCATCCTTCTGCCTCTTAGCAATAAACTTATCATATTCTTTTCTATTGCTCGTTGTGTGGTTCTTAGTTTCTTAAGTTTCTTTATCTTCCAAATTTCAGCTCCATAGCTCAGTACTGATTCAATGCTCTGATCGTGTACTTTTCTTTCTTCTTTTTTCAAAGACAATGGTATGTCGCCGTTCATCACTTGAGAGTCCCTACCACGTGTGCTGCAACCCATTTTTGTTTGTCTTGAAATCTCCTTCTGATGAGTTCGGTCACCTGTGACTGCTTGGCCTAGATAAATATACGCCTGCACAACTTCAAGAGGCTAGCTACCAATTATGAACTCTTGTTCACGTTAGTATTTTGCATAGTAATTCATAAACCTACCCTGAGGTTTTGCTGGTTCAAGTAATTTCTTGCAGTATATTTCCACTGTTGCCGAACAGGTCTGTGTCACCTGTCTCTACAGCTCTGCGGGCATTTTTATCTGTGTCCCTGTCCAATGCATCACCCTTGCGCATTCTAAGTAATGCTCACTTTCTTTTGGTCCAGGTGAAGTTTGCTGGTGGCTGCTGCCTCACCTGTGTGCTCCTCTGTGTGGTCATCACGGTCACCACCACAGTGGTGCACATGAACCGGCTGCAGACGCTACACAAATGTGACTACTCATCTAAGGACAGGGCCTGCATGTGCTTGTCGGCTATTGCAGAGTCGCCTGCTCAGGATGGTGAGCAACACTGTTCCCTCATAAAACGATTACCCAAAGCAACTAGAAATGGCTGTCCATGTTTAATGTTGAGCTCGCTTAATTAAATCCTGTAATTACCAAGTTCTCTTCTAAAGAAGTGCATCGTTTACAGCCCCCCTCCCCCCCTTTTCTCACCACAACTTTGTGCTTGAATGCCATAGGGCCGTATTGAGGATCACTTTTGGGGACCAATCACTTTTGAGTGTGCACCAGTTGGTTAAGCCAGCAGAAGGAGATTTGACGAAAACAGTGGCACACATCTCATCTGTTTTATCTTCACATCACATACTGTAAGAACCCGCATATAATACGAGGTTTTTTTCCTATTATTAGCCTCCCAAATTTTCGTCTTATACTATATGCGGATCCGAACAAAAATTTCCGTCAGAAATTTGGGCTAGAAGTTTTGGTTTCGTTATTGCTGTGTGGCTATGGCTTGGTTTCATTATTGCTGTGTGAGTACAGCATCGTTTCTTTATTGTTGAGTGCGCACCTTGGCAGCACACGTGCAAACCAAGCTTTGCGAAGTGCATCTTTTTTATTCTGCATTGAAGGACCAAAATGTCCTGACCACAAAAACAGTACTCAGCTGCTTTCAAGAGAAAGGTTATTTTAGCCGCACAGGACATCGGCAACAGTGTGGCCAGGAGGCAATTTGGCGTCAACGAGGGAAACATTTATGGGTGGTGTCAACAGAAGGAAGCTCTTTTTGCGTGCAGCGGAACACGGAGAAGCTTTTGCCGCCTGAAGAGTGGGACATTCCTGGAAATCGAACTCACCCTGATGGAGTTCGTACGCTAACAGCGAGCCGCGCATCTAGCTGCGAGTGTGGAGCTTGTGCAGGCAAAAGCTAAGGAGCTTGCAAGAGAAACAGGGCTACCAAGCATCGCCTTCAAAGCAAGCAAGCACTGGATTTATCACTACGTGTGCCGTGCTGGATTTTTCTTACGCCGCCAAACTTGATTTCGCAAAAGCTGCCCGAATCATTCGAAGAGCTGCTTGTGGCTTTTCAGCACCACATTATTTTGCTGCACAAGTCCAAGAAGTTCCAGCTAGGGCAAATCAGCAATGCTGACCAAACGCTGATTTATCTGGACATGCCATCGCCCTTTGCCGTGCACGAAAAGGGCTCTAAACAAGTTTGTCCGGTCCACTGGCAACAAGAAAATGCGAGTTACTGTCATGTTGTCGTGCACGGCCGACGGACGCAAGCTCCCGCCCTATGTCGTCTTCAAGAGCAAGACAGTGCCTAAAGGTGAGGAGATGCCAAAAAATGTGGTCGTGAGATGCCATGAGAAAGGCTGGATGAACGAGAATCTTGTGCTGTTGTCGTGAATCTTGTGCTGTTGTCGGCGCACTGTTGTTGTTCCCGTCCATCCTCGTGCTGGACGCATTTCGTTTCCAGTTTGCCGACTCGGTGAAGAGGTTGTTGCGTGAATCCAGCGCTGAACTCGTCGTTATCCTGGGTGGGATGACGTCTCAGCTGCAGCCTTTAGAGGTTTGCATGAACAAGCTGTTCAAGGACGGGGCAAGCAGTGTTACGCAGATTGGATGCGCTCAGGTGAGCGTGCAGTGACACCGACCGGGCAGCTGAAGCGGGCTTCACCAGCCACGCTATGCAAGTGGGTTGTGGACGCATGGGCCAGCATACCAGAGGACCTTGTGCGTCGTGCATTCAAGAAGTGCGGCATCTCGAACGTGCTTGATGGTACAGAGGATGAGTACCTCTGGGAACATATGTCTGACAAGGAACTATTCGAAGAGAGCGCAGCTGAGGAAGACAGTGATTTAAGTGCGGAGTGCAATTTAAATAAATGTTTTCCTTGAGTTTTCATGTCTCGCATTATATGCGGATAAAACTTTCTTTCCATTTCGCGGCCGAAAAATTTCACCTTGTACTATATGCGGGTTCATATTATACGCAGGTTTCTATGGTAGTTCTTGAGTGTGTAGGCAGGATGGCTGCTGAGGCGCTGCGCTGGACATTATGCAATGAAGATATGCATGTGTCCCTGAAAGTGATCGATAGAGAGCATGGTCCCCGATTTGAAAAAACATGTCACTCTCTGTTTCATATTTTAAATTCAGACAAAATTTTGCACTAGAAGTCTTGTTCTGAAAAAGAGTTACACTAGAAGCATAGCGCGGGAAGGACGATCGACAAAGACTAGACAGGACAAGCGCTTGTCGTCTAGTGTTTGTCGACCATCCTTCCCGCGCTATGCTTCTAGTGTAACTACGTATTACCAACCAGCCCAAACCTATACCCTTCTGAAAAAGAGGCTTTATTTTTCAACATGCATGTTAGTTTTAATATGAACGCATGAAAATGAAGGTAAATATAAGCTGCAAAATAAAACCCGTAAGTGTCAATACTCAGCTGGATATTATGAAATGAAATGGAGGGCATAGTTTGTGTTAGCAAAGCAAAATCATCAGTGGTCTGAGCAAGCAGTGCTGGTGCAAATTGACTGTGAAGCACTGATCGCAAGGAATGCATTTTTAACATATAGTCACTGCATTATGCAATTCTTAACCTTTCAGCTTTTGGTAGCTGCCTAACAGAAATAAAAAGGCCTATTGCTACATCTGTCGTATGACATGAATGGGCAGAACTGTGCCCTTGCCCTGACAATTGCATTCTCTTGCCAAGACGGTTATCTGTTATGATAACAGATAACAGATATCTGTTATGATGGCAATTGTGTGCAGCAGAATGCTGCATGTAGTCACACAATACACTTCAGTACTTGTGATGTAGGCCCGTGCACAGGTGCCAGAGAGTCAAGGTTATCAGTTGCAGCAATATGTTAGTTGCCACAACAATGTATGGGGCCACTTTCAGATATGATTCCATGCTTGGGATGTATAGGTTGTTGGCATCTTTTTCACGTAAACGACAAGATTTTCTTTGCTTTCCTGGGATGTTTCGCAGATAACTGCAGCTGATAAAAAATGAACTTCGTAAGTATGAGGACATACATTCCTCTAACCTTAATTTACTCTTATCTTGCTGAAGCATATTTTTATTGTCTGTTTTCACTCTGATTACATTTACATACCTGCCAACTCTCCCAAATTTTTCGTAACGCCTACGAATTTGGGCTCACATTAACATTTTACGAATGTTGTGACATCTACAACAAATAAATTCTGTTCGCAAAAGAGGTTCACTCGTTGATCTGCGAGCCTTTCATTCGAATTCTTCTAATAGTGAAAGGACGCACAAGGGGTACTTGCTTTGAGCAAGTTTATAGAGAATAGTTGCTGATGCGATATCGACAACAGAATAGTTTTACAAGAAGCCATTGCGATTTTAAAAAAATTTGTTGCTTGTCAGTTCTTGCGGTGGCAAGCTTGCTGCTGCTTGTGTGTTGTTGAAAGGCTGTTGATAAAATAAAGTCTGTATCCCTTAAAAGGTGTGCGTCTAGGGCAAACTACTGCATTTACTCAAATCTAACGCGCACATTTTTCCCGATAAAACGGGCCTGAAAATTGTTTGTGCATTAGAATCGAGTACGACCCTAAATCTATGTTACCATATCACCATCGGCATTTCAAAATTGCCGCCTCGTATGCACTTAGAGCCTAGCTTATGCCTAGCTGCCCTAGCGTCCTCCATGTGCTGTAGTACATGTGCCAAGGTGCGTGCATCTAAATGTCATACAAAAATCCCTCGCGTGACCTGATCCTAGATACTTAGGGACAGGATCGTTTAGGGACTTTTGAGAAGGTGTGATAGTGGCGCCAAGCGATGCTGTGGCGTGTTCATTGTCAGCGTGATAGCTCTCTGGCCCGCTCCCCGCGCCGGCTGTTCAGCGTTGCTTGTGTGATTATGCTTGCGTTGCTTGTGTGTTGGTTGTGGGTTCGATGTTGGCGGAAATCCACGAGTAGTGGTGGTGTGGCAGTGTGGCTTTGGCCTTGGTGAGCTCTGGCAGTACAGAATCTGCGTTGTGTGACCAATGTTCCTTGAGAATCCGGCAGTGGGGATGATTGAAATGTCGCAGCGCAGTTCAGTGAGCTGCAATGCGGCATCGCCGTGTCTGCCCTTGCTTAACGGACATCGAGGGATGTTCTGCTTTCTACAAGTCACGTAAATGTGACTGTGTCATGCAAACGATTATCATGCAAATGACATTTGGTACGGAAGAACGTGAACAAGCGGTGTGTTAGCATCGTAAATTTCATGCTAGGCAAGAAACGCATCACAATCCCGCGACAGCCGCTAATGAGATCAAAACGGGAGCACATGTCTGTGAACGCACAACTGGAGCTCGAAAGCCACCCCTTCTCCTCCACCACCCCGTTGCACGGCTGCACCACTCATTACACAAACCACACAGTACACAAACCAAACATTCGGCGCTGAACAGCAAATGGTTGATGCAGTCATATTTACGTGACTTGTAGAGAGCAGTATCATAAGAAGCCAACAAACACTGACACCAAGAACAACATAAGGGAAATTACTTGTGCTTAATAAATGAAATAAAAAAAACGATAAATTAATGGAAATGAAACTGGATGAAAAAACAACTTGCCGCAGTTGGGGACCGAACCCGCAACCTTCGCATAGAACAGAACATCCCTCAGTGTTTGTTAAGCAAAGGCGGACACGGCGACGCCACATCTCAATTCACTGAACTGTGCTGCGACATTTCAATCGTCACCACCACTAGATTCTCAAGGAACACAGGTCACACAACGCAGAATCTGTACTGCCAGAACCCACCGAGGCCAAAGCCGCACTGCCACACCACCGCTACTCGTCGATTTCCGCCAACACAGAGCCTACAACCAACATACAAGCAAAACAAGCACAATCACATAAGCAACGTTAAACAATGCACGGTCGGCACGGGGCGCGGGCCAGAGAGCGATCATGTCTACAATGAACACGCCACGGCGTCGTTTGGCGCCACCATCGTGCCTTCTCAAAAGTCCCTAAACGAACCTGTCTCTAGGTATCTAGGATCAGGTCACGTGAGGGATTCTTGTACAACATTTAGACGCATGCGTGCTAAGGTTAGTCCACCGTCCATCTTCCCGTTTCTGCATTTGCTCCGTCAGCATGGAAGTGCCGACTGTGAAGACACTCCTAGTGTTCCATCACGATGCCGCAATTAAAAGGAAAGTGATCACTTGTGCGGAGACGGGCGGAAATTGGGCCGCATCAAGGGCATTCCGAGTTCGCGAAACTTGCGTGCGGGACTGGCACAAACAGGAGAGGCGTTCTACTCCACCAGATGCTGCGTAGGCACGGCTGCGCGGCCCCTACCTTGAAAGCAATCTGCGATGGAGACAGTCCACGCACCTAAGCGCACCGTGCTGTTTTCTCCTCTCGTCGCTTAGTTCACACTGAAGCGAGAGGCTGCACAAAGGTCAATTCGCTCACTCCTGCTGCCGGACTTTCTCACTCCGGCATTCTGATATAAAGTTTCCATATAAAGTTTATATAAAGTTTATAAAGCGGTCATTGAGTGAAACGTGTTCGTATTTGCTTTTGCGCGCGTGACACCATGCTTGTTAATTAGTAAGCGAATGTTTAAAAGTTTATACAGCCGGTAAAACTACCATCCTTAATTTTCGTGTAGCAGTCGATGCTTCGACTTTCGGGTAAAACTGCTACTTTTTTAATTTATCGCAACTTTAGTGCATTGCGAGTAAATCTTTGTTTTTCCATATGAGAGAGAGTTTTATTTCTGTATGAAATGATGAGGTGCGTGGCACTGTAAAGGACTTTCCTCCTTTTAGGTCACAGCAAACAGGTGTAAGTTACAATTGAGTGCGTGTTAGAATAGAGTAAATACGGTATTTAAAAAATTCTCATTAACCCCCCCCCCCCCCCCCATTCCCCCCCGGCCTCATCCTCGGTATAGGATCTGTGGGATTTTATTAACTTGCATGTTCACAGGTAGGCAGGTATGCATTTCAACCATTGCAGTGCAGCGCATATTCTGTTTGCAAATGGCCACAGTCATATTGTGTAACTTCGATGCAAGATGACAATTTCATACTGCTTTTGCTCATAACCTCTTGAATGCTTTTTCAGCCATAAAAATTATTGTTTAAATGTGTGATGCCGCCATCATGTAACAGTTGTGTGGCTTCTCAGGTAACTGAAAGAACTGTAAGAACTCTCCGCACCTGCTACAAGAGGACCTGAATGTCACCATTGTGTGAAAGGTGCTGATAAATAGAATGAGGAGCAACAGCAGCACATTATACATGCTCTCTGTTTAACAATGTTTTAGACTATTTTATGCAGTTTAAAGTTTAGTTAAGAGAGCCATGCTACTGTGATTGTTACACACATTTTTCACCTCAAATCTGCTGAACTGCTGTGCTGCTGAGCTTGAGGTTGTACGTTCAATTCTGGCCACGGCAGCCCCATTTTGCCCCCATGAAAATGCAAGAATACTCATGTGCTTAAATTTAGGTGGACATTAAAGAACCCAAGGTGGTCAAAATTAATCTGTTGTCCTCCTCAACTGCGTGCCTCATAATCATATCCAGAAAAAGGGGGTTTAACTGAGGGGCCCGATTTTTATTAATCGTAAGAAGCCAACAAAGAAACCAAGGACAATGTAGGGGAAATTACTTGTACTTATTAATTTAATCAAAGATGTGATAACTTAATGGAAATGAAAGAGGATGAAAAAGCAACTTGCCACAGGTTGGGAACGATCCCACATATTTTTTTCATAGCGCATGCAATGCTCTTGACAATTGAGCTACCGCGGCACTGTTTTCCCATCCGCTTTCTGATTAATCAAAATCGGGTCCCTTGGTTAACCACCTTTCTTCTCGTTTATTGTATAACGGGGGTCTTAAATCCGGCAACATTGATGCCTTCAAATAGCATGTATGGGTTTATTGACCAGTTGCCTTCTCCCAAAAAGATCACATACTCGCGACGCCTGTGGCACAAAGGATGTTCCATATCTGCCACCAAGGTTTGTGAGTGGTGGTGCTGGCTAACACTCCCAGGGTTAGTTCTAGTAGTAAAACATAAATGCTCTGGAAAGTGGCTGGGAAAATGGTGCTGCGGTAGCTCAATTGGTTAGAGCATCACACGCGTAATGCGGAGATGTGGGATCGTTCCCCACCTGCAGCAAGTTGTTTCTTCATCTACTTTAATTTCCACTAATTTATCATTTTTTTATATTAAATTAATAAGTACAAGTAATTTCCCCATATGTTGTCCTTGGTGTCTTTGTTTGTTGGCTTCTTGTGATATTATCTTGTCATAGTTTTGACACCTAAAACCCCAGAATTTAATTAAATCTCAGCTCCTACCATAATAATCTTACTTGTTAAATGATGTTTTATTAGGCTCTCTTACCATTTTGGTTCCTAAGTATTCACTTTCCTTAGAGAAACAAGTTTCTGTGCATGAAAGCTTCAGGCTTGTTCCCCTACCATCTCTGTGCAGGGGAGCACCAGTTTGTATTCAATGACACGCCCAGCTGTGAGGTGGTGCACGGCAGCCTCTATGGCTGTCTGCGTGCACTTTTTGGCCTCTCAGTGGTTGGCATCCTAGTGTGTATCTTCTCCTCCATGCTTGTCTACCAGCTGCTCAGCCACGAGCGCAAGAAGGTCTACCTCGAACAGGTTCTCAAACCCCTTCCCGTTTTATGCATGTGCTATCTGCATGAACTGAAACACGGAACGGGGTAATTAAAACATGTCTTATATGATCATGACTGACTCGGAAGGTGCTGCAATATGTCACTGTGTATCCGGGGCTGTATTTCTGATTGATCACATTTGGGAATGTCACTTCTAGTTTACTTTGGTTGGCTAATTTGGTGAGGTTGATGTAGCAAGAGCAGTGGCTCATCTCCTGTCAGTGTATGTTTTCATATTGCATAGTTCTCAAGTACACCGACAGGACGCCGATTGCGCCCTTGAGGCATTTGCACTGCGTGAATCGCTCAAGAGTGGAAGCACAGTTAAACCACAATATAACAATGTCTGTAAAATAGGCAGTTTGCATCAGTATATTGAAATTTGGTTATATATTGAAATTCAACCTTTTATGCAAATGAGTACTTTTGCTAATAGAATTATGTTACTCGGAAGGGGCAGCAAAATTTTGAATTATTGGGAAATTGGGCAAAAAAGTATTTTCAATGAGAAATATTTCTTTTTTTTATTTCGTTCAGTTTGAGAATCAGCAACCAAAGATACAGTTTCATGCTGTGTCTGCAATATCTTCACATCGGCCGAATGAAGCAAAGCCATCCACGCTTTTGTGCCTATACCTCCTCCGTGACTGATAGTGCTCCTCGCACTGGAACGCACTATCATGAAAAGCACCCGCAGCAGTGAATGCTTCATCTGCCTTTCACTTCGAGTCTCCATAACTCGAGGTTATGCAGTCTACTGCATTAAACACCTGAGAAGACAGTGCACATGTCACTCCATCTTGACAAGCCCACTCTTTGCACCTGTACCTCGCGATGTCTGATTACAGTATTTACCTGATTCTAGCACTCACCTTTTTCTTTCAAGGAAATTGGGCTGAAAATTCCCTCAGAGGTGGAATCGAATAGAATAGCAAAATTGCCATCGCGACGTTCGTATGCTTTACTGTGTAACACAAGATTATTGTGGCGAAGCTGACTTTAGGAATCAGCCACCACTGAGCAACATGCTTGACCCCTTGCCATTTCTCTTGCTAAAAATAGCAGGTGCGCATTTGATTTCTGCCTTGTTTAGGAGCTTCAATGTCATTTCTACATTAGTTTTCTACTTTAGACTCGTAGAAACTGGGGGCGCAATTGATTTGAGGGCATGTAAGATTAGGGCAAATCCTGCAAAACGAATCAGCAGTGTGTTTTGGCATATTTTCTGCATATTGTTTGAATCGACATGCCAGATAAGTAAATCTGCCAGATAATTCAAACTTGTCAGGCGCGTCAGGGTCAAATTAATGGAAGTTGACTGTATTTAAAGTTTTGCATTCTTGAACTTAGCTAATTAGTTAACTAATCGCACTACAAAAAATTACCTGAGTAACTCGGTATTACTACAAACAATATCCCATAAGTCACAATCGCTTAAAGTGTACCACATCTTCTTAAACCTTGGTTCAAGTAATGTGAAACACCCAGTATGTTGTACGATCCAGGAATACTTTGTTTAGCGCAAAACAACAGACACAAGAAAGACGACAGGACAAGGCGCTACGTACGATGCTGGCTCTTAACCACAGTGCCACAAGGTTTGCTTTTCCTGAGCATTTATGTGCTAACTGCAGAGCCCACCAGTGACATGCATGGGATTTTAAGCCTGTTTTTCAGTGACTACGAAATGCATTACTTTACTGTCCAGCGTGTTCTGCTTCCTTCATTATTTTCGCATCTTCTAAAGAATTGAATAGTTTAAAGATTAAAGGTGCCTTGTGAACCAAGTTAAAAAGAAACACTGCATTGCTTGTAAAATCTTTGTTGCTTCAATAATGTGGACTCGCTGGCTGTATTGCTGGGGCTGTAGTTGTTACTCTATTGTATTTAATGCTGCTTTCCTGCATGGCATATGACTCGATTTACTGTGTCTTGGCAGAATTAACCCCTGCTGTGCCCTCTTGCGCAGCTGGAGCTTCGTCGAAGGCTGCTGTACCGCCGTCATCCCAATCACGGCCTCTGTGCCTGCTATGGTGATATGTGCCACCCATGGCCCTTGTGGGACATGCTTGACTACCGGCTGCTGGCACCGCAGCAGCAGGGTTCGCACGATCGCCCCAGCCCTGAAGAGCTTATCAGTGTCGCTGGCCCCTCGCGGAGTCGCACAGCTGCTCTCCGCCGCCGCCGGCCGCCACTCTGGTGGCTGCCATGGACGCGTCGTGGCACTCGCTCCTCTTCGTCGCAGCCTGGTTGCAACGCGGTTGAGCGGCTGCTTGTTAGAGATGGCTGGCGCTGCAGCTCACCTGCTGAGCTCGTGGGCCCTCCCGGCAGTTCGCCGAGCCCTTGGCGCAACGGCTGTACCCATGGTGGTGGTTCACGTGCAGCTGAAGCCCGGGGAGTGTCATCACGCAGTGCTGCGGCAGCAGTGCGTGCTGCACACCGGCGTACACGGTCCAATGATGGAGTGTTCCACCATCTCCAGATGAACCCCCGGTATGGTCCTCAGTCATTCCCCGACCCACCGTGCAGCTATACAGAGATCCCTGCATACCTGTGGGGTCCGCCACCGCCCTACTCACAGCCGCCGTCTCTGGAAGACGTGGCATGTCTCGGTGGGGAAAATTCTCCACCGGAAGCAAGCCACTGCAGTGTAGCAGAAGGTGCACTCCAGGGCGAAGGCTGCTCCTCCAAGAGAAGCACTCCATCAGCCGAGAGGCATGTTGTGGTCACCATTGGCGGTGACTTCCCAGAGGTGCACTGCCGGGCGACAACAACGGCACGCGACGGGAAGCATAGAACAACGGGGAGCAGCTCATTCATTGTTGAGGTGCCTTGCTTTCTTCACAAGGGGGGTCTGGTGTTCCACACTTTGCCCGCTCGCAGTCGGCGCAAGCGGCAACCAAGCCCATTCAAGTCCTTGTCAAACATTCCACTGTGCATATCAAGGAGGCTAAGTCTTTTGCGGCATGAAAACATTCGCAATGGTGGAAGCCTTGCATTCCTCCGTGGCAGGAAGGCATCAGCCTTAGAGTGGCCGGAAGAGAACACCATAATCTCTGAACTTGGCCACACAATTCGCGTCATCTGTGAGAAGCCTCCTAAGCAGACGTCCATTGAGGAGAGCAGCAACAATGCCACGGAAACAGCCACACCAACTGTTGTGACGCTGCCGTTGGAGACAAGCCAGCTTGCGCCCACAACAGAGCCTTCCTGGGTGCCTGTGGCCAGTGTTAAAGTGTTGGCCCCAGTGCATGCACACTCCATGCCCAACCTCAGCATAACAGCGTCGTCGGGTTCCTTGCGTGTTTCGCACCACAATGAGGAGGAGGAAGAGGACGAGGAAACATGGACATCACGAGACTTTGCAGACACCGGCAGTGATGGTAGCCAGCTCTCAGATGCCACGTCAGCCCCCTCTATTCCCGACGAAGAGGAATATGTCTACGAGGGGGAGTCTAGTCAGGCCAGCGCAGTGCCTCCGCCATTGCCACCAAAGTGTCTCACGTGGGGGGAGAGGCGGCAGAGGTATGTGGTTTTGTCCAAACGTCAAGGCTTGCCGCCTCTGCCCATGGCCAGGGACCCAGTGACATTCCTACTCGAGACTGGTAGCTGTTGTGCGTGCCCTTCACAGCCACAGGCACGTGCTGTGGTTCCGCCACCAGAGACAACGTCTGGCTCAACCGCTTGGGGCACAGAGGCTCAGTGGCTGAACAGGCGTTTTTGCAGTGACGACGTGGAAAATGAATCGCTGAATGGCTCACGATGCTGACGTCCAGCCTCCGCACACCTGTACAGTACACCCTAGCCGGCTTGCACCTGCTTGTTTTAATGATGCAGGGGTGCCCCTCCTGTGACTAGAAGTGCATCAAAAAACATTTTGCAAGGTACAGTAGTGCAGGTGGCAATGGCGGCATGTGTTACGGATTGTTGACCCTCCACCAACCCTCTTTTTACAGCGTAGGAGCTGAAAGCGTTTCCACCATGTTGAGCATGCCAGCACAGTGTTGCCTCCGCCTCTTCCTTGAGTCTCTGTGTGGATCTTCCATATCACATATGCTTTTAAGAGAATTGTAGTACTCCCAACATGGCGCTTGTTGCAGATTACTGCAGTGGCACTGTTCTGCAAACTTCCTTGAGTATTGAAGCATTTTAACTTTTAACCAAACGTCAGCTTCAATAATATATTTCTGTATAGTACTTGAAAAGCTTTTAATTACAGTGCTGTCACACTGATGTGCTGCTGCCAGGTTGTTGTTTTGCAGTTTTAATGAACAACCCCTCACTTTGTTATACCTGAGTATTGTGGTGCTTTTTTGCATTTATTTACTGTTCATAATGTGTAGCATCCAGCATATGCTGTACTTGATGTTAATTGTGCTGATCTGATGGTGCTTTTAGGAAATATGTTGCACTGCTCACTTTTACCTTTCATTTCATAAACTAAAGGGACACTTAAGAGAAACACAAAACTCTGTTTATTCTGAAAAGGTTTTTTTTTTAAATTGATTTTTGTTAATTTCACGGTAATAGGTTGTAGTAGAAGAGATAATTAAAGGGGCCCTGAACCACTCCTCAGGCATACGCTGCTGTGAACATCTCGGCCAAGTTTTGCTGTCGTACACGATGCGTGGAGCTTGTAAGCGGATTGCGAAGTCGCCTTTCTCTCAACGTTCTATTTTTAACAGAAGGCTCTGTCCTCATTCTCTTCCATACGCTTTATTTAGTCATCGTACGCTTTAGTTCATCATTTCCTTAGACGGCTACTATAATCGTTGATAGCTGACATAAAGCTGCGGTTGGCTAACATGCCATAGATACTGCGGCCGCCGCAGGGTGTTGCCAAGAGTCTACTGGCTAAGCGTGCTGTGGCTCGCTGCAGTTAAACATAAGTTGCGTTTGGCTTATGTTTAGCACATCACAGGCACCAAAGGCGGAGCGTTGTGGGCACGGCTCACTGCGCCGTAGTCTTGGCGTTGCAAGGCATTGAAGAAGCAATGGGAGCACAGTGGAGGCTGTGTTTGATTGCCAATAATTGCGCCTGTGCTGAATGCATTGCAGTACTTTTTGTGGCAAAGTATTTCTGAAACAGCTTATATTCACTTCAAATGCATTTCTCCACTTCGATAAAAAATGCTTCAGGGCTCCTTTAATGTCAAAGTTGAATATTTTGGATTTTGTGCTGAATCCGTGGCACTAGTACATCTTTGTGATGGATTTCAAACTATTTTCTCTTATTTGGAGCAATGTGGCTCTGCAAAAAGCCATGAAACTTGCTATGTTCACTATTTGGGTCTTTAAGGATACAGTGTAGACCATTTCAATGGATAAAATGTTGACTAGGCCTGAGCAGATTCAGTCAAAATCTACGACTTCAAGGCGGCATTGCCATCATCTTTTATTTGTCTTTCGTAGCTTACTTGGCCTCCTCTCCTCGTAAGTTTTTTTTTTTTTTTGTATTTTAGTACGGTAACTGACGAATACAGCTCAAATATCCTTTTCTCTTTAGTGTCCTTTTAAGTACGTTGGAGACTTCAACATGTACTTTCTAAGGTTACAAGTTACCCGCCATGGTAGCTTAGTGGCTATGGCGTTATGCTGCTGAGCTTGGGGGTTTGAACCCGGCCGCATTTCAATGGGGAAAAAATGCAAGAATGCACATGTACTTAGGTTTAGGTGCAGGTGAAAGAACCCCAGGAGGCCAAAGTTAATCTGTAGTCCCACACTACGGCATGTGTCACACCATAGTTTGGCATGTGAAACTGCAGAATTAAACAAAAATGTTAAGGTTACAAGTTTGCTTGATCCTTTGACAACACCCGGGCAACTTGCAATAGAGGTTGTGCTATAAACCAAAGATACAATTTGGACGACAATGTGAAAGTTTTTTATTCTGACAGCTGCCAGTAAGAGACAGGCAGGTCCAAAGATCAATCCTTCTTTACTTGTTTCTGTGTGTTTCGAAGTGAAAGAGCCTTGTACAAGGTGTATGTGACAGAGAAAAATGCCACAAACCCCAGCATCACAGTTCTTCTGTGTTCCTATAAAAGAATAAAGCACGGTGTCAACAGAGCTTGCTTGTGTACAAAGCACCAAGGGAAACAGGCTTGCAGGAATATACAAGTCTTCAACAGTGAGTATGTTTGGTTTCTTATTTACGGAAATTTGGACTAGTTGCCATTTCTTAAATTATGGTGCCACAGAAAAACACCAAATGGCACGTGTGTTCACCATGCTTTCTTTTCCCGTTTAGCATTTTTCTGCAGCGCCATCACCTAAGAACATACTCTTGGTTCTTGTTGACAGTGTCGTTTTGCCTCGATTTCAGAGTAACATTTAGACACCTGTCCAGTAGGTCATGTAAAATGACTGATCACTGATCAGGTATGTAATTATTTTGGGCCTAATATCCAATTTGCTCTTGCATTACTGATTGTGTGCTTTAACCCTGTAATGCCCAAGCATATTTCCACATCAAGGAAAATTGGAACAAATTGTTGACGTTCATTTCTGGTCGTGGAGAGTACAGGTGTAGAAAAAAATGTTTTTTTCCAGCTACAACTTAATTACTAATTAGTAATCAGCTTGTTAAACTATCTTCCGCAGAAGCTTCACTGCAAGATATCAAAAATGCAACTATGGTCTTTTCCTTAAGTTTCCTGTGCTTCAATCGGCATTTTGAGGCATTAAACTCTGCGTAGCATACATGATACATTGGGCATTACAGGGTCTATGGGCATTACTGGAGTTAAATTTGGTCTGCATATAGGAACATTTGTTTTAATTTTGGAATTTGTACAAATCTCCTAACAGTGCTACTTTGCGATTTAGCAACAGCTTTTGCATACAAGTAGGTGTGAAAACACTTTACAATGACTTTACTTGCAGCTGAAAAAGGTTTTAATGGTGGTACGTGCAACTATCCGTCGCCTTTTTCTTTTCAACAGTGGACTCTCGAAAAAAAAAAAAAAAAAAAAAAGGCTATACTTGTGATGCTAAAGTAACAGGAAGTGCAGAATTTAGGAGGACACAGTATAAATGATGGTGCTTGTGGTTTGTCGATGCTGCATCCTCGCAAGTTCCACGCTACCCGCTGCCATAGGATCATACCAATTAGCCCGATCAAATTGCCTGTTAGGCTGTACCTGTGAATTTGGTTCGTTTCATTAGCTTGCCATGACTAAACCTTTTAATAATTTGACTAATGTTCACTAGTCTACTTGAATGAAACTGCCTTGTCAAGTCTGTCCCAAAGCATGCAGAACCCTATGGCATAAGCCATTTCAAAATGATCTGGTAAAGTACAAGACTGCAAAGATCATGCAAATGATGGCCACTAGTACCTAACAACTTTGTAACCTCTCCTTTCACAGCTTGCATTTGCTTTTTACAAATGTGGAGACTGCTCTACAATTCAGCACTAGTGAACTTATCTAAAAAACAGTGATAGAGATGTGTGACGTTCTTGTGACATAGTATGAAAATTAAATGAAAAGGCAATGCTGTGATACCAAGGCTTTTATCCTCGTGAACACTCTTGTACTAGAATTAGTATGTGCATTGCCTTCAACCCTTTTCAAATTTAGCTTGAAAGTGATTGCATAAGATATTCACCCCAGATATAAAGTCGGGTGCATGTGGAACTGTGGCAGTGGTTAAAGCACATTCTTGTCACCAGCTCCCGTGAAAAGCAACACTAATATGGTCTACACCGTTGTGTTGGCACAGACGATTAAAAGTACCTGTGAAGTGCATTTAGAACACCACAATTTGACACATAAATCCAAAATGTCGCACCAACATCCCAATTTAAGCAAAGAATATTTTTTTACAGCAAGAGACTGGAGGAAACTTACTTTCTTTACCTAATTGTAGATACTGCCTTCAGCATTAAAAAAGGGCGCATAAAATTTTAAAAATGTGTTTTAAGAGTTAAATAACTTGAAAAGCAATTATGATCCTAAACTGTTACCAGGTCTTTAGAGGTTATAGGTTTACTTCATCTGCATAAGGCTATAAATGCATGCTAGAATTTTTTTAAAGAAGTGCACACCAGCAAAAGCCACACCATGGTGGTTATGGTACACTGTCAGAGCAGTGACTGCTTGTTCAGTCCTTTGAAATTTATACCTTATGCCTTACAAGGGTGCACATTTGTGTAAAGGAATTTGTAAATTCTGTACAAGTGACATTAATTCCTTGGTAACATAGGGACACGGTTAAGCCGAGCCTTGGTCATGGTCTGTCACAGTAAAGCTTCGTTGCAGAGTAAACCTAACTGCATTTATGCTACATGTGGTTGCTGTGATGAAGAGACATACTGCAGTTGGGGTGACTATGCATATATAGTAACTACTGTAGGCCTAACACATTCATTTGAAGTTACCTGTGTCTATATAACTAGGTATTATGTCTCTTATTGTGTTAGCACGACTTCAAGCTTTTTGGTAAAATCTTGCTTAAGGTAAAATCTTGCTTTGGTAAATCTTGCCATGTGGGCCCATCCCAGCAGCAGTGGCCCATAACCCTGTAAGGCAGAGGCTTCAAGCACTCAGGGAAAGTGAGGCGAACACTGCATACATTCTTTGGAATCGCACATACAGCATACGTTTCAATAAAGAACCAGCACAAAAACATCCTGACAAATAACACATGATAAGGTGCCCCTGCACATGCTTTCCGGTAAAGGTTACTGTTGTGACGGCAGCTTGCGACGTGCGGCGTGACGTCCTTAGCCTTTCGTACATAAAAGAACCAGCCTAGCAACTGATTTCAGTGTTGCAGCACCACTATAGGTGGCAGTATGCTGTCAAAATTATCATTACTCGAGTTACAATAAAGCATTTCATAACCCCTTGAGCACTTGTAGTGGTGGTTTTCAACAGCTTAACTGGACATCCACTTTCGCAGGGCTGGGATGGTGAGTTAATTTTTATTGGTAATCATTAACATTTACTTTTTATAATGCAGTAAAATCTAGAGGCCGGTGTCGGGGTATGCAAGAACATAGTGTGTCGCCAGCAAGGTTTCTGCTGGTGACTACGTATATAGATTTGTTGCCTGTAATGAACATTAACATGGTATTTTGCTGGGCTAGTAGCACATGGACTGGTTGAGCTACCATAACGTTACACACGGACGAAAGAATGAAGACGAGAACTCTGCCGACTACCAAATTAATTATTGAATAGATGCAGAAACTCATCTAGTGGTGAAAAAAAGAACAGAAAAAATTTCTTACAATGTATCTAAATGATGTTTCTACCATGGCTTGTGCAACATGTAACGTGAGGCTGGTTGAGCCAGTCTACTGCAATGAACTTTTGCAAATGTGGACAGTACAGCATTTAAGTAGAGAACAATGCTTTAGTACAATTCAGCAGTGAACTTATTGTGTGAAAAGTAGTGTCATAGCACAAGGCTGGTACTTGGTGTGGTTAACCTGAATTTGGAAGGATCCTGGGGGTGCAAACTTGCTTATATAGACATACTAACCTAATCTGAATGCTTTAAGCTCATTTGAACAATTGCTGACTTGCAATATGTCATCCAAAGTGTCAATGGTGAACCAGCAAGGTGAGCAGCTGCAGCTGTTGGCGCGTTGAGCGGCTCCAGCACTCTTCAACACAGCCGGCGGGGCGGAAGCTTCTACGCTTTCCTTCCTCCATGGAAGCAGGTTATACATAACAGTGAATATGGCACACTGACGTCATCCTAGTCGCCATATTGGAGAACCATCATGGTGAGAAGCTGCGTCTTTGATGTCACGTGCAAGCTATCTACAGGCAACTTCCTAGGTTCCACTCTCTATGTTGCTGCTGCTTGTATCCATTTTAGCAGCCATTCAAGAAAGTGCCGAGCTGAAGTTTTGTCTCGTATATAAGTTCAGCAGAACCTTCTTAACATGTTCTTCACTCCCATGTTTTACATGATACGTCACTGAAGGTTGTCCCAGATATGTCACGGTGCATTTGTGATATTTGCTTCATGAAAAATGTTTGATAGGTTCTATGACATTACTTGTACAAAGAAAAGTTGTTGCTTGTTGAAAGTAATTCTATGAATGAAGTGGTCTACGTTGCCCTAGGGAGAAGTATGGTGCCTTCGGCGATTCAGACAGCAGATTTTCAATTTTTTTTTCTGCTTGGTAAATATTCACAAACCAGACAATGTTCATGACACTGTTGCAAGGTTGTGCATAAACTGGCAGCAACTCACCTTAAGGAAGTCTGCAATTTTTTCAACTAACTTGTCGCTGCAAAGGAAGAAGACAGGTTCTTGTAGTTGATCATAGCATCAGAAGAATGCAAGGTGATACGAGCACAAAGGAGGAGTTTATAAAAACTTCTGGAGCGGTAGTCTCTATGTCTTCCTGCAAGGACAAGTGAAGCCACGTGCAAACACAACTTAGCTTGAAAAAGCAGGCCATGCCTGCAGGAACTAGGATCTAGCGTTTTGTTATTTTCTAAATTTTTTTCTAGAATAAATTAAGAAAAATTCCCTTGTTGGTTGCCAGAACACAGATGTTGGTGAAATGTGGTTATAACGGTCAACAAAATAAAATTTGTCTCTATGTTCACTGCTCATCAGAAAACATATGAAACTTATACACATGTCAAGGAAGGTTCACAAGACCCATTTGATGACTGCAGTTGGGTGTACAGTACACACTTCCTCCAGCCAGGTAGGGCTGTGTCCTTCGTTGATCACTTTCTGGGATGCTTTCACTTTTGTGTGATGTAGCATCCGGTGCAACATTTCATTGGAGTGATGTCCAATTCAGCAAACATTCTGCTTGCTGGCTTAGGCAATCGGTGTTCAGTGAAAGTCTCCACTGTGAAAGTCATCAATCCAGAACAGAGAACATCATGCCCACGATATGGCCCCTGGCTGCCATTGCTGCTCATATGAAAATGTCTGTGGCTTCACTTTTCCAAGGGGACATCCACTCTAGAAGGTTATTCTGTAACTTCCTTGAGTGAAACTGTCTTACAATGGTGTCTGAAGCACTGGCACTGGATGGGCCTTCATGTTTTTGTACAAGCCATCCACAAAATTCTTCAATGATTTGATCTCCAGCTTCTTGACATTGTACTTGTACATTTTACCTAACCGGAAGCTGCAAAAGAAAAATTAAAACATGAGTTTGTGCCAAATAAAACTGACCATGAGTTTCAAATGGTTCCTTAGCAACTGCACTAACAAAAGGATGGTGGGGCATTCCTTGATTGAAAACCTTTCCACCAGGCCTGGAGAACGATCAATGTCGACTTTGGCAACAGTTGTGGTACCTTTAACCCTAAAATTGGAGAGGAAAGTGATTGATTATGAGAACAAGATTGAGTGCAATTATCGTTTTATATAGTTGCTCTAAGTGACAGGTGTTAACTTACTGCGACGATAGCCCCTCCAGCACGCCAGTTGCCGAATCTTTTTTCACGCATTTGTCTGTGTGGCTGTTACGTCGAAACAAATGTTAGCTAGTGTTATACAAAGAAGTGCTGGCTAGTAACTGTAGGAGAGCGACTCACAACACCACAAGCCAGTTGCCCGTAGTGGCTCCTGTCGCAGCCTGTGTAAGATGCTCGAAGGAATTGTCATCCAGGGCCTTTACTGAAGGCTCCAAGCTCTGGCCGATCCATTCCAGTATGCTGTCGGGGTCGTGGCGACCTGAGAAGATTGAGAATGTGCTAGTAGGACCAACCACTGCAGCTATTTTAGAAAGATTAACAAGAAAAGTTTTTACGCAAACCAAACCTTCGAAAAGAGCAGGAACCGATTGTCGAAAGAAGAGAAGCGTCGGGCGAGACGTGACGCCGTAACGTTCTTCAATCTGCGGTTTGCTAACCACTTTCACAACACCAACTCCATAGTCTTCGCTTAGCTCCTGCTGTTTTGCATTCAAAATCTGTTCTAGTTCGACGCAATCCGTGCAGGTGCAGCATTCTTGCGCTGAAAATAAGTTGGAGAACCACTACTTACAATGTCTGCAAGCACTCCACTGCAATATCCATAATTTGATTAATAAAAACATGATAGTACGCACTGAATATTACGACCACGCGATCGTGTTTTGCAACAGTAATGAGGAACTTCTCAAGATCAGGGTCAGAGGAAACAGCGAACACGCATTTTGCTGCTAAGAGCACAGTTAGTGTCACAAAAATTTTGTGAAACATGGTAAAAGCCTTAGATACACGTGAGAACATGAAAGTGTTTTGCTTGCTTGCCGATCCGGGCGTCGGGCCATGCGTTTTCTTCCAACGCGACACAAGGCAGCAGGTGGTTTGGTCTCGTTTGTGTTTGTTTTCATAACGAGAAGAGTAGAGATCAGGTCAGTGTGTGTATGAAGTAAAAAATATAGAGAGAGTGCGCTTAGTGTCAGCTTGAAATTTAGCAACGTGCGCCTTTTTTTTTGTTATTTTGAATTCGATAAATGTGGACCACAAGAAATGCAGACGACAGCGCAGAGACGGCACTAGCCGCGTTCTGTCCAAGCTTAGCCAATCCACAGAGAGAGCATGTCGCAGGTGTCCGCGTCTTTTGAAGTATGAAGTTTCGTGGACGAATAGTAGACATCGTGTGCATTCAGCAGCTATCTAGTGAGTTGCGATGCCATATTTGCGAACAAGCTATTTGTTGAATATTATAATAATTCGCAACATTGCACCTTTGTTGTTGGTAAAATGTCAGTGTCATATACGAGTATTGAGTATCGTGCACCTTGCTCTACATTACAGAAATCGTGCACACAGTTTCTAAACTAGCTAAGGATGTCACCTTGCGCATCACTACGGATTGTGTCTACTTCATTCTAAATGAAGACGCTGTAAGCGGCGGCGGGTGGCTTTGGGCTGACATACCGCAGGTAAATTACGTGGTGTTTTGAATTCCTTTCAACAATATGCAGTTAGACACTTGCAAAACATCGCTTTCTCTGCTATTTATTTCCAGGAAACCCTGTTTCAAGAGTACAACATGCAAGGTGTCTCAGAGGAATTTAACGAGATATATCTCGATGTTGTCGCTGACCACATTGTGAAAGCACTGAAGTCAGCAGCAGCTGCGAAGTCGCTAAAGGTTAAGCTGACTAAAAGGCAAACTCCTTGCTTAAGTTTCGAAATAGAATTGGTAAGAGTGCTGACTTTTGATGACGATTTCTGCCGTTAATTTTTTTGGTTGAGATTGTAGCCTCAAGAATATGCCTGTAACTCCCGTTTTACGTACGTCCTGACACTCACAGCCATCACTAGTCTCAACATCTCGAACTGTTGTTCACGACGTGCCAGTGTCCGTGATACCACGAAGGCTGTGGAGTAACTTTGCTCAACCAGATGTGGAAGAAGGCGATGTGAGTTTTGCTTTTCCATGCCTGCTTACAAATCGTGCTTAAGTGATAATTCAGCATCTACAGCTACTACTGCGTCTACCAGAAGTGTTTACTAACCAAGTTATCTGTTTATTTTGCAATAGTGCAAGCTGCTTTTGCCTAATGAATTGACACAGACTGTTTGTGCGTATGATTTAATTTTGCTGAAGACTGCTTTACACATAAGGACAATAATGATGAACATGCAGGGGAACAAGTGGCCAACAGTGATCGTACATTAGGAATGTAGCTGGAGCCAACATTTATTTATTTACTTATTAATTAATTAATTAATTAATTAAGTAATTCAAAAGAACCTTACAGGCCCTATTGACTTGCCTTCCGTAGGCCACAGTTATTCAATTATGAAATGAAATGTCCTGTTTCAAAGCAGGTTCAAGTTGAAAGCTAGGCATTGCAAGCCTTTGCTGCATTAGAGTTATTAAGTCATTTTAAAAGAAACAGATGCTGCTGTGTTAATGCATTTACACTAGTGCATCATGATTATCATTTTGTGCAGATAGTTACCCACATGCCATCATTAAAGGTGATGAAAAACGTTGTGGACAAAATGAAGAACCTGAGTTCATATGCGGTAAGAATGCTGAAATATGCTTAATATTTAAATGTTTAAGCCTCTGATATTAGAGTAGAGTTGCCACTTGGCTGGTTTTTCACAGGCACAGCCAGTTTTTCTCGCACGGTGTTGGCTTGACCACAACACCGGCGTGCCATTTGTCAGTTTTACATTTCTCCCTAAATCTGCACATAACTTTTATTGTAAGTGCTTGTCAGGCATTTGTACAATGCAAATAACTGGATTGTCACAAGGGGATTCATTTCTTTGAACTGTTTGATGTCGTGAAACTGTCATGCTATCCTAAGTGGCAAGACTGACAAGTCCATCTGATCTCTTTCTTTTTTCTTCTGAGTGTTCTATGTGGCCAAGTGCAACTTCTGCTTCCCTCTGATAAGGCTTCTCAGTGGACACCCTCTATTGGTGCCCGTCACGTCAACTGGCATGATCAGTTTGCATCACATGAGTGAAATGGATGTACATTGTTCTTTCTCCTGACCTCATGCAATCTTGGGCTATGGAAATCATGCTCAGCTGTATTTCAGTTTTTTTTTTAATTTTAGATGTGTACCAAATTTTATTTAAAGTCTATCAATAAATTTCATTCGTGCAAGGTTTCCACTCGGCGTATCAGCACTTTATTATATACTAAAGTACAAATACAATTACAATAAAAATACAGAGTGAAAACATATGTTTTCACTTTGTATGTTTTGTATGAAAACATATGTTTTCACTTAGCCCTTAACAGCGAAGCTGTTAAGGGCTAAGTGAAGCTGTTAAGGGCTAACAGGGGCTGTTAAGGGCTAAGCTGTTAAGCTGTTAAGGGCTAACAGCGAAGCTGTTAAGGGCTACTTTCTTGATTATTGTGACTGCATGTAGAAAAAAACATCCCGAAGATAGTGCAATGCCAGGTCGACCCACGGCAGAGTTAACGCCGGCGTTAAGCACTCCCCATACGTGGGCCGGTCCCAAAGATAGTGCAATACTGGACCGACCCATGGCGGAGGTGAAGCAGGCATTAAGCACTCCCCACACGTGCGCGGATCCCGAATATAGTGCAATGCAGGCTGACCTGCGGCAGAGGTGCAGTTTGCCATTAAGGGGCTCACATGCACAGCTTAGCTGGTCACCCTTCTTACAAAGTGGAAGGGCACCGAGTTTTTTTTTTATTAGTTGCTTTTTGTGATGTGTGCTATAAAAAGTGCATTTGTGTGTTTGCTTAGTGTTTATTTCGATACTGAGCTGGTAGTGGTGGCAGTGTCCTGATGGCTAGTACCATAGCCTTCTGCATTAACGCAGAAAGTTATGCTGTGAATGCTAACTTTGTTGTGAACTCGCATAAGTGCTTTAGTTTTAGTATAACTTTTGCTCTTATTAAAGATAACTTGTGTGCAGAAATGCTTATTGTATATATATCCTTGTCTTTCAGTATCATTTGTTTATACTAAACATGTTTGTCGTGCTTAACATTGCTTGAAGGGCTAGTGAGTGTACAGTTGGCCATTATCAGCTATATAAAAACTTGTGGATGTAGTCAAAAAAGAAAGGCTGAACTGGAAGTTCCTTGCAAAGATCCCCTATCGTGACCCTTTTTCTTCCCCTTCCCTTACGTGGAGTAGCAGGCCAGATGCTCCATTTTCCAGCTGACCTCTCTACATTTTCCAATCATTAAACTACTTCTTCTTCTTCTTGTTTTTTCTTCATATCAGACCATAACAATCTCCAGCGATCATGGAATGACTGTATCTGTTCAAACAGACATGGTCACTGTGACTACACATTTCAAAGGACTGCAGTTCCCTCTTTCTCGTAAGTCTGATTTAGATATCGCACAGATTTTGCTCTTGAAGCTCTTATCTGTTCTGATGTTTATGAACAATTTGCAAAATGTGATGGGAAGCTGCAGTGGCACCTCCATCAGGTTCAGTTCAGACAAAATACATTACCAATTGCACAAGGTCTGGTGGTTATAAATAGCATATTTATGACTAACTTCATCAATGTAAGTTTTGTTTGAAAATGAGGATATGTTAAGGTATGCTTTCAACAGTTTTTCTGGCAAATGATATCAGTGATGGCATGGTGGAGAAATGGGGTACCTTGAAGCCTTGCCTAGCGTAAGTGCTCTGGATTTTGTGTGACAGCATAAGATTTTGAACAGTCCCTTCCCACGATGCAGAACAGGTTGTCTATCTATGCTCCAGCCTTTGTGAATGAAGCTCCCTTATGTTAACACATTTTCTTCAGTCTTGGCTCATTATGTACACAATTCTACATAGGCTAAATTTATCTGTTTGTGTGCAGTTATTCTTTAGGGCCACTAAACCGGTCTGCATGTTCTGAATTTCCCACCCACATTTACACTCAAACAGCAATGCTGCCACCTCTGCTCAGCTTGCCTCATCACACCATTAGCTCACATTTCATTTGCTTCTGTCTCTGCTATTGCTAATCCTTTTCAGAATCCTTGCAGTAGAATGCTCTCTGATGACGCTTTACAACATCTGAGGTTAAGCTAAAATTTTTGTAGGGCCTAGTGAGGTACCTTAAAGCATGTTCATGTAAGCTTTACTGATAAAAGTATCCTTGTTTAGAACATCAACACATTCTCGGTCATGGCATTATGATCTTAAGTATTTGCCTAAAATTTGGATGTTGGAGATGCGTAATAAGAAAAAATAAAGAACAGCTAACCTGCCAGCGTTCTTCGCTTGGACTGTTTTGTCGTTGAAACATTTACTGGCAGTGTTATGAGGTGCCGGGCCAGTTTCATGGTTATTTACGTGTGGTGTGACTTAGTGTACTTATTTTGCCTTGTCGTACACACCTGTGCTAACTGCAGCCTCCAGTGAAGTCACATGAAATTTGAGCGACTGCCCCTGCTAAGGCAGAATACCTTACTCATTAGTAGCTGCAGCTGAACATGGAAAAAAAAGAAGACATTGATAGCCATCTTATTATGTGGTGCCACATCATGTTGTGGTGTTGTGACATTTTTAACTGTTAAAGAATAAAAAAATATACAATGTTATTTTCTTGTAATCGTTTTTATATCTGTTGAATGCTTTTCTGGTATCATTGGTTGTATTGCTGTGTGCAAGCATTAATTGAGCATTGCTCACATTACCTTTGCTAGAAGAATGTTGCAAGATTCTATGTTAATTTTGGCTTGCACATTTTCTCGAGTGCGAACAATGCAAAGTTACTTCAAAGATGGAGTTGTCAGCATGATGAAGATAAGATTTCATTAGCCCTTCTTAGCATACTGAATGACAACTTTGGTTGCAACCCGCTGTGGTTGCTTAGTGGCTGTGGTGTTGGGCTGCTAAGCACGAGGTCGTGGGATTGAATCCTGGCCACGGTGGCCGTGTTTCGGTGGGGCCATTGGAATATGACCCTGGCAACGTTTAACGCTAGAACGTTATCTAGTGAGGCGAGTCTAGCAGTGCTATTGGAGGAATTAGAGGGCAGTAAATGGGATATAATAGGGCTCAGTGAAGTTAGGAGGCCAAAAGAAACATATACAGTGCTAAAAAGCGGGCACGTCCTGTGCTACCGGGGCTTAGCAGAGAGACGAGAACTAGGAGTCAGATTCCTGATTAATAAGAACATAGCTGGTAACATACAGGAATTCTATAGCATTAACGAGAGGGTGGCATGTCTTGTTGTGAAACTTAATAAGAGGTACAAAATGAAGGTTGTACAGGTCTACGCCCCTACATCTAGTCATGATGACCAGGAAGTCGAAAGCTTCTATGAAGACGTGGAATCGGCGATGGGTAAAGTCAAAACAAAATACAGTATACTGATGGGTGATTTCAATGCCAGGGTAGGCAAGAAGCAGGCCGGAGACAAGTCAGTGGGGGAATATGGCATAGGCTCTAGGAATAGCAGAGGAGAGTTATTAGTAGAGTTTGCAGAACAGAATAATATGCGGATAATGAATACCTTTTTCCGCAAGCGGGTTAGCTGAAAGTGGACGTGGAGGAGCCCGAATGGTGAGACTAGAAATGAAATCGACTTCATACTCTGCGCGAACCCTGGCATCATACAAAATGTAGACGTGCTCGGCAAGGTGCGCTGCAGTGACCATAGGATGGTAAGAACTCGAATTAGCCTTGACTTGACTAGTGTACTTGAGGAGGGAACGGAAGAAACTGGTACATAAGAAGCCAATCAATGAGTTAGCGGTAAGAGGGAAATTAGAGGAATTCCGGATCAAGCTACAGAACAGGTATTCGGCTTTAACCCAGGAAGAGGACCATAGTGTTGAAGCAATGAACGACAATCTTATGGGCATCATTAAGGAGTGTGCAATAGAAGTTGGTGGTAACGCCGTTAAACAGGAAACCAGTAAGCTATCGCAGGAGACGAAAGATCTGATCAAGAAACGCCAATGTATGAAAGCCTCTAACCCTACAGCTAGAATAGAACTGGCAGAACTCTCTAAGTTAATCAACAAGCGTAAGACAGTGGACATAAGGAACTATAATATGGATAGAATTGAACAGGCTCTCAGGAACGGAGGAAGCCTAAAAGCAGTAAAGAAGAAACTAGGAATAGGCAAGAATCAGATGTGTGCGTTAAGAGACAAAGCCGGCAATATCGTTACTAATATGGATGAAATAGTTCAAGTGGCTGAAGAGTTTTATAGAGATTTATACAGTACCAGTAACACCCACGACGATAAGGTGAGAGAGAATAGTCTAGAGGAACTTGAAATCCCACAAGTAACACCGGAAGAGGTAAAGAACGCCTTGGGAGCTATGCAAAGGGGGAAGGCGGCTGGGGAGGATCAGGTAACAGCAGATTTGTTGAAGGATGGTGGGAACACTGTCCTAGAAAGATTGGCCGCCCTATATACACAATGCCTCATGACCTCGAACGTACCGGAATCTTGGAAGAACGCTAACATAATCGTAATCCATAAGAAAGGAGACGCCAATGACTTGAAAAATTATAGACCGATCAGCTTACTGTCCGTTGCCTACAAAGTATTTACTAAGGTAATCGCAAATAGAATCGGGAATACCTTAGACTTCTGTCAACCAAAGAACCAGGCAGGATTCCGTAAAGGCTACTCAACAATAGACCATATTCACACTATCAATCAGGTGATAGAGAAATGTGCGGAATATAACCAACCCTTATATATAGCCTTCATTGATTACGAAAAAGCATTTGATTCAGTCGAAACCTCAGCAGTCATGAAGGCACTACGGAATCAGGGTGTAGATGAGCCATATGTAAAGATGCTAGAAGCTATGTATAGCGGTTCCACAGCCACCGTAATCCTCCACAAAGAAAGCAACAAAATCCCAATAAAGAAAGGCGTCAGACAGGGAGATACGATATCTCCAATGCTATTCACAGCATGCTTATAGGAGGTATTCAGAGACCTGGAGTGGGAAGAATTGGGGATAAAGGTTGATGGAGAATACCTTAGCAACTTGCGATTCGCGGATGATATTGCCTTGCTTAGTAACTCAGGAGACCAATTGCAATGCATGCTCACTGACCTGGAGAGGCAAAGCAGAAGGGTGGGTCTGAAAATTAATCTACAGAAAACTAAAGTATTGTTTAACAGTCTCGGAAGAGAGCAGCAGTTTAAGATAGGTAGCGAAGCACTGGAAGTGGTAAGGGAATACATCTACTTAGGGCAGGTAGTGACCACGGATCCGGATCATGAGACTGAAATAACCAGAAGAATAAGAATGGGCTGGGGTGCGTTTGGCAGGCATTCTCAAATCATGAACAGCAGGTTGCCACTATCCCTCAAGAGGAAAGTGTATAACAGCTGTGTCTTACCAGTACTCACCTACGGGGCAGAAACCTGGAGGCTTACGAAAAGGGTTCTGCTGAAATTGAGGACGACGCAACGAGCTATGGAAAGAAAAATGATAGGTGTAACGTTAAGGGATAAGAAAAGAGCAGATTGGGTGAGGGAACAAACGCGGATAAATGACATCTTAGTTGAAATCAAGAAAAAGAAATGGGCATGAGCCGGACATGTAATGAGGAGGGAAGATAACCGATGATCATTAAGGGTTACGGACTGGATTCCAAGGGAAGGGAAGCATAGTAGGGGGCGGCAGAAAGTTAGGTGGGCAGATGACATTAAGACGTTTGCAGGGACAACATGGCCACAATTAGCACATGACCGGGGTAGTTGGAGAAGTATGGGAGAGGCCTTTGCCCTGCAGTGGGCGTAACTAGGCTGATGATGATGATGATGAAATGCGAAAACACCTGTGTACTTAAGTTTAGGTGCACATTAAAGAACTCCAGGGGAGTGGGGTATTCTGTAAGAGTCCACGTAATAGGCTCCTACAGTATACGTCCCCAGGTGGTGCAAATTTCTCGAGCCCCTCAGTACAGTGTGCATCATAATCAGATACATAGTAGTTTTGGCACGTAAAACTCCATAATTTAATTTTTGTTTATCTTTGGTTGTAGGCACACAGTTCTTCTGTCTTTTTTTTTTTTCTCATGTTGATAAACAGGCTTATGTATTGCAATGAACGACCAGGTGATGTGACTCAGAAGATTAGGAGAAAATGCTTTATTAAAGGTGGTGGGCTGTCCTTGAAATTCAATTCGCTGTTGCCTTGAGCCTAAGTTAGGTGAGAACTCCAACTCGCCCAGTTCTCGCGACTCGCACAATGAGAAGCAGGTGAAGTCTACCGACAGGAGAGATGCATATATGCTCTGAACAATGCAAGATTAGTCTACTTCAGCTTGTACGCAGGCTAGTTTGCTTATTCATGGAGCCTCTGACTTGTATTTTACTGTATGATTACAATAAACATTTATACTCACTGGTCCCTTTAACCTGCTAAAGTTTTTACAGCTGCACTGACATCAAAGTGGCATCATTAGTTGATCTCTGCCTTACAGGTGATGGCACCGTTTCTCACGATGGTGTTTACGAAGCTCGCATTGATTTGCGAAAATTGGTGCCAGTGCTTTTGGCACAGCAGCTGAATCCAAGACAGGTTACATGCAGTAAGTTCAGCTGTTTCTTATGTGTCAATTCAGCTTCTAAAACGGCATACACGCAGAAAAAAAAAAGCTAAGTAGTTATGTATTGTGAAGGCCATGACCGCCATAGAAGACGTAAGGGGACACTATGATGGAAGGGACAGTGTTGTCTGGAATTAGGCACCAATTGGGCAAAGAAAGAAGTGAGCTTGATTCAATCTGCCTTTTTCATTTTCCTGTGCTTCCCTCTGCCTCATGCTGCTAGAAACGTTTTGGAAGGGTGCCGGGGCTTTTGCCGATTGATTCGTGTGCATGCGCCCACATTGAGTGTGTGTCAGTTGTGCATTTCGTGGATCGTGAATCATTATTAATGGATTCTCCTGGACAGAATGTTGTTCCTTGAAGCCATGAAGCACTCTGTGACTACTGGGTGAGCAGGCCTGAGTGCGCTGTTGTGCAAACAGTGCGGCCTATAAAGGCACGCTGAGCTCCCTTTGCCGACACGGCTGCCTTGGAGTTTGTTGTCGCTGATTTCTGCACTTGGAGCTCGCTTTTTATGTTCTTTTTAAAGATTATTTAGATATTTCGCAAATTCAAGGAGTCTTCGAGCGCAGCCTTCCGTGCCAGATTTATCAAAGCGGTGCACTGGTTTACATCGACATCTACTGACACAGACCATTCATAGCGTCAAATAATGTGGGAAAGATGCATCGCTGATATGAAATAATGTCAAAACATAGCAAAACATACATATATGTGCATATGTGTTGATCCACCCTGAGACGAGTCAAAATGAGCCGCCGAACCACTTAAACAACGGCAACTGTGATCCAGATAACATATTACGGGCTGTTAATTTATTTCTGATTCTCACTTTTCTTTAACTCCATCATACAGTTTGCGCATGCTATAAAACGTTATTAGAGAAAACTGTGCTCGCATAAATTAAGTGCTCTATTGTTCTTTCGCGAAAACGCGGATATCATCACTGATACCGTTGGTATAACTGAGCGAGATGGTTGTTTATGCTGCTGTATACCAAATGCACCGTCTCTTGTTTCTTGTTTGACGCAGAAGTAAACAGTACATATCTTTAATTGAGAAATGTGTCAGCATAACAACACATACAGACCCACCGAATGCGACGAGCATCCTACCGTACGGTATGGTGACGTACAGATGTTGGCACAGTGCTGTGTCGCCGCTTGCCGCTTATTGTGTATGTGCCGTGCAAAGTGAAGTGTAGTTCATTTCAAATCGCTAAGGAAAGAACTGAAATATAAAAAGTAGTTTCCTTAGTTCTAACTGCTTACATTTCACTTCAAGTCCGCCGGTAATGGGTGCATGATGTTAACCTCCGCTCAACAGCATCAACACTGGCTCAAACTTCATGTGCACGGCTTAAGAAAGTTGAAGCTTGTGCATTTAAACTTTGTAGGCATGTTCTGACTTACGTTGAGCACGATTAATTATACATACAAACAAAGGCGCTGTTGCTATCGCATTCTCAGTTCGATGGCCGATCGCACAGAGTTTGGTTGAACGATGGTCGGCACACTGATTTTGTCAGTGCCGTCGACAAGAAAGCCTGTCGCAATGTGACAACTCGTGCTCACCAGTTGCGTCGTTGTCGGCCTGGTATGATAAAATGCTTTCAGCGACGCACTGCACTGAATAGGTCAATCGTTGACGTAAGGGTCTTGTCAATCTCGTATCGACCCAGTGTTATTGTGTTTTAATACGTCAAGTCAGGCACATGCTGCCACAGCCAGCAAGTGAGGACCGACGCTGCAAAAAGACTTCATCAGCAACATAATGTTTTTAAGTGTCGCGCAAGTGTAACGCACGGGTTTTTCGTTAAATATGCTAGCCATCGATGAAAGGCGGCAACTACCTGGCTCACGGTGCAGTTCGAACCACTTGGACGAAGCGTTGGCCACTTTCTGTTTTAAAGTTGAGTTGCAGTCTTACGCTACGCACGTTTTCGGCACCACAACGATGTCGAGCTACCAGTGGAGTTCCAATGTGGTACATGGCACGAGTGTGTGCAGCGGTGCGTGACCGAGCGATCATTTTTTTTTTCAGGGGACTTCTTCGCGTGCCGCGCACGACCCTTCCAAAACATTTCGCGACTAATCTGCCAGGGCAGGGTGCATGCGCCGTCGCGCTATGAAAAAGGCGGGTTAAGGCATGCTATCAAGCTGGTGCAAGAAGCTCCTGTCTGGCTACAGGACCAAATGGCATATTCAGTTGAGCCATGACTGGAGTTTAAGTTGTTGAACCAAATCCATACTGGCATTCTGGCTCAAACCAAACCTGAACCCATATTAGTATACTTGGTTCATATGAGTGGCTCAATTTGTTGGCTGAGTTAGTACATGTTGTACATGTCAGCAAACAGGAAGGAAAACAGAAAAAAGAAAAACATGAGGAACAAAGAGACAACAACACCATTCCTGTCACTTTGTTTCTTCCCTATGGTGTTTTCTGGTTTCCTTTCTGTTTGGTGGTATTTCACCAAGTAATGGTATTTTTAGAACATGCCTGAATGTGAACTTAACCTGAACTGAAAATAATAATGGCTACTGGCTAAGAATGAAGCAGTTCATGCATATAGAGTGGCATGGGAGTCAAGAAATGCATTGGGATAACAGCAGTTTCCTTCAAGGTTATTAGGCTAAACAATGGTTTCCTTCAACAGTCAACATGCCCTGCTGCTTTTTCACTCCTTAAGACAGTTTATATTGTCATCCTGTAGTGATGGTAAAAATAAAACTGCCAAAAGTGCCAGTAAAAAATTTAACTCCTTATTGGGGGAACTTGTGCTCCACACAAACAAGCAACACTCAAGGCACAAAGATAGTGGTGAGCACAGTCGTTGGTTGTTGAAATCTGATTTACGGGTGAATTGTGTCAGATATTTATGCAGGAGTCATCGTACATTCCAGCATGATCAATGGTGCTTGTGTATGTTCCAGAATGTACATGTACACACTTGTTATCATCGCTTACGCGATCTGATTAGGCAAAATTCTTTCACTATAGAATCGGTGATGTTTTTGAAATTTTGGATACATGTAGGCATGTTTTGCTCTGAGCGGTAACTTCGTAAACTAGTTAGACTGTGAAAAATGGTCACCGCAATAAGTATAAACAATCTGTCAATATTTTTGGTACAGGTGCTGTATACAGGGACTGTATTCCCATACAATCACTTTTGGTATATCACTGTCATATCACTTGAGAAATGTTATCAACTTGCTTTTGTGACATGAGTCTTAGGTGGGCAGTGCTTGTAGGTGACGGTAGGCAGTTTTAGCTTATTATTTATGATCCACTTTGCTCAGACACATGTATCCTAACAGGTGTACCATGACTCTCAGCAGAAACCAGACTGTGCTTGTACACAACGCTCATGCCAGCAGCAGAAACCAGAATACTGCCCTCACTTTGCTAGTAATGCTGTGATGGGGCCTATTTGGTGGAACATAATGGCTAGATGTTCTACTTTGTAGTGTAAAAAAGGACAGATAATAAAGTTCAATCTGTGTGTTGGGCATTGCTTTCCTTAAATTTTTTTCTGTCTTCTGAATTCTGTACATAAGCCACATGTGAGTTCGTGCATCACTTTGTCTGTGCATACTTGCCAACATCCCTGAATTTTTAGTAACGTTTTACAAAAGATAAATTCTGTTGATGAAAATGATTTAAAGCTCTTGAAAGATGGGCATGGTGCGACATTACAATATGCATGCAAAAAATTGTGATGGTACGTGTGCCACCCTCTTGTGGCTGCATGCACCAGGCGAACATAAATCATAGAGCACTTGATCTGGGCAAGTTTACTCGAAAATGTTCCTAAAGCAGGTGAAATAGGCCACAGCAAAATCGCTGATAATGTCACCGTGATCAGAAAACATTGCACTGCTTGTCAGTATCTCCTGTTGTAACTCTGATGCTGCTTGCGTGCTGCATCCAAAGATGTGTTCCACCTCCCCCTCCCACATACCATGATCACTGGATATTTACGAATTTTCGCGTTCATAGGTTGGCAGGTATACCTGTGCCACCTTGTAGTTAACCTGTCCTTTGTTGTGCTACGAAGCAGTGCATCTAGCCATAATCTCACTCTACTGCCAAGCTAAATACTGAGCAAATGTGATAATGCAACCTGTTGGCTTTGTTTGAACATCGCAGCCTAGGTGATCGTGCACTGCTGAAGTCCTTGCAATGCAGTTATCACAAACTCAAGTTCAAAGCAGTTATTGCATTGCTTGAGCACACAGAATGTGAGCAGAGTGTACCATAAGTGACGTCAAGCTAGAGCAGTTTATTAATTGCGTGTATTCTACTACAAATCAGCCCTAGTGATGTGTTTGGCAGGATGCCCTAATTGAGGCCTTGTAAACCAGTTGGCTGTGATGGAAGCAGTATTACAAATGGGAAAGAAAGTAAAAAATATGTGATAGAAGAGGTGTCACTAGTACCACCAAAATGAATGCACCAACCGGCATAAGACGAAGTGTGAGTAGTGAAAGCTGCCCTTTCTGTTAACTACCATACTTGTACGTAAATAACATGACCACAAATATAATGCGAGGGGAGACTTTCAGCTTCTCCCAAAAGGAAAAAAATATATATTACAATTATACATGTCACAAACCCTAGGTGCGTTCTGAGGCTGGAAAGTTCTAAAGAAACCTTGTGTTACATTTATACAAATACTGTATACTTAAGTGGGTTGTAGCAGTAAATTATGAATAATACTTGCATTTTCCCTTCAGATCATGCAATGTTATGAAGATTGTGTACATAATATTAGTAACTTATTGTGCCACATCTGTATCTATTCTTGTGGTGCATTTGCAGGCTCTTTAAGTGCCATTCCCATGTTTTCCTCTGCTTTCAGAAATTGCACACAAGAAGTTGTGCCACATCACTTTCAACCATGACTACGGTTCCTTGCAGTACTTACTACCATGCGTGTATAGCTAGGCAAAGCAAAGATTGTACTGTTTTTCCGTCACATGCTACCTGTTGCTTTTTCTAGTTATTTACACATCTCAACTTACAACTGTTTATGCCTATTTTTGGTGTGCAGTAACACAAAAACTCGCATTACAGTTGGATGGCCAATTGACACTGGCAAAGTTCTCCAGAATGCGGTGATACAGTGCATGATACCCTAGTTATACAGGTATTCTAAGCTCACTTATAGCATAACACAGTTATGTTTGCTTACAAGGCATATGAAGTAATTGCTGTATGTAGTTATTGTAGCCAACATAGTGACTGGTTTAGAACGACAGAAAGCTGAGCTAGTTGGTAAGGATTCATTATGCAAGAAAGGGGAGGCGTGCAGACAGGACATAGAAGAAGAGAAGTGGACAACATGAATGTGGCGTTCATGTTGTCCACTTCTCTTCTTTTGTGTCCTGTCTGCACGCCTCCCATTTTTTGCATAGTGACTGGCGCAGGGTGTCTACCAACCAGGAAAACAGGGAATTCTCAGGGATATTGAAGTCTGGAAAAACTTTGCGAAAACTCAAGGAATTTGTGCTTCAATCAGGGAAACTTAGCTGTCATTTTATTGAAAGGGAACGAAAGTCTCCCTACTGCTGGCTCGAGTAAAACAAGAGGAATCGTAACGAATTTTCTTTGAGGCCGTGTCTTCGGCTGGAGGAGTTTCCGGCTTGAGATTTTCCGGACGCCCGATTTTTGTGAGATGCCCGATAATGCGGACGATTTCGCGGCACCACTAGGTTCCCCATCGAGTCAATGTATAAGAACATCTGTAATTTGAGACGCAAGAACCCTTCGCTGTCCGATTTTCCGGACTTTCTGCCGCGGCATTAATCGAAACCAACACCGCCGTTTTCATTATCTCGCCGCCTCGAACCAGCGCTCTCGCACGCAGATCTGCTGGCAGCCGTAGCCATGCTTTTCATTGGAAGAATTCGCCGCTGTCAGTAATGGCACCGACTCCGCCTCTGTAATCCTCGCGATTGGCTTCTAAGCTTAGAAAGCATGGGGCGTTGCATAATGCCGGTTCCTGAAAGGCAGCTTCGCTTCAGCACAGCAATGTTCCGCGGTGAAGCGTACGTGAAGTAGTGCGGTGAAGCTTGACAAGCGTGGGAAGAAGCAATTGCCATGGGACAGAGTACATATTCCATAATTATACACGCCTGCACCCGCCGTCTCCTGTCACAGTACGAGCACCGATATGCCTAATAAGTGTACTGGCAGGCCTTCAGAGCTTTTTCGGACGTGCCTGAGGGATTTGAGCCTTTAAGGACATAAAAGACATGCGTTCATTTTTTCGGACTGCCCGATCTGATTTTTCGGACGTTTTCGGGGCCGCTAGGGAGTACCGAAAATCGGACGTTGATTGTACAACTGACCAAGAGGACGCTTCAAATGGTCCGTGGGTCGAACGTGCGGCGGAACGAGGACAAGAACAGAAATGACCGCCGCATTGAGGAATGATGAGGAAAGGAACTGTGCCAGCTCTTGTTTAAAGGAGCTTGAGCTCAAAAAGCTAAGTGTTGGCTGACGCAGAGATGCAGGTGACGCTCATCCAAACCAAAATACACTCTTGAAAGCAGTGAAGCACGAAACGGAGGCATTGTGCGTGGGCTAAGCATATGTGAGGACAGTTGAGGTTGACTTTCCAACTGCTGAGAAAATCTCACTTGTGAAAAAGTTTGGGCCTAATACCATTGATCTTGCTATCATTTGATAGAAATAGCTCATTTTCGAAAATTTTTGCTTCTGTATACATCTTTTTATTCGTATATGAAAGTGCTCGACTCGATTTACAATAGGCTTTATCATTTTTCTTTTTCGAAAATATTTTATTTGCTGTGCATTTTACTATCTCCTACCTTCAGTTTTCTATTTCGAATAACATAAACACTGCTCCTTACTATTCAAACTGGATTAAGTTTCTTTTTTTAATTTTTTTAATATGCTTACTTGAGTGACAGCATTGGGCGACGTGGTGTCAGCCTGTCATGACATAAAATAAAGTTCTGTGTCGCTCAGGGAAAACCTGAAAAACTCAGGAAATTTGAAGATGTCAACTTGGTAGACACCCTGCTGGCGTTAAGTATTTAGTCTGAGTGGAAATGCTGTAACTGAAAATCACGTTTATTACACCTGTGCAACTACAGTGGTACAAGTTTGTTGGCAAAGGCTACCTGCAAGACTTTGGAAAAGCGGTGACATGCATTGTTATACAGAATACATAGCGCAGAAATAACAAAGGACTGGTTGAGACAGGAAAAGCACCGACTTTCAACTAAGGTTTTATTGCGGATCCTGAGCATATATATACACACATATAAATCTGCAGAACCTTAGTAAAAGATCAGTACTAAGTCATAAAACCTTAGTTGAAAGTCAGTGCAAGTCCTGTCTTGACCTGTCCTTTGTTCTTTCTGTGCTATGTATTCTGTATAACGATTAATTGCCAACATGCCCAAACTTTTTCCCTCCTGAAGTGACATGCATCTTTGCAGGAACGCTGCAATGCTATTTTGCTTTGAAAGCCGGATACCACTAAGAGACCATCAGGTTTTTAGGAATACAGATTGTTGTGTCGAATAGATGTTTCTGCTCATTCAATGTTAAGAGAGTTTGCCTTACAAGAGTAGCTGCTGTAAGTAGTCTCCTGCATTGGCAGTAGTTGTGCCACTACAGTAATGCCTCACAAATTCATTTCCCAGTCTGCTTCCTTCATGTTATCTTGTGCAACTATCCCTTTTCAGCTGGACAAAGTGAAAAGTGATGGTAAAGGTGAATACAATAAAACTAATTAATTTAGAGACTCTGGTAATGTGGCTCTAAACAGTTAGGCTGCCATTTCACTATGCGGCTTTGCCTTTGTCTTTAGGCAGCACTGGCTTACAGAGTGAATTATGCACAGCCACAACTCTTTCATTACACATCGCAGTGGGTGGCTTACATGGCAGGTCCATTGAATTTCTTCGAATTGGGCATAATCTACCCCTCAGGAGTACATATTGATTGCTGGCCTTTTCTGCCTTTTCTCTGAATGGACATTGTAAGATGCGCAAGTCTGGATTTCAGCGAGTTTATTAGTGGTAAACGCATTTTTCTGGCGTGAACAAATCACATTGCTTCAAAATGAGAGCCACATGTTAGATGAAGTGCGAGTAAAATTGTAGAGCTAAAATTGAACTCTCTTGTGTGGTATAGCACATGAAGTAATATTTTTGGCCAAAGCGTATACTCAAATACCTGCTAGATTCAGACAATCCCAGGATAGGTCAAAAACATAATTAGCGAAAGCTTCTGCACGGGCACAAAGGGCGCCCCCAAGCCAATCGTCGAGCATGGGCGGTATGAGGGAAAGCCTAACGAGACCTTAGATGAGGACTTCACTATACAAGAGATTAGAGCAGTGCTGCAAAAACTCAATACGAAATCGGCCCCGGGGCCAAACGAGATTAATAACAAGATGCTAAGAAACCTGGATGATCAGGCAATAGAGATTATTACGGAATACATAAATGAATGCTAGGCCAAGGGCGCCATACCACAACAGTGGAAGGAAGCACAGGTTATACTTATTCCTTAACCCGGCAAACCAATTAATATAGCAAATCTACGGCCGATATCTCTCACCTCTGGCACAGGAAAGCTTATGGAGCTTGCATTCCTTATCAGATTAAACAATTACCTCGAAGAAAACTAAATATATCCAAATACTATGTTGGGCTTTCGGGCTGGACTTTCCACTCGGGACGTTATGCTGCAAATCAAGCAGCTAGTGCTAGGCAGTAAAGCGAGGTCCACCAGAGCTATATTAGGGTTGGATCTTAAGAAAGCATTTGACAAAGCAGCAAATTCAGCCATTCTCAATCGGGTCAGCAACCTAGACCTAGGAGAAAGGGCATACAATTACATTCGAGACTTGTTAACAAATACGAAGTCTACCCTCACCATGGGGGAACTCGAGTCTGAGGTCAGGGACATGGGCAGTTTGGGTACGCCTCAGGGCTCCGTGATATCGCCCATGCTCTTTAACCTCATTAGGTTAGGATTGTCGTAAAAGCTCGAGGACATCGAAGGAATCAATCACTCCTTATACACGGATGATATTACCATGTGGATCTCGCAAGGCAGTGATGGAGAGATAGAATAGAAATTACAGGAAGCGGTAGATAAAGTGATGGAGTACCTTACAGGCACTGGGCTTGAACGCTTTCCAGAGAAATCAGAGCTTTTCCTTTACAGACCTACCCTCAAGGTCAGGCCGCCCAAGGGATACATCAAGGAGAGAGAGTACGAGGAGATACAGATTCATACAAAGAATGGTGGCGCCATCCCCATTGTTAAACAAATTAGGGTCCTGGGACTCAACATTGAATCGAAGGGAACTAACGACAAAACTCTTGGAAAGCTCGTTACCAAGGTTACTAATGCCATTAGGTTGATCAGGAGAATCACAAACAGATATCGGGGAATGAAGTAGGCTAGCATTGTTAGACTCATTCACTCTTTTGCTCTAAGCCACATCATTTACGTAGCTGCATACCTTAACTGGTACAAGGCAGAAAAGGACAAAATCAATACACTCATAAGGAAAGCTTTTAAGCAGGTCATAGGCTTACCCGAAAGCACCAGTACTGAGAGATTAATGAAGCTGGGCATGCATAACACCTTAGAAGAATTGATTGAAGCTGAGAAGATAGCTCAGTTGGAAAAGCTTGCCAGCACCCGGACTGGCAGAAGCATACTCAAGATATTACGAATTAATTACCATAACCAGCAAGGACACAAGGTTGCATTGGCCAGAGAGATTAGAAGCAGGATTCAAATCCCAAATTTACCCCGGAATTCAATCAGGCTGGAGTATGCACCCGGAATTCAATCAGGCTGGAGAACGAGCAGAGCTAAAGCTCTACTCAAACAGTATGGCAATGACAAGGAAGCGCTATTTGTGGACACCGCGGAGTATTCAAATCAGCAAGCATTTACAGCAGTAGTAATTAATACAAAGCAAAAAAGCATACACACGTGCTCAATCAAAACCAGAGTATCTGAGGTTGCGGAGGAAGTTGCCATCGCTCCTCCCAAATATAGATACATAATTAGAGACTCTCAATCGGCTATACGAAATTACACCAGAGGACGGATATCAGCTGAGGCTGCAAGAATTCTAAGCAGTAAAGCTAAACTCATATCATGTGAGGAATTTCACGACAAGAAAATCATCTGGTTTCCAGCCCATACAACGTGCGAATCCACCACCACCCCAAACTTTAACGAGTTTGCCCACCGTGATGCGCGAGGACTAATTAACCGCACCCGATAAGGTGGGGGGGAGGGAAAGGGAAAGGCTCCGACTGAGGAGGAGATGGAATGGAAGGATAGGGATAGACTCTTCTCATTCAGTGACATTACTCAATTCTATAGAAAGTTGAGGTGTATATATCCACCTCCTAGCCCAAAATTGGATACGTTTCAGGCAGTTGACTGGAGGCGTATTTAAACCAGAACTTACACGAACTCGGTACACCTTAACCGCATGTTTCCGGAATTATACCCTGATGTCAAATGTAAATTATGTGATGATAGAGGAGCCATCCTAGAGTGTATACTCTGGGATTGTGCAATAGTTCAGAGGAGAATTGCAATCCTCACCGGATGAACTAGAGCGTGGTGGAGAGCCACACTGACTAGCTCAGGTCTTCAGGACCAACTTTGGGCCATCCAGCAAGCCCAGGAGGCTACCGAGAGACAGGATCTCTCTGCTACCCCCAGCGTGGCCTAGACCTAGGCCATCAATTGCAGGATAATTAATAAAGTTGTCACACACACACAAGCCAAATTTTATTTTGCTTTCAGCCTAATATTTTGCATCCAGTGAAAATCTATTACTGCATGATTGCCTAGATGGCATGGCTAAAGGTTATTTTTGACTGAAAAACAAATGAAAATGTTTCGTAGTGGCCACATGGCACAGCAGACGATGCACTTAAAGAAGCAGAGGCAATAGTGGCGCCAACTTACAACTGATCCATTAGTTCAATGAATGTACTAGGAATTTTTTTAGGCCATACAGAACTTTTATTAAAAATTATCTGTGGCAGATAGTATACCGTACATTCCGGTGTATAACTTGCACCCCCCCCCCCCCCCACACACACACAATTTTCGAGAGTTTCGAAAAGATTTGTATACAAGTTGTACTGGTATACAAGACGCACCTATTTTAACTTGGTCAGCACGTTGGCACTTGTGTGGCTGCTTGCTGCCACTTTGTTGTGACCTCAAGCAGGTGAGCTGAGAGTCGAGTTTCTTTTCCCCCTCTCATCCAGGACACCGTCAGTGATGGATCAGTGTGGTCACACAGTATTAACCGTGACCTTGAGTAAGATTACTGGCAATATTGAGCAGGCGTGATCAGCCCACGTGCTCTGCCCAAAAGAAGACAGCATGTGAAAGATTGCGGCTCTATAAGGATGGTTGCTTCATGCTTGCTTGACGGTGAAGCGCAAATGCCACATCACTCAAAGGTGGCAGCGAAAGGCATGACAGTAGTGCTCTTCCTTAGCCCAGTTTCAGTTTTCAAAGGGAAATTGCGCGGAATTCATTATGATGCAGAAAGTAGCAGCATAGCTTTTTTTAATGTCTCGAACTAGCTATGTTGGGACGACTGGCTTCAAAACGCATGATTTTATGCACATATAAGACGCACTGGTGACAGTTCTGAAAAAAAAAAAGGAAAAAAAAAAAGACTGAACTAGACTTGTACACCGTAAAGTACGGTAATTCGAATTTTAACTCGGTTTCTCGTAGAGGTGGATATTACTAGCACAATAATTTGAAATACACAATTGGTTAAATAAAGCTTTACGATAAGTTCCTACTAGTACTTCATTTTACTACTTAAATTACTTTACAGCTCATATTGCAATTTACAAATTGTAGCCGGTGAGTTGGCGAGGCATATCCAGTTGGAACGAATTCTAAAGACAGCATTGGTTTCGAAATATGCACCATCAAACTTCCACTAAATATGCGCAGTTGTTCCACATTCCTTTTTTTAACAAATGCCATTTTATGAATTCAAGCATGAAAGTAGCGGGACCACCAATGTATTTCGTTGGACACTTCGGGAATTAATATCTCAAACTGGTGTTATCCTGAAAAAGTGTTCCAAGTGGGTATGCCTTGTGGACTCAGTCTACAATCCTTAAATTGAAATATGTCAAAGTAATTAGTTAAAACTTAATTACTAAATTACAAAAAAAAAGTTTTTTTTGCTACTTGTCATCATCATGGTTGCAAATTCCTTCTCAACGAACACTTTCAGTCATAGAAAAGTGACCGACTAGTATCGGTAGTGAACTGACTGCACTTTGTTGTCAACATTATGCTCTACTGTACCAACTTGCATTAAAGGCCATCTGCAATGAAATTTTGGGCCACGTAAAAAGCCTAGTTTCAAATAGTATAGATACAAAGCAGCCCCCTGAGTGGTGTGTCTTGACAGGCTTCCAAAAGTAGATGTTCTTGATAACAAAATTAAAATTTTCCGTCATTGCTGGAGGTGGTACATAAGATTGTTCAGCTATGAGATTAGCCATTGCCTGTGGTGTGCCGAAAAATCTTGGAGGCAATGTGCTGGGACTTTCGTCATACCTGCCAACCACGTTATCCGCTTAGGTGCATGTAAAGGCTTCCAATAAGAAAGTTAAGACAATTACCAGCCCTCCAGCTTCACCAATATTTCTTTAGCAGCATACACAACTCGTAGCAATTTCAGCCCAAGTGAAATTGTGTTGCAGTTGGCATTTAAGGTAGTTGCTTGACGTTGCGAGGCCGAGGCCATATTTCTTTCTATTGAGATCAATGGCTGAGCATGGTCAGAACATGATGGCAGTACAAAATGAGGCAACTTTATTCACGCATTTGCCTTTCCAAGCATACATGATCCCATGTCAACACACTCCTGTGCATATCACAGTTGGAAAGAAATAATGAACAATCACACAGTGTTCACGTTGCCGAGTTGACCAAATTTCAAAATTTGCACACAGTGTGGTACTGTTGCATTGAAATCAATCTGCTCTGATCTTGCACATGGTGCAGTTAAGTATTTTGTTTCTGCTGTTACATGCACTGAAAAAAAAAAAAAATGCCTTTCTTTTTCAAGGCTAGAAACCATTCCTATGCATGTCCGCTGGGGGGCCACCATTATGGTACTGCCACGTAAAATGCTTTGCTGTGGTGAAGAACAAGTACAATGCGCCGTCGTTGGGGACGAAACTGAGAAAGGCTTTTAGTGTTATGTTCTCCAAGACGTTAAGCTCAATTTATGTGCATGTTACGTGGCAGCAATGCTTTCTTTCCACACAGCTGGTGGTCGAACATTTTTAAAGCCTTCCTTCCACTTTCTACCAGCTTTTTCTTTTTCCTGGTGGCACCAAGGAACATCCCTTAAATGAAAGAAAAGGGCCTTCATACTTGAAAGAAAAAAAAAAATAGAGGACAACTTAACAAACGTAACGCAACAAACAAAACACAAACTGTGGTTACTGAAATCAACAGTGCCACTTTTACAACAACAGAGATTCCGACAGAACACATGCCTTTCCACCCAAACACACACTTTTCGTGACCTTGTCGTTATGAAAACGAAGAGAGAACAGGCTGGTTGCCGCTGCATATATCACAGACAAAAGAAATGTGAGAAGATGAAACTAGTGTCCACAGGTCCCATCTTCCCGGAGTGGTAGAAAAAAAAAGTTGTTACACCTGAGTAGTAAGTCTCACCCTGCCCACATTGACAAGTCACAATGACTTCCTTCCCCTCTTTGTTGTCTTTGTATGAGAACAAGGGAAGCAGACAAAAAAAAAGTGCAGGAATAGTTTGCCCTCACATTAGTTAATGTGAGAATCATAGAACAAACAGCCTAGCAAACTGCTTGTGCCCCTCAGTCCCTCCAAGCACAGATTTGGTGTGCCACAGGGAGCATGTCAATGACTTCGTAGTTCTTTCCCTACCTCAGCTTTTAGCTGTGTGTGTGCTTTCTAGTGCTACTAAGCTGCAGCCTTTACAAAAAAAAAAAAAAAAAAAAAAAGAGCATGATAGGCAATGCCACAACACCGAACAGGTACAATGCACCAGGATGTTGAACTACAATAACCGTCATGGCAAAGAAAAGCAAATGTCATTCACTCTGCTCTGTGCAATCTCATCCATGCTGCAGTTTTGTGAAACACAAGGATGCATTACAGCACGACCCATACTGAGGCGGGATGCTTGAATTCACAGATGGAAAAAAATAAATTCCCTTAACAGCACGTAATGTGCTTTTTGGTGTTACACTCAACACAAGACAAGCCTTTTGATCCATTCACAAGCAACCTGCCAAAGTTGCAGATGTTTTGTACCCATAACAATGCCCAGCATTTCATAATCTGTGGGAGGGAATAGCTAGATGTACACACCATGTAAGACAATTCACACTAATGCGGGGAGAGTTTTGCACAGGGTGACATGGAACCACCACAGCCATAAATACACATACTAGAATTGTGTCGGCACTACAAGGCCACTAGCCTCTGCCTGCCGACAGGGCAAACACTGCCCGGAGAACTTTGCAGGGCAGCATCAGGAGGGTGCTGCTTTCCTTTCTTTGCTGATGCGACCGGTTTGTGTGGTTGACTAAACGGGTAGGCAGCCAATGGAGAGTCCCACATCCCTTTAGGAAAACAACACATAGCAGTAGCAAGTAAGGTGGGAAACGTCCTTCACAGCAGCACGCTAGGAAGAGAGGAACCACATGGGGGCAAGATGTTTGGCACTGGGGCACGCACACCCCTCCCAGTCAAAGCAGGTCGGAGCTCATTGGGTCGGCAGCCACGCTCGAAGGGCCACTGCTGCTAGGCCGAGACTTGTTGGGTTTCTTTGCTGAGCTGCCAAAAGGCTGCAGACGTTTGTCCTTCTTTTTTCCCACTGCTCCTGCCATTGTGAACATGCGAGGTGTACAATACTTTAATTTCATTCATTCTATTTCAACATGCCCCCCACAGCATCAGTTTGTCACACCACAGACTTGGAGCATTTGAAATTATTTCCCACAGTGTCCGTGAACACGAATGATGAATGTGCTAGCAAGGCACAGATATCGCATGTGTCTGTTGCCTCCCACATTATGGTGCCCAAGCTTATATCTTTTCTAGCTTTCCTTTGTGCGATAGGCATATGACACACAGAAGGATTCAGACAAGATAAAAACCAATAAAAACATTAAAAGTTGCTACCACAAGCCAAATTTTATTGATCAGACAGGCACTTGACATGCAAGAAGCTTGTTGTATAGTATCGCAAGCAAGAAGCATTTATCAGTTCTAGGAACAGCACTTTTGAAGTAACCGTATTTACTTGCATAACGATTGCACCCCTGAAATTTTGTCGTCAAAAATTTTTTTTTTCCGCATAATGATCGCACCCCAAACTTGCCGCAACGATATGTTGTGTGCCAAGTCTAGCTAATTATGAATGCGCTTACCATCTGTCAAATGCTACGCGAACGACTCTTCAAGACATACCAAGCGGTCTGCACGCACCAAACAGATTCTTAAGCAGGTGCCCCATTTCATTCATTCCTTTCATCACTTCCATGATAAAACAAAGCAAAATCTACAACCAAACTTGCCTTGGCTTTATTATTTGTAGGCTTTATAATGGTTGTGGTGAACAACAACAAAAAAAAGGCGCCTTTCGATTCCTCTCATCTGCACTCGTGCGCATGCAACAAACCGCAAGCGGCAACGATAATAGCCACGTTCATGATATGCTAGAGGTGTACCCTATTCATACGCCAATGCTTGTAACACAGCTAGTATATTCACCCACCCTTAGCAGAGACATGCCGTATTAGGATTGCAGTGATGACAAGTGCCGCAGCTTTCGCAGCGTGCCCGCCATGTGTTTCTGTCACTGGCAGCTAAGTGCGCCCATCTCTGTTTCTGTCCCCTCAGAGTGGACATGGCTACGTTATTGCCGCAAACTTGCTGATATTAACGATATTATTCATTACTGATACGGAAGAAACTGTTTCAATGCACGTAATGTACTCACGAGAAGAAAAAAAAATTGTGTTTGGCACGTTCGGCATGCTCCGCCGGCCACCATTATTGTTTTGGTGTCCCGCACTGTTACAGCGGCAGCCGCCTATTTGTTGACCTGTTGTCATCCTGCAGCAAATGCGGGATGGAAAAAAAAAAAAAAAAAAGAAAAAGGAAATTCTTTTTGCGGAAAATTCACCCCGCGTAATGATTGTACCCCTGAATTTGCGTCAATTGTTTTGACAAAAAAAAAAGTGTGACCATTGTGCAAGTAAATACAGTAACCTCAATATATCGAAGTAAATCTAAAAAGTTTCTTGCTCACAAAAACATGCGATGAATATATGTTTGTAACGTATATTGGATATAACGAAGCTATTTTGTGTTGGATGCAACTGTTATATGCCAACAACTGACCGAATTTGCACATAACATAGTGTGTGCGCTAGACAAAAGAAAAACAATAGATTGTGTTTCTTTAGATTTCAAGAAGGTGTTTGACACTGTACCACACTGTTTACTTCTTGAATAAATGACCGTGTACGGCATTAATTCTCAAGTCATTTCATGGGTTGCTGATTACTTGACATTGCACCACCAGTTCATTAGTGTTAATGGTGCCTGGTCCTGTTCAGCGCAGGTAACATCAGGCATCCTACAAAGTTCGGTGTTGGGACCGAAATTATGCCTAATATATATAAATGATATAACTGAAAGTATATCACATACAGCTGTTTGCAGATGATTGTGTTTTGTACAGGGAAGACGGTGTTACACAGGCCAAAATTTTTATTCAAATTTACTTGGATAAAATTAGCAACTGGTGCACCTGTTGGCATATGCAGTTGAGCCTAAATAAGACAGTTTACTTGGAATTTACTTGTAAAAAGGTACTCTCTGAAACTTCATACACGATTAACAATGTCAATATAATTGAGGTTACTGAAAACAAATATTTAGGAGTTTATTTCACCTCTAATATAAATTGGCAGTGACATGTTGACTACCTAACAGGGAAGGCAAACCAGAGACTATGGTTCCTTCGCTGGAATGCCAAAACTTTAATACGTCAACTAAAGAATTGCTTTATAAAACATACATGCATTCTGTTCTTGATTACGCATGTTGTTTGGGACCCCCCAACAGTGCGCAACATAACAAAACTTGAAATGGTACAGAATTTAGCTGTTCAATTTGTTTCTGGACGTTATGATAGAAACTTCAGTCCTATACGCATGACATAATTATTGCGATGGGACACACTAGATTGTCAATGACGCAGACTTCGATCAAAATTTTTTCATACTGTTTATCATGCAAAAGTTGGTATTGCCAGGAATATTTATATAAAGGAACCTAACTATCATTCCCATAGTGTTGAGCATCAGTATAAGGTATTGAAATTTACGTGCAGAACAGTTATTCCACATTTTTTTCCTTAAAACAATGTGTGAATGAAATCGATTAGATAAGTCTGTGGCAATTACATCGTCTAATGAAATCTTTTTTTGCACTTGTCAAATAATTCTTTTTGAATTTGAGTCGCTGAGCATTCCTGCCACCTCCTGTGATTCGTACTGTATATATCAGGCTTTTTCTTGGGATTTATTTGTGTCTATAGCTGTTCGTATACAATAAGCCGTTGTTCAGTACTAATTTACATTTCCTTTTTAGTGAGTTCATTGTGTTTATTATTGTATACATTTCTACTAATGCACTAGAGTATGCTCACCTGTCTTGACTGATTGTTAAGATGTTCTTTGCCACTGTTATGTGTGTACGTTTTCTTTTTTTGTTCTGCTGCTCGTGCTTGCTACCACCCTGTATGCGTTGTAATCTTTTTTTATCTCCCCCCTCCCCCCACAGTGACGCCATAAGGCGCTGTGGTTATTACGTAAATAAAATAAATAAATAAAGTATATATAATATAACAAGGTTAAGCTTCATAAGCTGCAGCAACACCATTGGGAAAGTGTAGACTGCTGAGCGACCAGTATAAAAGTAAAATATTTCATGTCAGTCATGACAATAGCACTTTAGATGCTGTTCTCACATCAATAAACAAGTTTTGCCTGCTGGGTGACCTCGTGGGGAACTTTTTCAGTGCTTTTTTGCTACCAGCAGGTGTAAATGAAAGTGGCCTGTGCTAAGAGTGGAATTTGTGTAAGTGGTAGTACTAATCAAAACGAGTTTTTCTGCAGATTGCCCGTGAAACGGAAAACACTTTAGCAGACATGTATATTGGTTGCCAGATAAAAGCTACATTTGGCCAAATAAAAAGACCTCATACGTGCAGGTGTTGCAGTGCCTAGGTTGTCATTCATGGACCTGTGGCTTTTTGTTTAGACTTCTACTGATAACCATGCCCTTTAGCTGTAGTTTCCACTTCAGCGCCTCACCACTGTGAAACAGAGTATATGAATTTTCTAAGTGAAAAGGTTTAACCTACCACCAAGTGTTTTTCCCAACCAACATACTCACCATTGTTGCTTTGGAAGCTACCATCTGCAGGGGAGGAATTGGCAGAACTGACGCTTTCCCACATCTGCCCGATTGTGTCATGCAGTGCATGGTTGTCGGCCTCGTCAAAAGTGTCCACGTCAATGTGCACCTCATCACCAGTGTCTGCAGATAGTGTGCTGCTTCTGCAAGAGGATGGGCGGGGAAAGTATGGGGGTGGGGATGAAAAGAGGGAAAATAAGCCCATGCTGATGAGTTTTAATGACCAAGGTTGTGTGAGTGTTTGTGATTAGAAATACTAACTGAATAGTACTTGTTATTTGATTCATATTTAATTTGAAAATTCACTATAAAAAACTTCATTATGGGGTTTTACGTGCCAGAAGCACGATCTGATTATGAGGCATGCTGTAGTGGGGACTCCGAAAATTTGGACTGCCTTTAATGTGCACCTAAATCAAAGTACACGGGTCGCTATTCGAAGTTGTAGCATGTTTGTTTCTGCTGAATATAGGGGGCAGCATTTATTGTAGTCTACGAGGAGAAAGCCAGGTGCAGGTGGCAACTGTTCTGAATGATTCTGCAGCATGGAAGCCGCAGTTGCTGCAGGCAGGCACTAGTAGCTGCACAAACACATGGATGTGCGTCATATTCGACTTATGAGAAAATTTCACTATACAGACACTCGTGCTATACAGACACTCCTGCTAATAAAAAAAAATGTTTAGGCATGCATTACTGCATTATTGCAGCATGTTGTGAACTTTTCAAAAAAAAAAACTGCACCTTTGAAGTGCAGGCAGTGCAGCAAGGTACTGCACACAGACACTATGGTTTTATTAGCTCAACATACAAATGAGGACTTGCCAGTTAGAGAAGAAATATTTTTCGAGTTTACCTAAGCCAATGCACCTATATTTACCAGTTCATTTGCTTCCTCTGAAATCTGCAGGCTCCCTGGAACTCGGTTTGGTTATTCTTCATGTACCATGTCAAATTTCGTGGGGTAAATGAACTATAACAATGTAAAACAAAAGTGGAGTTGGGAATGTGCAATATCAGTGCATGACTTTTAGACGGCCAACAGAGTGTTCAAGATTTTGTTATAAGCTACAATGGCAAATGCACATGGTCCAGCCGTTTACAAGCAAACGTTTCACTGCACAGTTGTGCATGGCAACTATGTTACTTTTAAGTCATTGCAGGCATCAGTAGCTTACTCATCACAGTTGTCAGGTGTAGTTGCAGTGCAGAAAGCTGGCTGCTTCCCTCGGTCTCATCAATGGCCCGATTTGTTTACTTCTAGAGAATTTATTCATGGTTGGCTAATTTTTGTGTTTGATACATGACAACTATGACCCTCATGTTTCAAATTATCCAAATGCACACATGATGCTAATGCTAGTAGCAGTGACTGTGACAATCTAAAAACAAAATGGCTCGTACCCAGTGCCTTGATTCAAAAGGAACTGCCTGACTGCTTTGCGTTGCTCGTCCGTGTGCTGGGGGCAACGCTGAGAGCGGGTGCACATTTTTTTAGTGTGCTCAGAGATCACTCCACACATCTGGAAGCAAAGAGAAGAACATAGAGCACAACTTCTCTACCACTGAACTTGCAGTTGTAAAATAAAGCGTATGTATAAGCCGTTTTAAGACTATGAGAAACATTGAAGGGCTAAAGCAACATTATGTTTTAAAGCATAAAATGAAAACACCATCTCCAACAACCAGCAAATCTTTACTGCATACAAACCACCACCTCAGCACTTCAGGAACCTTAAAGATGGCATTTTGGTATGTAATAGTTACAAGGATTGCTAAGAACCCTGCTATGGGCAGAAAAGACAGAGATGGAAGGCATAGCCAGCAAATGCATAATGACAGGCGATTTAACAGTACAGAACCCATAACACTGCGAATGATGAAGTTGGCATGCTTAAATGAAAAATTAGAATCTGGTGTTTTACGAGTCAAAATTGCGATATGATTACAAAGCACATTGTAGTGGGAGGTTCGGGATTAATTTGGTCACTTGGGGGTTATTTAACGTGGACCTAAAGCATGGTACACAGGTGTTTCTGCATTTTGCCACCACAGAAATGCGGCCACCCGCGACTTCACGTTTAGCAGCGTAACGCTGTGGCCACTAACCAATCATGGCGTGTGGCATGCTTGGTCTTGTTATGGTACAAGAGGGGAACCTTGTGAACTACATGAATGCAATTATGTGTGTGCCATGATCATAAATTGTACAATGTCACAATAACTAAAATAAGAATATTACACAATGATAAATGGGTATGCCAAATATTGCAAATGTCTACTCTCAGGAAAGAGGGAAAGAAAAAGAAGAGGGAATGTAGACAAAAGCAACTTTTATTGACGCCATCTTTTACTTTTAAGAAAGAACAGCCTCCCTGGCACAAAAGTGTTGTCTCTACATTTAAAAAAAGAAGGGGGGAGAAAAAGTGTCTATATTAAACTAATGTTTGAACCTTGGCTTAAAGGCCAACTGCAATGAAATTTTTGATTGCATTACAATCCTAGTTTTAAATAGCGTAAATACATAGAGCTACCTCGGTGCAACATTTTGCATTTCATGTACGAGTGGCTGCAAGAAACTTACAAATATAGGTGTTCTTATAACAAAACTGTGAGGGGGAGAAAATGCTGCTATAACTGCTCATTAAAAACGGTGCATAACTCGAAACATTGAGAACCAGTGCAGCTCCTCAACATGACCAAGATTAGGTGGCATCCATGGCGCATTGGAAATCTCAGAGGTGGTGGGCTGGAATTAGCACCACATCTGCTAACAGGTGCACATACAGTGTGCTTAGATGATATTTAATGTCTGTTAATGAAACAATTAGACACTTATCAGCCACTTGGCCAAGATTGCTTCTATAGTATGTACTACTAATTTATAACCAACAAAAGTGAAATTTGATTGCTGTTGGCCTTCAACTTGCATAGTGCTAAAGGGACCCTGAAACGATTTTGGCGATTTTCTACAAACGTACTGAGTCGTTAGAGTAGGTCCTTCTGATCATTAATTGATGCATCTAAGTGCTCTGCGTAAAACGTGTAATTTATTATAAGGTTATAAATATACACATCGCTGCCAATCGTAGCACACTGCTCGGCGGAATTTTAAGCCGCCCCTACCCATATGATGCAAATAACCCATATGACGTCACGTGGGCGAGCTATCTGATTGGCTGACCAGGGCGCGTGGTCGATAATTTTTCCAACTGTATGGTAAACAAATAATCTTCGTAATAGTTGGAATGTTAGTTCATTTGTTTTTATAAAAAGAAAATAACATAAAGAGAATGCACAAGAACAATTTTTCAGTACACTTCAGCACTTCCGGCACACAGCAAGTGTCGTCTGCTTGTGTTACAACGTACTCCATTTTGACGAGAGCTCCGCGGTCAGATTCGGTTTCAGTCTTTTCGCGAGCACTATGATTCGACTTTGTTGCCTTGTGGACTGCAAACCTAGCGACTGGCAATATGTCAAGCTGCGACATCGTGTCCCTCTGCAAGGCAGTATACAAGCGAACTGGCTGCTGCGCAGGGGACTGCCGGTATCCGATCGGCGCCAGGATTTGCGCGTTTGTGGCCGTCACTTTACACCGGAAGATTACTAACGCAATACAGTTTCGCGAGTCCAGTATTAGGGCAAACGCAAGCGCAAGGGGACAGGGTCTGGCCGCTTGACTGTGCCGGGATGAGCCACGAGATGAGCAGAAGGGCAAATGCGAATGGTCTGCACGGTGCAGCCACCTGGTGGCACAGAGCTCAACCATACACAGTAGCAGCAACGAAATGTATTCTTCTTTACTGCTGGTGTGTATTTTTCGCAGGAGTGTAATCATCAACACGTTGATTTATATATGTTTAAAATGCTTTACACTTGGTTAGAGCAATATTAGCGCTTTGTTTGACTGGTTAAGCCCGGCAAGTGTCTGGACCGTGCAGACCGATCAGGCTGCTCACGTACGTCTAGGTTAAAGTTCCTTCATCAGCTTGAGTTTATGCCTCCAGTCATTTGCCGAAATGACCAGCTTGCCTGTTTTTAGTGGAGTACCGGACACGTTCGGCGCTACGACAGAATGCTCGCAACGCACGCTGCTTCGATAGCTCTCGGTCGACGGCCAAGCGGCTAGCGGAGAGGTCTCGCGCGGGAGGGGGCGTGCTCCTAAACAACCGGAAGTGAACGATGTGACGTCGAATCGTGACGCTGAACCAGTGAAGGCGGAGCTTAGCGCCGCTCGCTCGGCGAGCGAGTTGAGGAGGAAAAGCATAGCTAGGGAGGAGGGTAACTTCTAATTGCTTGCAGCTCCATTAATACGTAACGCTTCACTTAAATTGTGGTGCGAATGTTCTACTTAAGCTGTACCCTACGCGCCTACAAAATTTGTCCGAACCGTTTCAGGGGCCCTTAACCCTGTATACTGCTTTAATTTTTACACCAGGAATGATTAAGAGCTGCTGTTTACTATATCAGAAAATGCCATAAATGAGTTGAAATGGCACCATGCAAATGGCAGCATTGAAAACTTGAAGCTCATAATTTCATTCTTTGAGCCTTTGTGTTATTGATATTTAGATCAGAGCATCAATGCCACAAAGCTTTAGATTCATACCTAACTCAACACAAGCTACTAAGCAGAAAAAAAGAGCCAATATGCAACTGTTTTAAAGGAGTCAGATGGTGAACACAAAAGAGCTGCTCATCAAAATGTGCAATTGACATTTGTCATACAATCACTATTCCAAAGAAATACATTCAGATTTGAATATAATGTGTCAAGAGCAAGTCAATGGTAAATAAATTATTACTGCTTGTTTGGGTTACTGAAACTCAACATCAAAATGCAGAATGTATAAACAAGCCTTGAATTTCATTATATCAAACAGTTGCTTGAAGCATAAGTAAAGCAACTTACCTGTGTCAACAAAGCCTTTCTTTCCTCTGAAATTAATATTGCAAATTGAATTGTACTCATTAACCAGTATTGCCAATTTTTCAAAAGCCATATTTAAGAAAAGATATGTGCACTGTAACAGGAGCATACCCATTGAAAGGCTTTCATAAGTTGAGATGTTGTTTGAGGGTTCTCCTGATGCACTGCTAGTGCTTGCTTGTTCTCCTGAAATTGTTCAGCATAAGTTCATGGTTGCATGTTTAAAAAGACAGTTGGGTGGGTTGCCAAGTGCAAGCCATACGGGGCAATGCTATGTCTTTACAGTCCTTTTTCATGTGGTTATGTATCCATCTTAATGGTGCTTTACAGAGAAATGAGTTATCCTAGACTGGTATAGAAATGTGCATGAGCCAGTCTTACTAAACTTCATCTCACAAATCATTTACAGTGCTGCCAAAGGTACGAGGCATACACGGGCAATATGATTGAGCAGCACAGTATAGTTCACCCCCATCGAAATGCAGCCACCGTGGCCGGGATGGAAGTGTTAGTTGGATTTGGCATGAGACAACTATGCGTGTGTCCAGGGCCTAATAGGTAAAGCAGTGGGCTATTATGCTTGGGGAATTTGGTTTGAAGCCCCCTATCAGACACAACACTCTTTTGTTATAATTTTGTTTTATTCAAAAGATGCAAGACGAGACAGGGATTTATTTATGACAAACTGCCTGGCAAAGACTGAGTCACATTGGTATGGAAGTTGGCTGTGCATAGCACTTTGAAAATTCTCACACTATACTCTGCTCCATACGTAGCACTCAACGCCGTGGAAGCTATGCAAGAAGTGTGGCCAAGAAAAGTTGTCACTCCACGAGTGCTAGAGCTGCACACAAACTTGAAAGATCAGGTCACTTACTAAGTGACCCAATCCATGACATACATGAATCCATCCACGAATCATGACTCAGATTGAAAGGTTCGGTCAGCAACCTAATCTTTCAATCATGCATTTACCTGACCAGACGGTTTACTGTCAAATGCTTCACTTTACCACCAAGCTTGTGCATATGCGTAATGACAATGAAAGAAGAAAGATAAACCTCACCATTTTTAGGTTTCCCTTTGATTCTACGTGTACAGTTCTTATCTTTCCTTTTCTTGGCTGCTGCGCAGTGAAAGAAAGCATATAGAAAGCATTATGCCTTTCTGCTTATAAGCAGCAATGCAAAGAGCTTATTTGATTTTTTACAAATACTGGGCAATGTAGTTCTCTAAATCAGCCACAATCTTAGATTATGTACACTTACCCACATATTCTCAAACCATCCCAGAGAATTTTTTCCTCCACTACACTGAGTTGAGCACAGGGCCACCTCCTGACTGAAGTCACTAGGCTTCTCAAGAATTGATGCAAAGTGTCAATGAAGCGCAGTGACCACTTCAGTTGAGAGGAGGACTGCCATCAACTTTCTCGAGTCAAGGTGGAGTGAATGGACGTTTTAGAATACGGAAGTTAGTATTCATGCCACCACTATCAAATTGTGTTTAAAGCATCAACAACATACCAGCTGTTCTTTTCTTTGAAGCTTAAAAAAAATTGCCTGTAACAGATAGCTCAATTCTTTTTGTTCAGATGGACTGCTTGAAGTGCAGTCCACTTGTATATTACCTGTACAACAAACTCATGCAAGATTATTACATTACATTACATTACATTTTAAATAATTACTTCAGGGTACGTGTTGCCAATGCAGAATTGAAGTCTAGCAGCACTGAATTGTTCATCTAGAGCTAGTTTCAAATGTCATGCCCCATTTACTATTTTATTCAAATAATTATTTGACATAAAATTTTCTAGAAAACAGCTGTACAGCTGCCCCAAAAGTACCACCGGATCAAACCAATCTTTAAGTCAACATATTTTGTAGCACATTTTGAGTAGCACTTGTACTAAAACTGGTGCTGGTCTTCGGTTTACTACTAAATGGTCTTCAATAAAGCAACTGCATTCTAAAGTAACTGATAAAGATGATTAATAAATCACATTCATTGGCCAATTATAATTGGCTGAGCTTACTAACCTCCACCTCCTCTTGAAGTCATTCAAGTGGAATGGTAGAACTGCACAAAGCGTCCTAATCAAATTTTAATAGTCAATTTAAGATTTAAAAAATTAATAAAGACAAGCAGCTGCTGCTAATAATAATAATTATAAGAAAAATATTTTCCTTGTCACCTACAATGCACAACTGCACTGCAACATGCAATAAAAAGAAATTTCATTCCTCACGTTTTCGATCGGACAGGTAGTTCCAGTCACTGTCATTATCATAGTCATCTACGTCGCTTTCAGCTCTTCCGGTGTTGGCAATCCTGTAGGGGAAAGTGGTATTGGTGCATTCATCCACACAAATGTCAAGCGAAATTTAGAGAATGTTTCAAATGATCGGCTAATTAGTGAAAACTCATTTGTTTAATCATGCTTGACAAAATAGCTTTAAAAAAATTCAGTTCCACAGAGCCACCTTCCTCACCTTTTGCTTGCAATCCTTGAGCTGTTTCTTCCCATACCCATGCATTTCTCTAGGTGAGGCGCAAAGCGCGACGCAGCCAAATTTCTTTGACAGTTGGGACACACGCATTCGAACTGTTTCTTCAGAGGAACTTGACCAAATACATCCAAGCCTACTTCGTCCACTATTTCTGCAACGTAGAAAAAAATAGTTTGCATATCTATTTTTGAGCAGTCACAGCAGTGGACAGCAGTATTGACCGGACGGAGTACGTACCATATTTTTTTTCGCTGCAAAGGAAAGTGGACGGAGAGCATCAGATTAGGGCAGTTCACACCACGTACGTCATCGCCAAGCGGACAGAGAGCGGCTATCTAGCTTTTAAAAAATTCAAATATAACAGAATAAATATTGGCTCACTCATCCGTGGCTTCGTCCAGAAATAAGATGCCCAATTTGACAGACCGGTGAACTTCGAAGCAGGTTCCCAGTATGACGTCGTCCACAAGTTCTTCGAATATGCTCATACTATGCTCCTGAAACGCGCAAGTCGACACGCATGTTCACAATACCGCACGAGCGCTGTGCGCAATTTGACGGTGCACACACCATGTGACAAGTCGAGCGCAACCGACGGAGAGCGTGCAACACGTCGGTACGCTTTCAGTGTCAGCCTTGTTCACGAGGACACGGCAATGCGCAACTGTCAAAAGTGCGCTTGTCTGCGCTCTACACTGGTATGCTCAGATCGGTGTGTAAAAGCGCCGCTCAAAGGATGTACAACTGTGTGCACAAGAAACGACCGAACAGGAGAAGCGCGACAACTAAACAAAAGAGAACAGAGCGCTCCTACTCACGTCCAACACCTTGCTGGAGACAGGGGCATTCGCCGTCGTGCTCGCATTTTCAAGGTGAGGTTGCTGCATCCTTCACATCGACAAAACCAGAAAAAAGTTCGGGTAGTGCAAGCTACCGTAAGGACTTGGCGTCGATCCTCCTAACGTATCATATTTGGAATGCATACACTTCCCTTACGGCACCACTTTCACAATACGGTTCCATTTAGAACGTCCCTCGGGAAGAGAGGCAAGCTCGCCAACAGGGCTGGCATCCCTTCCCTGCAATAAATGACCAATTGAGTTCACCTGATTAAAAGCGACCGGTGCAACTAGAATTGTAGTTCACTAGGGCTCGGGCGAAAAGGTATACAATTTCGCTATTCTAAAAAAACACAACCCGGCGTCTCCCATCGAGCACATTACAAAGAAGTTTGCGAACGCAGTATCGACGCCAGCGACGTCTCGCGAACCATTTAGAACAAAAACGAAACCGAAACTGTCCAAACGGTGCTCTGCACTGGTTCGTTTCGACCATTCATACTGAATTCATACTGAAAATAGTTCCGAGGTCAGTACTTTTGCCGTGCTACCCATGCTACTTCGTTTGAGTGGCGTACTTTAGAATTAAATTTTTAGAAAGCGCATTGTTGCATTTTTTTTTCATCTTTAGCGCGAATTTTGTCACATGTCACACAACAAGTCGAGTAAAGAATTAAAATGTAAATGGTGCGCGTCCGTGAACATGTTAGCTACCACATTTAAGTTGTATGCAGCATTTTTGCGAGCATATTTCCGTTTGTGAGCAAAAAGTAAATAAATAAATTGTACCTATAAACTGAGATCTCATGGTATGGGCTGAGCGGTCGTGCGTCCGCGCGGCCCAGCGAAGGTTAGTGCGCGAGCTCACGAAATTTTTCTGCCATTTCTTTTTCCTTTTAGAACGCTGCGGCCCAAAGTAGGCGATCAACTTTCGTCTTAAGTAAGTACTTACTATAATTTCTCCATGGGGAATGATCTCCTTAATACACTGGACAGTCTAACGCTTTTGTTTTTCAACTTCGTACAAATTTGTCGGACAGCACTGGATTAAAGGGGGGGGGGGGGGGCTAAGGGGGCTTCAGCCCAGGACCTCACCTCGGATAGTAGGAGAAGGGGGCCCATTTATTCCAACCTGCTTAGTATACGGAACCATGGGCAACGGAACTTCCAGCGACATGTATGAAGCGAGAAAACCAGAACGAGCAGACGGGGCCTCCCGCCTAATGTAACAGCATGCGCTTAGCCTGATCATTTGGGGAGAGCTTGTCGAGCTGCAAAAACAGGAATTCCCCGCCACCCCGGCGGGGCCCTCTTTCTTACGAAGCGAGGTGCGTTTGCTTGGAAGAGTTTTCGTGGTTTCCTGTCAGTCTGTCTGTCCAGTGCTGTCTGGAGAGGAGGGACAAGGGGGAAACACCTAAAACATGTAGTGTGGGATGAGAACCTAAATCTCCCTTGCCCCTCGTAATCACCACGCCACCCGCCACCTCTCAAACAGTTCCACCGCTGTCCTTCTCATAGAAAGGATGTGCTGCAGTACCCAACAGTGCCTCCCATTCGACTTTTCTTTACCGTGATGGTAATTTGGGCGGGGGAGGATGAGTCCGATAGCAGATGATGATGAGTCTGATGGCAGAGTCTAGGCAGGAAAGGAAGGAAGACGTCACACGTGCTTTTGTCCGCGTGCCGTGGTGCATGAAATGTTCATTGTTCGGGCTAGGGTTGTGGAAGAGTGAAGGGGGAAGTTGGAGAGCTGGACACAAAGGCCTGTCTCTAGACCCCATTCCTGCCTAGTGGCTGCGCACCCTCGCGCGCGCTCGACAGAAAAAGTAGGTCAGACTGGCCGCCGAACTTTCCAGAAATAGTAGAAAAAGATGACTCAGAGGCGACGGAGGGCGCGTAACTTCGCCCGCGCTAGTAGTCGCCCTCTCCCCTTCGTTCTCGTGCTCGGCGTCGACGGGGCGAAAGAAAAATCGAGAACCTCCCAGAACAGACGATTGCTCCTAGCCAATAGGAAGATCAGACCGGAACGGGAGAAGGAGTGAGTTTGTACGGAGAAGGAGGGAATTTTGCAAGGAACTCTATGCGTATGTGAACGCCTGCTTTGGCGCTAGTAACAGACAGACGCGGCGTGCGTCTATAAAAGGAAGTTGATCGCGGGCTGCGATTTAGCCCCGAGCCGCCGGTTAAGCTTGCATAAGCCCGCCCGATGAGGAGCTCCCGGGGGACGCACCACTCTCGGCCAGCCACGGACCATCCAGGCAGCGTGCGCCAGTCATCGGGACGGCCACCGTTGGACACCTGCGGTCGCGTCGGACTGACGAAGTGCCCGGTGAACAATTAGCATCCATTCATGTGAAAATGCTCGGTCAGAAGCATCAAAGTGGTGCGTCTAAACGAAAGGCGAAGTTAGAAAGTGAAGAGCGTGAAAAGAAGCTACCAAAGATGACAAAGTACCTACTGAATGCAGCTTCCGCGGAGCAGTATGATCGCTCTACCCAGAGTCCGTGTCAAACTCCCAATAGTACCGACTGTGCTTCTGTGGAGCACTTGCCAACTCCATCACCACAGTTTCCTGGCAAGAAGCAAGGTTTGACTCGTCTTGGTTGTCTGGATCCTGTGAAAACGGTGCCAACCTCGGTCGTCCATATTTCTGAGCAATCGACGCTAACCGAGGCCTGTCCTGTTCCTGAGTCTGCAACGTCTATGCTACTCGGCCGGGCCCCCGCCACAGAGCTCCAGGTGTCCGGTCCGCCACGCCCGATTTCTACTACTGCTCATCAACAGGTGCCAAACCTCTCCGATGAGCCTCCTTCTACTGACGAGCGCCAGGAAACAACGCTCCAAGAACCGACTCACTTGTTTCCTGTTATTTTAGTTTGGCTTCAAATAATCATGTTCCCACCCACAAAGTGTACCTCGAGAGGACGAATGAGACGGCTTCTCGTTGCGGCAACAGAGAAGTACAGACCCCCCCGCAGCAAGAGGTACGTTGCGAGATTCTCCGAAGTGACTCTGCTAAGTGGCCGGACGTTATTACTGACAGCTTTCGGAGTGTATGCCTTGAGAAAGGGCCATTGTATTTTTAAAATCGGGCAGAAAATTTTCCGTGTTCCGAAAGGCAATACAAAACTCAGAAACGCTATATGTCACCTCATCTTTTCGTGCTGTAAATGGGGAGGCGTACAAGCGACACTGGTTAATGTACTCGGAGTCCAAAGGTTCCGTTTACTGTTTCATGTGCAAACCATTTTCGATTTCAAGCAACCCGAGTGCGTTCACCACGCATGGCTTCTCGGATTGGAAAAGAGCAGAAGAAAAGGTTTGCGCACATGAAAATAGCGTCGAGCACCGGAACTATACGTGGCAGCATGGCTCGCCCGCTCTAACTCGAGCAGCACAATTGACAAAGAGCTGGTTAAGCATCTTGTCACTGAGACCGCTTACTGGACAGAGGTGTCGAAGCGCGTAGTCGTTGTAGTTAAGCTTCTAGCTGAACGCAACCTAGCGTTTAGGGGCAGTGAGGAGATTTTTGGTTCACCGAGACATGGCAATTATATGGGAGTTCTTGAGGCCATTGCCAAGTTTGATCCCTTTCTAGAGGAGCACATCAAACGCTACGGGAACAAAGGAAAAGGTCACCCATCGTATCTGTCAAAAACCATTTGTGGTGAATTTATCGACCATATGGCAAAGGTTGTCAAGGAACGTCGCGTTGACGAAGTGAAACGCGCAAAATACTTGTCTTTAGTTGTTGATTCGACTCCAGAGAGAGAGAGAGAGAGACAAAAGGGAAGGAAAGACGGGGAGGTTAGCCAGTGTAAATATCCGCTGGTTGCCTTGTGCTGGGGAAAGGGGTAAAGGGAATAAAAGGAGAAGGAAGAGAGAAAAAAACCAAGAAAAATGCACACAGTAACGCGATGTTACGCGCAACAGTAGTCAAAGGCGGTCGCACAATTCACATGTCCTTAAGAACTTGAGCAAAGCCCTTATGGACTTGAGTGCCGAAACCCGTCTGGATCAGTGTCCTAGAACTTTCTCTTCTGTGAAGGGGCGATTGTCCAGTTTTTCGAGCGTGGTCACGAGCACTTTTCTTGGCACATTGTAACGTGGACAGTCACAGAGAAGGTGCGCGATCGTCTCTTCGCAGCCGCAGGTGTCGCAAGCAGGGCTGTCGGCCATTCCAATGCGGAAGGAATAGGAGTTCGTGAATGCCACGCCGAGCCAAAGGCGGCACAGAAGTGTTGCTTCCGCTCGTGGCAACCCTGGTGGAAGACGGAGTTGCGAACTTGGATCCAATCTGTGAAACGTGTGTTCGTGAATTCACTGGTGTTCCACAGAGTTAGCGTAAGCTCGCGTGCGAGGGAGCGAAGACCTGTGGCTGCATCTGTTCTTGACAGCGCTATGGGTGTAATCTGGGCACACCATCATGGGCCGACCGGGTAGCGTCATCCGCACTGTCATTTTCCGAAATTCCGCAGTGACGCGGTATCCACTGGTAGATGATGTTGTGTCCCTTGTCGATTGCGTAATGGTGGAGTAGTCGGATGTCTGCGACTAATTGCACATTTGGTCCGTGGTTGAAAGGGGATAGCAGACACTGGAGAGCTGCCTTTGAATCACAAAAGATGGACCATGAATGTGGTGATTTGGGACCAATAAACTCCAGAGCAGCACGGATAGCTGCGAGTTCTGCAGCCGTCGATGATGTAACGTGAGACGTCTTGAATTTGATAGTGACAGATTGAGCGGGAAGTACCACTGCTCCAGCTGAACTTTTAGAGGAGACAGAACCGTCCGTGTAAACGTGGGTGCGTTCGTTGTGTTTTTCATGTAGGAATGAAAGAACGGTTTGTTTGAGGGCGAAAGACGACATCTCCGTTTTCTTTTTGATACCGGGAATAACAAGAAGGGCCTGGAGTGGATGCAGTCACCACAGCGGTAGAGATGGTCGTGCTGCAGGTGTGAAGTTTGACGGTAAACATCCGTGGTTGGCGGCAATAATTCTGCTAAACCACGACCGCTCGATGCAAAGCTTTTGGATCGAGCGGCCGTGGCTAAACGCTGAACGAGGTCGAGCGGCAGGATGGGAGGCGAGATGATGAGATGGAAGTCGGGCGAAGTGCCTGATGTGCATCCTTAAGGAGTCGACATGAATATACGTATTGATAGGGTGGTCATGCGCGATGGCTATTGTTGCTGCCGTTGATGCACAACTGGGAAGGCCAAGACAAATTCGCAGAGCTTGAGCTTGTACAGATTGGAGGGGGCGGAGGTTGGTCTTACCGGTCCCACCCAGTACAGGTAAGCTGTAGCGTAGGAGACCCAGGAACAGTGCGTTATATAGTTGGAGCATTGCACTCACAGACGCACCCCATCACTTTTCTGCAAGAAATCTGAGCACGTCTGTTATCATCACTAGTTTCCTTTTTAGGTAAGAGACGTGAGGACGCCAGGAGAGGTCTCGATCTATTATCACTCCTAGAAAACGGCGCGTCTTCTCGTAGGCAATAGGCTGTCCATTAATTCTAACAACGTATTGTCTCATTGCTTTGCGCGTGAAAGCGACCATAAAGCACTTCTGGGAGAACACCTCCAAACCTCGTGCTTGAAGATAGCTGGATGTTAGGGTGGCCGCTTTTTGCAGTCTGGCGCGCACCTGTGGACGCGTCGCTCCTGATGACCAAATGCATATATCGTCTGCATATATCGACACATGGACGGATTGTGGAAGGGTGTGAACCAGGTCGATGAGCACGAAGTTAAATAGAGTGGGGCTCAAGACTCCGCCTTGTGGTACTCCACGGTAGGTGTTGTGTTTTGATGATGCACCATCCTCTGTTTGCACAAAGAATGACCTGTCCGTCAAGTAGCTGAATATCCATCGAAACACAAGTCCACCTAGGCCGACATCGCCCAAGGCGCCCAGGATGGCTTGATGTGTTACGTTGTCATAAGCGCCTTTAACGTCCAGGAACATCACCGCTGACAGCCTTCTTAGGCTTTTTTCGTGTGGAACAGACGAGACAAGATCTATGACGTTGTCTACTGAAGAGCGTCCACATCGGAAGCCTGCCATAGCGTCAGGGTATATCTTGTAGTGTTCTAGATAACGTGTCAGCACCATCCTCTCCATCACTTTTCCTAGACAACTGGCCAGAGCAATAAGACGATAAGACGCCACATCTAGGGGTGATTTGCCTGGTTTGAGCAGAGGCACAAGGCGGTTGGACTTCCATGCAGCTGGAACCACTCCTTCACGCCATGAATTGTTGTACACCTCTAGAAGAGCATGCCGGGCTGTTTGACGAAGGTTGCCAAGAGCTGCGTAAGTCAACCCCTCAGGCCCAGGCGATGAGGAACGTCTACACGCTGCCAACGCCGCTTCGTGGGTTCGTGGGTTCGAGTGTCTTGATTAACACTATATTAATTAACTGCACTTTAATAACACTGACGGTTGTTCTTCAACGCATGCGGTTGTTCTCCTTTTGTCAGGGTTTGCAGAAAAAAAGCAAAGTATGAATTAAAATCCGTGCGCGTCCGCGCCAACACTGATGCAGTAAGCTATTAGCCACAATAAAATTTTAAGTCGAGGCAAGTCAAAAGAAACCTCAAATTATGTGGGTGCAAAACTCTGGCAATGAAACGTTAGGTGGGGGTGGGGGGCGAGGTTTCGGCATCGCCGGAGAGGGGACTCAGCCCCCTCCCCCCCTTGGGAAACTCCGGAGGGGGCTCAGGCCCCGGAGACTCCTCCCCCCCCCCCCACCGTAGTCGGCGCCTTTGGGGCCAGTAGTCGTAAAAAAGGACTTACGCCATAATTGTTCGTAAGAGATCATTCCAGCCAATGCTGATGCTGGGCATATATAGCGAAGGCCGGCCAATGGCAAAGAGCACGTACGAATTAAAAGCTTTGTGAATACTGGCCCTGCTCGGCGGGAAGCCTATAGCGTGAGTGCACACATAGCGAGAGCAAGACGTGACGAGTCCGCTCTCCACAGCTGCCACGAATGAACTCTGGGAAGGCCAGAGGAGGCGCCAAGGGAAAGGGCGCGTGTTCTTTCGCCTCGCTCGCTCGATCGTTCGTTCGTTCGCGCGCTATTCTCTTACATTGACAATCATCGTCGATGGTTGCTGCATTTCTTTTTGCAGCCGAACGCATTCCGCTTCTCCGCGCGCGAGCCGCACGTGCGCCGTCGATAGCAGGACAGCACGACGGCGCTGTCGATGGCGAGAATGCGCCTCGAGTGTCCTCGTAATTGATACAGCAATAAAACAATATCGTGAGATAAGCCTCATGAGCATTGCTAGACAGCACTGTCTGCGTAGGTGTCTGACAGTTTTAGGCAGGGTGTTTAATTAGCGGAGATAACTTTTTCTCCACGCCTACCTACTTAATGGCGATGACCGTCATATAGAGACCACAGATGGGTCTTCCCGGTGTTTTGTTCGTCCGCCCGTCCGTCTTGGCTCGGACGCTTAAGCTGGGGTGCAGGAGATGCTTCTACGAGACGCTTTTGAACGCATGTGACAAAAGCGTTAAAAAATATTTAGTAAACTAGCAACCACATGATACATCTATCTTTCGCGTTGCCTAGAGGCTCGACAAGTCGATTTCACGCTGCGCGAGTGGCCGCACTTTGATCCTGGTCGCCATAATATGTTCCATATGAGCACTTTTTAGAAAGGACGCCTTATTACGAGCAGCAGAAAATTACCGCACCGAAATATAGGGCGACGAGGCGCCGAAAATACGCTCCACTGGCTGCCATTTAAACGATCTACGCTGCCGCCCGACTTGTCAGCAAACTGTGGCCGCCTCTTCCTGTAATCATCTGAAGAGGTGAAACAGCGCTGTCTCCAACGTGCGTTTCCTTAAAAGAAGAAGAAGAAGAAAAAAGAGGAAGAAAAAACAATGTTCGAGCTAAAAATATATGTCAACAGGTGCGCCCTCCGTTGGCGCATGTGATGCTTCAAGAAGAACCTCTTTCGCCGTCAGTGCGTGCATGCGCACGTATTTCATTATAGGGTTCTGCGATAGCTGTACCGACATTTCTGAAATATGGCGAATTACAGTTTTCTTTTTTCTCACTCCTTCGAAATGTAAAAGCAACAGGTTCGCTTGTATAAACTTGGTCACTTTTCTTTTATTCTGATGAGACATAAGTGATTTTTCTTCCGCGGTACGTGTTAACATGAAAAATTGGCTGTCATTTTGGAACATATTCGCTATGGCTCCATTCAGAAAAATTATGTGTTTCTATTTTGCTTTTGTTTATCAGCTGGAGAATTCTGCAACCGCAAGCAACAGCGTATAGGTCAGACGGCGCAGTCATGACGCATATTTCATACCAGCTGCTTGAACGAAGAAGGCCTATTTCTCTTGAACACATTGCAGTGAATGTACTAATGCTTTTTTTTCTTTTTGTGCCACCGGCAGCGCATTATTTAGGGCTGCGGACATTAGTAAATGTGGAAGCTTGAAGATAAAATTTTGACAGAATCACCTGTCTAGTCGGACTAACTTATTTTAAAGTTAAGTAAAAACGTTGTAAAATATTTATCTCTTTAGAAACAGCATTCTCGTTATGCGGTATGGCAAAACAATGGCGGCGCCTATAAATTGGTTTAATCTTATTTAAAGCGGCAGCCATGTGCAGCTACTAATGTAAAGCTGTTCTCGATCATGTTTCCGTGAAATTGGACATACCTATATGTACTACGGTGAACTCGCCAAGAAGGAGGGTGTTCTAAAATAACTTTGTAGTGTTTAGAACGAGAATACTAAGAGGATTTGAGTAGTGGCTGAATTTTTTTGTCGCAACACCCATAGGAAGTAACATACAATGAAGCCAGAGAAAGCATAAGTGAAGCTAACCGGGCTCAGTTGAAATGTACAAATAATAACGTAATGATATTATGAATATTAACTAAAATTATAAACGTGCACAGATTAAACGCGCGCAGACATGCTTCGTCTTTGCTTGAATGGCGACCCGTGCCACCGATCGGGCAGAGCGCAACGTGGGAAAGCGAACTTAAATGTTGCGAAAGAAGTTAATTTCACTGAGTGGCACCCGCTTAAGTAAGGCTGGTAATAGTTCAGTAACTGGCCTTACTTGCCCGTTACTAGCTCCTAAGTAATTGTATGGTGCCAAAATGACCTGCTCTCAGTAAATGATCTCATTTACAAGGCACCTCTTCGTAGAGCTTGGGCGCCTGCTCAGCCCGCCGTCTATCACGTCACGTGCTTAGTCTTATCGCATTACACTTTTACTGATTAGTTCTTTTACACGATGCTGAATGATCATTTGCGCGTTGCTTTTCGCAAAGCGCAAGCGCAGACAATAAATTCGGCAAATGACCCTTGTTAACTGTGCATTCACGCAATGCACACATACACTTATCAAAACTTGACAAATAACCCTTTATAACAGTGCATTCACAGAAAGCACACAAGCACTTATCATTCATATCGCCACCTGTCGCGCGAATTCTTACCATAAATACTGGCAACGTCGTTCCTGTGATGTAAGATTACTGGGATGTAGGCCGTATACACTTAGTGCCTCTCGTCTCCTCGCCGTTTGTAGTATGTGCCGTGCCGCGTAGTAATCAGTGGTTTAATATTTAGCTGGGAGCTTGATTGGCGTTTACTGATTGATGCATGTAGTGAACGTGATGTAGTGCCGCCATCTCCTATAGCGTATAGACGCACATGTGGCGCAAATAGCGATCACTTGCAGCACGTTTTTGAAGTGCGTGGGGAAACTGCGGTCGACAAACATGAACCGGGTGTCGTGAAACGCCACTGTGTATTTTCAGATGTGAAGTATACAGCGGGATGCACGTCACAAAGCCTCAATATACTTTTAGTTTCTGTCGCAAGGATGACATAGCATGTGCTATATTATGTTACGTTTTTACTGTGTAAGCCGCATTACCTTTGTCTGGCGCAGTTTAGGAGGTCTTAGCACTGTCAAGACGCGTTAAAGTGGACTGACTTCCCCGTCTCACCGTGTTGTGTAAACGTGTCTAAAATTAATGAATAATAATACGATATTCGCAGCACTTACAGTGGAGTATTTTACGTATGTATACAGTACTCTACTATAGATGACTTGCACGAGAAATGTCAGACAATTTATTGAATACCACGTGAAAAAGTATTAGAGCAGAATACAGATTACTGACTGCAGAAAGGTAAACGAGTACAGTACTAAATACTAGAAAACGTAATTCGTTACTTGCAAGTTACACATAAGATAAACTTTGTCCAAAGTTGAAAAAGAAAGCGGGCGGTGAGGGGGGGGGGGGGGGGGCGTGCACAGGCTATGAGAACGGCATTAGTTGGGAGCTGCGGATTAATTTCGACCAGCTGGTCTTCTCTAACGTGCACCCAAAGCCCGAAGTCAAAGGGAAAACAGAACATAGCGCTCTACTGCCAGAAGGCTTTATTAACTTGCTGGAGGAGTTGCTTCCCAAACTTGCCATGCAAGTTTGAGCTGAGGCGCAATCTTTTGTGCACGCTTTTACAGCCAGGAGCCGCGCTGCGTTGTGCGCCCATTTTCCTTGCTCAGTTTTAAGAGGCTGTTGAAACTCGCTCACGAAGGCCGTCTTCCTGGAACGAATAGTCTGGTGTTGTGCAGATGGTACCTTTCTTTTCCTACGTTGCCTTATCTGCGCGAAGGTTGGTACGTGCGATATGATCAAACGCTAAAGAAAAAAAAAACAACAAAAACGATTAGTGCGTCTCTCTTGAAGGTCTACATTATTTTTATTCCTTGTGTGATTTCGTGTAGCGGGTTTCACAGCAAAAAAGGAGTTTTCCCGCCTTCGTTTATTTCTGTGTTCTTTTTGTCGATAGAGATATGTACCTCGCTGCTGCAGCAGAATATGCACGAAAAAAAAAAAAAGCGCGCTGTTTGTTAAGCTTAAGGACTGCAGGATAACGCTTCTCGGTCGCGGCAAAACGGGTAATGTTACCAGTAATATCTAAAATAATTAGCAAAATATACCTTGTCAACTATTCAAGTTACAGCAGAAATACTGAGTAGTCGAGGTATTTAAAATGACACTAAAGAGAAAACTAATCTCTGCAGTATTCGCAAGCTGCGCTTCTACAATACCAAAACTGCCGCTCTTACCATGAGAAGCCGCTTGGTAAGCAATAAAAGACGCAGAAAAGACATCCGGTGGGCGACGCCGCCTTGAACTTCCCGCACCGGTTCGTCGTGGCGTCGTGGATTTTGACGGTCTCTGCTCGGGCCTGGCTAATTATTTGTCGGTAAAGATGAACTGCATTGTACTCTGGAAAAGCCAGAGAATGGCCAGTACCGAGAACGTTTCCTGAGTCACAACGTCTCAGGTACGAAAAATATACTTTGGAATCCGCGATGTTCCGGCGTGAAATAACGAACTCTCTTCTTGTATAAACGACCACTTACCGCGCAATTAACGAAAATAGGGTTTTGAAATAAGACTTTCTGAAGCTAACAGGTTTAGGGCTCTTCTTTAGTGCCCCTTAATAGATACCACACAGTAATTTGCTACGGCAGATAGTTCTGACCTAAAAAAAAGAGGGAAGGGGGTATGCTGAAAAAAAAGAAACATGGCGGACTCATCGTCGCTCTCTCATTGTCGGAAATGAGGTGTTGCCTGTACGCCTTCTTCGCAATAAGCGTGGCTGTCTTGCTACCACCGGCATCTTCTTGCCGACCTTGCATCTTCTTGTCGTGCTAGCGTCGGCTTCTTCCTTCCTTGCGGAAGTCAGCCGGGTCTGTGCTGACAGGGTTGCCATCGCAATACTGAGAAAACAGAGTTGTTAAGGCAACATTCAGCCACAGACAGACACACGCACATTTATGCTTCTGTGCCGACAGAGAAGAGCCGCATGCCATGGGCTACAGGGAACATGCCTGCAAAACTTCGCAAACCGGAGAGCGCAGAGTATACCCTATTATAGTGCTCAAACCAGACAGCGTCTGACAGGACAGGATAGGCTTGCTTCGTGCTGGCCGCAGCCACGACGTTCATTAACACTACCTTGAAACATTAACGAGCGACGGAAATGAAAATAATAGACTTGGCGTCGAAGAGATAGCAAGAAAAAGTAAAGGATCAGGGAAGAAACGCAGGCTGATATTTCGTGCAATTACGTGGAAGGAAGCTTTCAAATGGCGTAATGTGTAGCACAGATAACCAGCATTCTGTTAATGTGACGGAATGGACATTAAGGAAAAAAAAAAGGCAGTCTGGGCAGCAGCGCGTGTCAGACTGTGCATGCGATACGGGCGTCATGATGATGATGATGATACTTGTGACGACCTTGAACCATTACGCAGGGAGACCCTACAGTTGCATTTCACGGGACAGCTGTGCGCATACAGGACACTGTCTCAGCACAAGTGCGCAGCCATGGCCACGACGATCTGCTCGCTACTAGTTCGCAAGCTTTTCACGGGCCGGCTGATGTTCTGGGTGCAGCAGCAGCGCTACATGTACAGCGTGCGGCGTGCTCTGGGGCGCTACAAGTTGGAGCGGGCCAACTCGTGGCGGCGCCGGTGCGGCCTACAGCCCGTGTATCCGCCGCTGTACCGGCTGCAGCGTTTCATCAGCCGGGTGCTGTGCGCCTCCTTTTGTGCCTGCTGCCACCGAGGGCGCTTGGACAGGGCCGACTTTCAGGGCGGAGGACGCCTGCTGTGAGTGCGCAAAGGGCTCGTCGATCGCCCTCTCACGCAGAACTCGCTCACGGGAGCCGCTTTCCTTATTCCCCGTTTCCTTTTCTTTCGTGTTTCTGTTCCCTCTCAGTTTTTATCCGTGCTTTCGTTAAAGTTCGAGCAGCTTGTCCTACCAGCATATGTAAATATTTAAATGAAAGCGCGGAGGGCCTCTTCGTGTGAGGCTTGAAGGTGTAGCCTATAAAGAAACTGTTGTCCATTAGCTAACGCATATAATCGTCTGTCTGACGAGTTGATAGGTTTAGCACGTTCTAGAATTCTGTCTTGTGTAGCCCTGGGCAGAGCCACAAAACGTGGTGAATCTCCGCTGTAGATGGCGGAGCAGGACACTTCGTACAGCTCACGGGATCTTCAGGTATCGATCTTGGGGATCAGGTGACGGTAGCTTTCTTATACGTCTTTATTTTTTTTTTTTTTAGGCAGGTACAGAAGACAGGGACCGCGGTCAGAAGCTACAGAACAGATTTAGCAGAAAAGAACACAGAATGGAGAGACAGCAATTATTTGAGACAGCGCAATTTCCCGGCAAACATCGTAGCTTGTCGGTGAAACGGTGCACGCGCACTTCACGGATTGACAACAACGAGCTTCCCACGCTCGCACGCAGGAAGTTCTTGCAGCCGAACACGTTCGAGAATAGGGTGCTCAAGAGCTTCCTGGGCTTCTGCGCCGGCGCGCTGCTGACTGTGCTCCTGAACCTGGTCCTAGTGCGAATATACCAAACCACCGGCTTCGTTCTCTTTCTCGTCGTGTTCGCTTGCGGAACGTTCCTGATGCTCGGCGCTGCCTTCTCCGACACCGTCCGCTGCCTCATTCTACTCACTCTGCCTCAACTCTTCTCCAGTGAGTGCGTAGCCGAACTTCGTATGTTGCATGTCGGCGTTAGGTATGCGCGTCACAAAATAATCGAACACCGGAGGTAACTTATTTGACGAGGTGTCGAACGAGTCACCTTGGGCGACTGGCGAATCGGCTGCTGTATAGAGTTCGATTATTGACGTATCCATAGCCTCTTGCTCTGGCCGGGTACCTGTTTACTAAGGGTGAGCCCCTGGATCTTTGGTTTCTGGCGCCATCTTTTGTGAAGGCTCATTCTCGGAGCCGCACGAAAAGATTCAACACAGTCCATCTTCTTCACCTCCCGTCCTTTCGCGTTGTTACAAGAATGGACAACCCACGCTAATCGCCCAACTTTCGATATTACTTGCGGGGGTCTTTGGGGTTAATTTAGCTGGAGGATATTGTTGAAGTTGTATAAGCACCAGACAAAGAAAGAGTTCCCCTGTTCAACTGTTCAAAGAGTTCAACTGTGTTCTAAAAGTTTGTACAGCAAAACGTTGTTGTTGGTTCTGCTTTCGTTGATCAGAAATTCGTACGTCTCTAATTGCATAGATGGCCAGTCCTGCCAAAACCCCTTCGTTAAATTGTGACGTCAAACCCTTCTTGATTTGGATAAAATTGAACACTGACTAATAAACAATGTCTAGGCATTTCGAACCGACGTAAATGCCACGAACAAGAAAAGCATGCGATTAAAATTACTATTAGTGTTAAGCTCGAAAAACACTCAATGTATGTGTTGAGTTAAGCACTACGAAAGTAGCTGGTCTATTTCGAAGTGGTGCATTAATTCTTAAATTACTTTTATCACGCTATTTACGCTAGAACTGTAGATGAATTAACGCATTGGACAAACAAAATGAGCAGAGATCTCCACTTAGGTCTCCAATCAGTTTGTCGGATTTTGGCTCGTAGGGTCCGCGAGGGACGGCACGCTGCATGGTTAAATATCCCGAAAAGCTGGGCAACTTAAAACAGCCTGCCCACTTTTTTTCATGAAAAGATAGCAGGACTTCGCCCGTTTCTGTTTGACGACGGCTCACGCAGCCGAGCCCTATGGCAGATGCAACACTGCGATTTCATTTCAGGAGAAGGCCGGCTGGCGCTGACGGCGTACATCTACTTCCTGGTGCTCACGGGCCCCGCGGAGAACTTCGCGGCCAACGTGGAGGTCCTGTCGCGAGGCCTCAGCTGCGGCCAGGAGAAAGTGGCCAACGAGACGCGACGCATGCTCGAGGTGGCTACTTCGCCGCTCAAGGGTGAGAGAGAGAGACGCGTGCAGGGTGGTTTCTTATTTACTATTTATTTAAACCAGAAGCTTGGTTCGTTTCTTGTGGTCAGTAGCCGGAATGGAAATTGTCGCATGATAAACGTCTCTTGCCTCGCATCTCACGTGCAATATTGTACGCACCCGCCGTGGTAGCTCGGTGGTTGTGGCGTTTTGTTGCCGAACACGAGGTTGTGTGTTCGAATGCCGGCCGCGGCGGCTGCGTTCAGATTGGGGCGAAAAAAGAAACACCCAACTCTCTTCTATTTAGATTTGGTGTGATATAAAGAACTCCCAGGTGTCCAAAATTAACCCACAAACCTACATTACACGGCGTCACTTATATATAGCCTGAGTGTTGTTTTCGAACGCTAAACCACACAAATCAATCAATAACGTGCGCTTGTCTCGTTTTATGAGCCAGCTTAACGTTGTGGAGAGAGCGGCGAGAAGTTTTACTAACGTTTCAAATATCAATCAATTATAACCAGCATTTCGATTTCTTTTTTGCCGTCTTGCCAAAGTAGGTTTGTTTTCTGGCCGCCAGTCTGACCTGTTTCCCCACATTCTTTCTTAATACCAGACAGCAGTAACGCTGAAGCTCTATATCTTGGTGCCTTTTGGCATAAACGCTCTTTGTAGCTCCTCAGCAGCCTTGAAATGGAGCCTCTGATGCATATGAATGCCAAAGTGGTGCTGAAGGATGCCTAAGAACGGAAGGAATGAATATAGTGAGCTGCATGAGCGCGAAGATGTTGCGGCCCTGATATCTGCCTGAAGGAACAAGTTGGGCAGTGAGTTCAGGCAATCAGCGTACTTGTGTTGACCGCCTCATTGAGAGAGCGAGAGAGAGATCTTTAATAATATACACGAAATTGTGCCAAAGTATATGTAAAAGTCTCCATGCTACTCTACATATAGAAAAGGGGATCGGGGATAGAAAGTCCCTAGTAAGAAGAGGGCGGGGGGAGAAAAAAAACACAAGAAAATATATAGTTATCGTATGCATGCAGTTGGAGGTAACGGTGATGGCATCGATGCAAATAGGTTAGAGCTTGTCAACTGAGCCGATGCTTGAAGGAATGAAAAAATACAATTTAAAGTTTGACGTTGCTTTGGAGGAGAAGGCATATATGTTACAGAGCGTACTACTTCACGTTTTCTTAGTTACCATGAAACGGTCTTATTCTTTTTATCCAGTGTCTTCTTAGTCTACCTAAAATATTTTCATTAATAGGCAGTTTTCTTGTCAACAAGTTTATAATTCTCTGCATAAAATGTTAAATAACCCGTGTAGCAACTATGGCTTACCCAGCCGGCTTTTTTTTTTCCGGTTTCCCTCTCTCCTCCTGGTAACAGCAAATGCGTCGGCTCCACTGCTGTGCAGTATTCCTTGATCACCCGCATTACTCGGTCGCTAATGCATAGCCGCGCCGCGTCTTTCTTTCCTTTTTTTTTACTTTAGTGCTTTTCTTTTTCATCGATGTAACTTTGTGCATGCCCTGTTGTTCCGCTCGAACGTGCGAATTCCCCTAGTCTCAGGCGTCAACTTAGCAGCACGGACTGGGCTATGTGCGGCCACAAAGGTAACGATGGGCGCACAGATGACTGGCAGACAGCTGACACGAAGACAAGTTGCATCGCGACCGTGCCTGCTCATACGCTCGCAGACTGGCAGAAGCGGCCGTGAGCTTGATGAGTGCAGCACCGGCGAGTGCGTGCGACATCAATAGTCGTGTACTTCTCTTCCCTCATATTTTACCTCTGTTCATAGTAAAGTGTAGAAAAATGGCGGGAGAGTATAGAGATAATAGAAGCGCTCACTTACGGCACTCCTTTATTTTTTTAATTTTTATATCGGAGACCGTACCCTGTGCGTACACCGATAGATGCACCAGGGAGAAAAAAAAAGGATGGGAGGAAAGGGAGGAGGGGAAGAAGCCCTGCACAACTGGGCGTGCGCTCACACAACTGATATATTATAACGGTAAAAAAAAAAGCGACATGGAGTCGTGGCTGATGCACAAACTACTTATTGCGATGCGATAAACTTTTAGCAGTAGCCACTTCGTGCTTATTATCAGAGAGGAGATTAGTGACATCAAAAATTGCATCACGTGTGAACGCGCGGCAGCTAGCCGTTATACAAATGAGAGTGCGGTTTATTGTTGTTTCGTTCATATGCTCTGTAAGGCTGAGAGTTTGGCGACGTTTGGTCTGTCCTGCATATATATACGATAATGAAACTCCTTCGCGTGGCTGTCGGTTGAACAACAACAACAACAACAACAACAACAACAACAACAACAACAACAACAACAACAACAACAACAACAACAACAACAAAACAAAGGACAGACGAAGAAAACGCAACGAAGGAGATGACCGCAAAGATATGCGGGCTAAATCAGAGTCAAGTTAGCACCTCGCATAGCCGGAGCATAGCTCATTACGTTCCCCTCTAAATGTCGAGGAACGGTAACAAACGGGACCAAGCCTGCTTTAATTACAGAATTAGAGAGCGTAAGAGCGCCATAAAAATGGCGGGCAGCCTAATTTTCTTACTGCAACACGTGCGATTGTGTAACCCTTCTCGTGTAGCTGATGTCCTCTTTGTCAAGAGGCAAGAACCTACGAGACTAGTCGTAGCATCTCATTGTCTTGCAAGGCATGACCCTTGCAACAACAAACCTTGTGTAGGGTTTCCTGACAGAAATGTTCGATTCCAATCTCGGACAGAAAGAAGGAGAGAGTGTTGCTAAGGCATTTATTTGACCTGGTACGTGTGTCTGCGCTGTGGCGGAAACGTCCTGCGCCCGACCAAGGAAACTGAAAGTTCTCCGTTGCTACTGGACAATCTGGACACCAGGATTTTCGGAAAATGCAACCGTAAATAGGGACCTTTAAAGCTTTTCTCGCTTTTCTTTGCTCATAAAAGCGCGTTGCATGCCTAGTGCTATTTTCACCATCAGAATTTTTTAGATTGTACAGCTGGGGTATCTTTCTTTATATTTTTTTCGCAAGTCCACAGAAGGCAATGTTCATTTGGCATTTTGAGGAACGACCACATGAACATAACGTGAAAGAGCGCATGAGCATAAGCGAGCGAATATAAAATACATATTTTTTGTTCTTTCCTTGCAGTCAGGGTCCATGATTCAGTAGGAAACATTATTACGTTTGATGTACGTGTGCTGGCATAGACCTGTTCTCCCAACGAGTATCAGCATACGAAGCCACCGGGCGAGTGCCAAAACGTGGCGATGTTCTGCTCCCACGTGACCGCATGCTGTGCCGTGACGTCACGACACAGTATCCTCCTGGCAACGAAACCGAAACTGGTTGCAGAAAAGCTAAAAAAGGAGTACCCAGAAATATGTCAGCACACTTTCTGGTAAAAATCGTAAGTTTTGACATTGAATTTGCGGGGTGTTGGTAGTGTGGATACATATAGTATGTAGCTATCACAGACATGTACTTCTGTGCAAAGTTTTCAGGCCTCGTATACTCAACCTTATTTATTATTCTTACTTCTTTTTTACCCATTGCTTCATTGTTTCAGCTGTGTACGACAGGGTTAAAAAGGTCATAAAGCTGCTTCTGGACTTCGGATCCCTCATGAAAAAAGCATTCCTCTCAATCAAGAATCTCTTCACCGAAATCTGTACGTATCTTACTTGTGCTGACCTTATCCTCTAAATTAACGCATGCATTCTTTCTTTCTCTCTCTCCTTTTTTGCTTGTGCCACGCGTCGTTGTTCGCATTCTGCAGGTGACCGCTTATTGCTTATACAGAATAATCGTCGCGATTTTGCCACGGGTCTCCAACACGTGCTTGCTGTATCGAAAACTTCGTGAGCGTCGTTGCCAATTCAACGAGGCAGTTGGTCTCAATTAAGGTTGTACGCGTGGCGAGAATAATGTGGTACGAATCTTGTACCTACGCGGGCACCCGCCACTGCTCTGGCATGTGGAATGACGAATGAAACAATTCTGAGATCGCGCGCGCAGTTTCCGAGTTTTCTACAAAAATTTACTAGGGAGACTCTAGCGCTAGCGCCTACGAGAGCTGCAAATGCGGCGGTGGATCGAGTGACCGGTTCTACATGGATTTGCCTAAATTTCGTCCTCCCTGCTGCAAACGGCATTGTGACTTTGCACTGAATGAATAATTTCCAACAAACTATTGTCACGTTGTAGCGGTGGTGAAGAACCATGGGCAGTACCAAAACTGTGATTCGCGAATGAACTCTTTATTGGGCGAGCTCTTAACTAGACAATCTTGTAACACTCAAATAGCAGCGAGAGAGGCGAGCACAGTCGTCGGCCGTCGAAATCTGAACTCGTGAGTCAAGTGTATCCGCTATTTGTACCTGACCATCGTAACTTCGTAAGTGTACTTTTCAGAGCAATCGATGGTGCTCGCTGTCGCGTTCAAGAGTGTACAAGAGCATTCGCGTCATGTGCGTAATCTTAATACATGCGGGACTTTTCTGTTATGGAGTCCGCGACAATATTCAACATTCTAAGAAAAGTTCGCACTCTTTGGGGCTTATTTTGTCTTCTAGCAATAACCGTCACCTATCTGACTTGCCTTTCCTTCCTTTAACGCTGCATGCGCGCCCGATACCTTACGAACGGTATACCCGTTATCAGCGTGACACGGCATTCTTGACAGCACTCTTAAAAAAAGTTTACACCCTTTGCGTGATATCTTGTATCACGACAACAATCGTCATCTCTCTTGCCCGCATTTACTTTCCTTAACACTGCGAGCCTGGTACTTCCAAGTCACGAACAGCATTCATGTTATCAGCGTTACATAGCATTCTCGACAGGAAACTAGCGAGCGCAGAGTTTTCAAGAATACAAACGCAAGAAAGACCAACGAGATTATCGTTGTGGGACAAAAATACGCCCCAAAGGGTGCGCACTTTTTTTTTTTAGAGTGAAGAATTTTCGGATGCAGCATACTCTAAAAGATGTTCACACCCTTTAGGGCGTATCTTGTCCACAAGCGATAATCAAATACTTCTCCTTCAAGCGTATAATTCACTTATTTAAGCGAAGCTTTCTGCAGTGCCTTCTTTCCCGGTTCTGTTCCCGACTCCCGGTTCCCGACTTGTTGCCGTGTAAAGTGGGCTGGGTCGGTCCTAAAGTGGGTCGATCCCGAAGACAGTGAAAATCACAGTCGCATGGATCACGTGGGTCCCGCGGAGAGGGGAGGGGGGTGGAGTCCCGCGTCTTGCTGATTTTCCGGCCAGGCATGTAATCGCTGTGCTGCAAAACACGTTGCAGAACATGAAAATTTTTAGAGCATTTACCTAACCGCGTCGCTAAAGTTTCGCTTCACATGGATCCGAAAATCTGCATTGGATCTGCATATTTTTTGTTGCTTTAGAGCACTTAGTGGGCTACGCGCTCGAACACAGTTCAAATTACCTTCGTTTATCGAAAACGCAGAAATGATAGCGATACGGCGGAGCAGGGTGAACAACAGGCAATATGTTGGCGATTCCAGCCAAACACAGACTTTTCTTTGGCGAGTGCGAACAGCCCAAAGGCGCGCGTTTTGCTCCTAATTAAACTAGCAATATTATCTTCGAATCTGAATTACTAGGGAAGAAAATGTATTCATCTTTAAGACCAAGCAGTCTGATCGAGATCACTGTCGCGTCAGTATAGTGCGTCTGCTCCGTATGCAAACCTTGGTGCAGCGCCTCGAAAAAAAAAAAGACAAAACAAAATCAAAGAGTTTCGGTAAGATTTTTTTTTTTGTAGTATCGTCCTTGCAACCGTATAAGTCGTCTCACTGTCGTCGTGCATAATTGAAGAGTCAGCGACAGTGTTACCTAGTTTGTTTGCTGTGCTCGCACCTAAAAAGCACAGCTCATTGTATTCGGCCGCTCCATTTGGGACGGGACGCGCAAACAGAAGTTAGCGCCGGAAAGCTGCGGGATTGCACAAACGGCCGCTTTATTCCTGGTGCATTTGGCCCTCGGGTCATGAGCTTACCATCAAACAAGCCTATGGTTCGGTCCGACTCCCAGCTGCGTCAAAACTTCCGCACCGATAGCCGTGTGGTGGGGTGGTGTTCGAAGGGAGGATCGAACTGACCTTTCTGGCTAACTGGTATCGCGGGGATTACCAAGAGACACTAGAGTGTTGTACTACTCGTAGCTCATTGTTCCTGTGAGGCTGGACGGAGTTTAACAGCCTGTGCGCCTTAAATGTTAAATGTTCGTTTGCATAAGCTCTCTGCAGCCGACGCATAGGCAACGCCCAGTTGCGCCGCCAATTCGCCACTTTCTGGTTTCTGTTATGGGTCCTCATCGTGAAATATTCACTGGAAAGGAGTCCCTCGTGTTTTGAAGTTTCTGTTATTGGCCGACTGCGTAAAAGATTCACTACTCGCGCGCTGCAGTCAAAACACTTTTGCTAGAGCATCCAACCAGATCAAATCTTTTACAACATTCGTGGCACAGATGACTAAGTACTTGAGGGATTTTACGTAAAGAAGTACTGATCCATTCAGAGAGCGAGGGACTCGACTGGCACTGTTGATATGTGATTAACATGAGATTTAGGGAGATGCTCGGTCGCAGTGATGATTTGCATTTGTCATACAGTGCAACCGGGCTTGAAAAGGTAGTGTTGTGGGTTTGGTGAAGAGGGGGGTGGGTAGTCGGTGCCATGAAACACTTAGAAAATTCTACAAGCCTTGTGGGAGTATTGTTATATAATAAAGATAAGTTACGAACAGGACCAGCACACCCCTCCCTCCCCCACCCCCCCGAGATAAAATCCTCGTGATGATGCCACTTTACACATACAAAGATTCGCTCTGTTCGTCGGTGCCTTTTTGGTGTTGAAAATAGCAGTAATCGTTCCTCAAAGCGTAGCGCTGCATACCGGAGAACGAAGTTTACACGCGGCAGAACCAGCATGCATGGTATGAGTGAGGCCTTGCGCAAGCTCATTTATAACGTATTCCTTGATCACAAACGTTCGCATCAATAAACAAGTGCGCTTATAATCGATACATACACTTTTCCGGCTTTGTGCTGTGGAACAAATCTGTTGTTAAAGCAACCAAAATAAAGACACGTGAATATGACCCCCTCCCCCTTTCATACAAGCTCATGCACGCAGAGAGAGAGAGAGAGAGAGAGAGAGAGAGAGAGAGAGATGAAGGAAGAAAGAGAGATCCGCACCCTTGTGTTTTCTTTTTGAAGAATTCCATCTGAGCAAATTTTAATCGAAAATCATTTACTGCTTTGCACGTGACTAAGTGACTTTCGTAAGACAGACGTGACTTTCTCACAAACCAAGAAAACAACAGCTGTCACAACCTCACCGCTTTGATTAAGCCAAGAAAGCGCGCACACGTGCTCGCAACCAGATCGGACGTCCTATGATTTGCGCATATACCTCCGTCCAAAAGAGAGAATATAGACACGTCTGCATTCGAGAGAGACAGTTGTATTACTGCGCTGCTGAGCGTATACCCAAGGCTGCCGTGCAGATAAGCAGAAATTGCTCAACCGGTTTGTCGACCGGTTGTCAGTACGAGCCACTTCGCATGGCGCGCAGGGGGCAATATATCTTGCGCTCCGAGTTATTTACAAGAGCAGGCCACTCCGTGGGGCTTCGAAGAACATCGCCGTCGTGCACCTGGGAGTTGGCGGATGCCGAACTTGGTGTCTGGACGTAACTTTTGCGTACTCAAGCGTAACAAACAATGCGCGATCGACAACTCGCCTTCCCTACTGCTTCTGTGTTCTAAGAAGCGATGAAGGCGAGCCGGGCTTATTGCGACAACGGGTATAACATCGAATGTTCTCGTCGGGCTGCGGTACGAAACAGTGAAGTGGAGAAAATATGATGGGTCATTTCTTTCTTTTTGAGTCGACGATAATAAACGCTATAAACCCCCTAGGCTTTGTGTGTTCAGAGCAGCGGACGTGAGATGGGAGGCAACTAACTATAGCGTATAGTCGAACCTCGTATGAACGGCTATAAATCACAGAGCTCCGTCGACTCACGAGAAGTGGAAGAACCGTCTAGAATCCAGACATTGCAGTACTGCCGTGCCACCGCTTGCCCCGGGGAGCTCAGCGAAAACTTCAACGCTAGTTAGATTGACGAGCGAGCTCCGGCAGTCGCTCATTGCGCATCAGCGCACTGCCCCACTCTTCTCAGGCTAGTTATGGTGACTACCTTGCCAATACTAGCGATACCGCAGGTTGACCTGGAAGTCATGGACCATTTCGAGTGTCGTTAAATTTGAGCGTGGACAAACGGAACAGCGAACTTTTAAATTTTATGACTGTATATGTAGCGTGTCCCGCGTAACTTTATCCAAACTTTAAGAACATTCAAATGCCACGTAGCAGGACAGAATCAAGGTAATGCTGCTTGCCGTCGCTTGGAGATACTCAGATTATTTTTGCATTGCGCCTAAAAACATAATTAGAGTTCATTAATTAATCAACTTCTCAAATGTTATAATCAGATCGAAAGTGTCTATGAGAAAATTATGAAGCGATATGAAAAGCCCCCGCAACAGCTTTCTGTTGTTCAATACGTGCTACATAAAAGTTCTTTTTTTTCCGAGCTTGAAAGAAGCACGCGAAAACACCCAAAGTGCCTCGAGCGGCCGACTTCTCTCTCTCTCTCTCTCTCTCTCTCTCTCTCTATATATATATATATATATATATATATATATATATATATATATATTGCTCCTCTGGTCAGTATCGTAATCTGGGTCAGTTACTATAAGGTTGAGGATTGGGCGAGTTGGTATTGCATTCTAGAACTGGTACAGCGCAGTACAGCGCCGGCTCGGCTTGTTTCTTCCTTTGTATGTTGCGCTGTACCAGTTCTAGGTCAGTTAGACTTCTTTAATGCAAAGTGGAAAGAGTGTGTGTGTAAATTGTGGGAAGCCGGTCACATGCCTGGTAGACACATACGCTCTTTCCACTTTGCATTAAAAAGTTTAACTGACCTAGATTACAATACTGACCAGAGGAGCGTCATGTGCTCGGTGAACTCAAGCTGCTGGAGTCACTGTTGATGATGTAATGACGTAATGATGGTGTGATAACGCTATGAGACCGGCAGATGTAACTTCACAAGGCTGCTGCATGCGTACTTAGTGGGGCCGTCAGTTTTGAGCTAATATGGAAGAAAAAATAGAAACGTATTAAGGTACCTGTCTTGTTCGCATTTGCAGTTGCCCGTCAGTTTATATTTACTAACGTTCTGGCAAGTTTCGTTACAACACGAGCCTGTGCATGCGAGTTGTCGTTCTTGGGGAGCTGTGCATTAGCGACCGATGCACAACGCGCACACTTTCCGAGACGCGGTAGGCCTGACCTGAAGAGGAGCGCCATGAAAGCAGAAACTGTTCGCCTAATCAGTGGCGGCACCTTCACTTAGCCAGTTCTCAAGCAGCACTACATTTTCTGCGCACATAGGTGCCCTGCACGCGAGGACATGGTGTTCACAGTCAGGAACAGCTAATACCTTCTTGCAGAAGCCTTTTGGGTTGGTCTCGAGCGAGCACATGGCGTGCACAGTCAGGAACCTCATACCTTCTCTTACCATCTCGATATGAAGTGGCTGCTTGATGTGTTGTTTGCCGATACTTCCAACGCTCCGTGCCGTGCGTCGCCGTTGTTGTCGCAGTCGCAGCCATTCGCCGCGCCATCCGGTGGCTGTACAACCTGGTAAACGTGTGCAACCGTCGCATGGGTGAGCCCTACGAGAAGTGCCGCAAGCCGCTGATGGACGCGTACGCCGACTGCTTGGAGATGATGCCCGACCTTCTTGAGTGGATCTGCTCGCCTGTCAAAGCGGTCGAGCAGGTCTGTTACGTCGCGAAAGGTAAGCACGCCCTTCTGCGTGCACAATCACTTGTGACTGTGGGAACGCGAATCGCGCACGTTCGAAATCGTACATTCTGTACTTGGCGAGAAAATGCGCAAAATGCGATTACTCAACCGCGAAGAAGCTATACAGTGTATTATTTGTACGTGTACGCGTTCAGGGTATGCGTGTGTACGTGAAGCATGTTGACTGCCCGCGATTCTTCCGCCCGTGGCTCAGCAACTGTGACATTTTGCCTGTGGTCACGAGATCGAGTGCCCTTCGCGGTGGCCGAATTTCGAATGGGACAGAATCAGTAAGATGAGGACCTTGTACTAACATGCCGGCGTACTCATAAGGTATTCAAATGCTTAGAACAATGACCTCTATCACACAGGCGTAGCTTCATGACGCTAAACTGAATCAGGCATCCGTTAGTGAAATGTATGCTCAATATGCCGTGACGTTAAACCCATTAAGTCAACCATCACGTAACAATCCGTTAATTCAGAATGCATCCACTACATATGGGCTCACAAATTGCTTTACGTAAGAGCACCGTAGCAAATGGGCTGACCAATCCAGAATAGCCCGCAAAAAAAGATATAGTGAAGGAACTGGTCAATAACGAGCACCTGCATGGAACGAAAGCTTTGCGAATGCGACGCTGGGTCTGAACGCTGTGCATGAAAAAAGATAGACGTCCCCAATAGTATCTGTGTCAAATGAATAACATATAGATAAGGTTGGACAAGTACTTCGAACGCGCTCGTATGACCTCTGTAACCTAAAAAACACGTGGTTTGCGACCATTATTTTTCTCGCGCTACACAAGGTATCTCACACTCACATGTGGAATCGGGCTCCGAAAGAGTGAATAGCTTCTTGCGTGCCGCGCAATGATATTTTTTGTTGCGAAAAATATTCTGTCTGCAGGAAACTTAAGGACTGTCACTGATAACCGATCAAATGACTGCTCGCAAAAGCTGCTTCCCACGCGCAGTCCTTGTGAGCTGCACATATCTCGGAGGTTTCTGCTACACACGAGCGGGCAGATGTAGCCAGTCAGGTGCGCGGCACACGATATGACAGTAACTTCGAGCAATCTCTTCTTGCGTTATTTAATTCTGGGGTTTTTACGTGCCAAAACCACGATATGGTTATGAGACATGCCGCATTGGAGGACTCGGGATTAATTTTGACCCCCTGGGATTCCTTAGCACAACAGAAAGCTGAGCTAGTCGGTGAGGTAACCGCTTCTTTGCATTGTGGGATTCCTTAACGTGCACACAATGCGTGGTTCACAGGCATTTTTCTTTCTCCTTTTTCTTTTTTTGTATTTCCCCTCCCTTCGAAATGCGGCCGCTGCGGTCGGGGATTTGATTCCGCGCCTTTGGGCTTGGCAACGCAGCGCTATAGCCACCACGGTACCACGGCGGGTGCGTCTTGCGTAAAAAAAAAAAACCACATAGGCTTCGCGTAGGTCAAGAACTAGTGACGTGACTATTCCTAAACAGAATTTGGCCTGGGTTAGAATTTCAAGCTTAAAGATAAGATTCTGGGATTTTACGTGCCAAAAAAAAAAAAAAAACGCGCGATCTGATTTTGAGGCACGCCGTAGTAGGGGGACTTCAGACGGATTGATTTTGACTACCTGGAGTTCATTGACGTGTACTTAAATCTAAGTGCACCAGCGCTTCTGCATTTCGCTTACACCAAAATGCGGCCGTGGCGGCCGGGATCGAACCCATGACCTCGAGTTCAGCAACGCAACGCCATAGTCACTAAGTCAGCGTGGCAGGCAACTTCAACCTTGTACCACATTGCCGTTACGAAGTGTTGTGATTATCGCGCCCTCAGCATATGAGGCCAAGCCTCGCGTCTTCATGAGTTTCGTTCGTCGAGCTACTTTGTGCGTCGTGACATAGAGTGAAAAATTCTCCACTTTTCAGCCAGATGTAAACGCGACGTGCGGTGTCCCCGTCAGCACGTGCACGTGAGGTCACGCCCTTCTGTGTGCTAATTCTTGCGGTATGCGTGTACAGTGCTCATAAATTCTATCTTCTATTCCTTTCGGAACGGGGTAGTCTCTGGCTATCCCGAAAAAAAAGTTCAGCATATTAATGACGTCTTTGGTGCATACACGTCACTTTAACGTGGTGAGATTGACGGTTTTGTGATGTCGAGTGAGAGGCAGGCGGAGTTAGCACAGTCCGAAAACACTTTTTACCAATAGCGGAATGCTAATGACCAAAAAGGCATTTGATATGATGAAAAGGCATTTGATGTACCGGGAGTAATGGAGGTATTGCGTTAATATCTTTGGAAATATCTACAATGATTCCACAGCTACTTTGCTTATCTGCAAGAACAGTAGAAAATTACGTATCAATTAAGGGGTCAGGCAAGTTGACAAATCTTGAAACTGTAAAAGCGCACAACTGTTGTGCGGTTTTACAGTTTCAACATGCAAGTAAACCAACTAGCCCAGTTATTCATTCTGTTACAAGTAGACACAGTCTTTCCAATGCTCTTCACTGCATGTTTAGAAGTATTCTCGGTATTAAATGACTGGGAAGGCTTAGGAGTGAGGATCAATGGCGAATGTCTCAACAACCATCGGTTTGCACATGGTATTGTCCAGTTCAGTTACACAGGCATGAATTGCAACAAATGTGTACATAATCAGTGTGTATACGTCACATGCGCTTTCGCAGTTCTCGCGACGTCGCCTGACAGACGCGAAAAAGTGGACGCGACTCAAAAATTTTTGAACAATCGTGGGGGGTCAACGGCAGCAATAGAACTGAAACAGTTTGGAATAGGTTTATGTTATAGCGCCCAAATTATACACCTGTGTTTCACCCACGCTGACGCGTCCATTCTGGGTGCCACCGAATCACCACGCTTAAATCAAGATCGAAACGTGCTCAACATGATTATAGATTAAAGCCGATGACCCATGGCATCGAGCATTGCGTTGTGTTCTATAATAAGCGGAATCATAACAGCAGATATCTTGAAGCGCACTTCAGCCATTTGGTTAGTTTCGAAGGATAATCGTAGTCCATTTCGCGATGTAAACATACGCGTTCAACTCGGTAATTTGAAAGTGAGTTTGTGAAAATTTGTTAATTATTCAAGAGTTTGTTTCAGTAGACTTGCTGTGTCTTCTTGCAACAGAAAGCTGCAAAGATATATTTGGCTATATGTCACCAGAAAGGCCTTCTCGAAAGAAAATGGACCGTCTCTAAGGGTTCGGCTATCTTATTACGCATTTGTAGCCATACTTCACGCAATATTCTTTGTCCTCACAGCCGTTTGCTTACAATTCAAAAAAGAGTAGAATGTATCCCAAGAGGGCAAAAATGTGATCGAGTGGTCGAATTTCACGTCTATACCCCCAGGGCACTTACATTTATAACGTTCTTGCCAGTCCATGCGAACATTGGTGTTTTAGAATGACTGAAACACATTCCGATTGTTTGACGAGGAAAGTGAATTAAACGGGAAAATGGTTGATTTGCATTGCTGAACAAATTTTCGGAAGCCCGGTGGGACGTCACCAAGCACGCGGGCCTGGACTTTGGTGGACCGCGTTTTTTATCGTCGAGTCGCTCTTGCAGCGGGCGTTTTCATTAGCCACAAAGGGATGAATTAACGCACAAGAAACGCCAATACTTATTTTGTGCATTTATCCTCTACCGCCATAAGCGCAATAACCGAGCTAAGCCGGGCATTAATTTCCTATGGCCGTGTTTGTACGAAAGTAGCTCACTTATGTATATATGGCTTCGGCTGGACCTCGCGTGGGTGGATATATGCGGGTCGCCATAATTCAGTATGGTTATAAGTAAGGAGGGCGGACAAAGAATCCAGTCCCAGAACTTATTATGCGCCCGAGCAGTTTCGAAAATTGAGCAATTGTGAGCTTCGACGTCTCTGTGTGGTGCAGCTCGAAAAAGGCCTGCTGGATGCTGGGCACGTAGAATGGAGGATGGTGTGCGCGCGAGTCGGCTTTGGGACTCGACCGGAGCAGTTGTTGACTTTTTGGCGCGCACACACCTTTATGACTTTTTCTTTACGCATGGCGTTTTTCTTTAGACCGTACAGATTTTTAATAAAACTGTAATGAGAGCAGCGAACGGGGTGCTTTTGCAGCCGAGTTTCTAGGCGAGGTGGACATACTTTGCCGCTAATGCCATGAGCTTCCGAAGACTAATTAACAAGAATTCATTAATTTTTAATTAATACTTTGGGGGCAGTTGTCTAAAGGGCAAATTTGGAAGCAGTCACATTTTAATGCAGATCTGTCTTTTCATGTTTTGGAAATGGCAGCTAATTCGAGGCATTCATCACGGAATTTAAACTACAGAGTTTTACATGCCAAAACCATTTCATCATGAAATTCCAAAGCTTAATCAGGCAATATCGAGACCGAGCGTGTGCCACTGCTCGTCAGACGGCGACCATGGGGGCAACGATCCGCAAAGAAGTCTTGGGCGAATTTTGAATGATAGTAGCATGTCACGTTGAATTCTGACCCGGCGCAAAGCCGCGCATGCTTGCCAGGCACCGAGTAAGGTAGACTGGAGCGCCCACTTGCCTATCTTGCAACACATTTGCTGCGGGCAAGTAGCGTCCGAGAGACAAAACGCGCCCAACGTTCCGTCGTGCTCTCTGCCTCCGCTTGCCTCCTCTCCTTTTCTTCGCTTTCCGGGGCACTCTCTTCCTTTTCGCTCTTCCCTGGGGGCGGGTAATTAATTCACGCCGCCTTGCGCTCAAGTCACGGATTGATCACGTCGAAAACCTCACGAATAGCAAAAATGAGTCAAGCGCACCGAACTTTGTTGCCCGTGTCGCCCCGTGAAATACGATGTTATTGCGGCACGCTATTCGCTTGCAAATGCGATTGGAAAAGATGCGACCGCGGATGTTATCGACAAACGAGTGAAATGCGAACGATGAAGACGAAATGATGACAGGCGGCCGTGCAGTGAGTGAAGAAGGAAAAAAAAAGTATGCCAGATGTACAGACAAGTGGCATTAGCTATTAAAGGTACAGGACGACGGCAAGCCGATGAATTGAAATTAAAATGAAGCGGTTCGTGCTTGAATGCTCCTTTGGAGGTGAACCGATGTTGTTGTCACATATTAAACAGTCGTACACGATGCGTTATAGCGATTCATGGCATCAAACGCGCAATAAAGCTTCTGTTACTGGTTTCTAGGTGAATATTTAGCTCCGCGCATGGAGTGAGATAGATGCTGGTGGTGAAGTAAGGTGGTGGTATTTTCCTTTGTGAGAAAACAGCCTTCGTGTTTCTTTAATATCTAGGACTTATTTCAAGCGTAAATTATGAACAAGCTGCCAGAAACCTTGCACCACTTACTAGTAAAATTCTAGTGCATAACGTTAGCGCGTTTCTTTCTTTCTTTCCTTCTTTCTTTCTTTCCTTCTGTCTTTCTTTCTTTCTCTCTTTCTCTCTTTCTTTCTTTCACGAAGGAGCTGTACTTATGAAGGAAAAGCGACCGAGATTGTTTTCCGGCAACGTGTTCAGCTGAGTCTTTCGTATACTTGTGCGCGCTCGGATGGCGGATGACATACGCGCGACGCGGCAGCGACTTATCGTCTTGGCCGCCGCTGACACCACTACAAACGAGGGCGATTAAATCCAGCGCCTTCTATGATCCTCGTCACGAAGTCACGCTCGCGCGGCACCCTAAAAAAAGTTTACACCCTTTGGGGCTTATCTTTCCCCCCAAACAATCGTTATCTGCCTTGCTTGCGTTTCCTCTTTTAAAAATGCTGCGCTCGATACTTTCCTGTCGAGAATGATCTATCATGGTGACAACGCGCATGCAGTTCATGACTTGGAAGTACACTCTTATACAAAGTTACACCCTTTGGGGTGTATTTCTGCCACACAACAATAATCGTCATCTGTCTTGCTTCCGTTTCCTTTCTTGAAAACGCCGCTTCCGCTACTTTCCTGTCGGGAATGCTATGTCATGCTGATAACGCGCATGCCGTTCGTTACTGGAAAGTACCGGGCTCGCCGCGTTACAGAAAGGAAATGCGGATAAGACAGATGACGTTTATTGTTGTGTGGCAAAAGAGATTAATTTTGCTTAAGAGTGTACCGGGCTCGCCGCGTTAAACAAAGTAAATACGGGCAATATAGATGACGATTATTGTTTGGGGGCAAAATACAACCCAAAAGGTGTAAACTTTTTTAGAGTGTGGTCGCTACGCTCTAAAAACAGTTACATCCTTTGAGGTGTATATTTGCCACACAACAATAATCGTCATCTCTCTTTCTTGCGTTTCCTTTCTTTAACGCTGCGAGCTCGGTACTTCTAAGACATGAACAGCATGCGCGTTATCAGCATGACAGAGCATTCTCGACAGGAAAGTAGCGAGCGCAGCGTTTTCAAGAAAGGAAACCCAAGCAAGACAGGCGAAGATTATTGTTCTGCAGTGTGGCAAGATACGACCCAAATGGTGTACATTTGTTTAAGAGTGTATTTTACTCCGCGTTGTCAAGCAAAGCGTGCTGTATACTACCGCGACTGGCCGAGACGTTCAAACTTGCGCGCGCTTGTCGTCGCAGGGCATTTCCGTCTGATAGGATAGCGGACCCGCCTTTTCTGCGCTTTTGGCGTGCTCGGTTTCTATATTGCCTAGATTTACCGCTGAAATTCGTTGATAAATATCTCGAACAAGGTGCGAATTTCAAGATTAAAGTAAAATTAAAAGAAAATTATGGAGTTTTACGTGCCAAAACAACTTTCTGATTATGAAGCACGCCGTAGTGGAGGACTCCGGAAATTTCGACCACCTGGGGTTCTTTAACGTGCACCTAAATCTAAGTACACGGGGGTTTTCGCATTTCGCCCCCATCGAAATGCGGCCGCCATGGCCGGGATTCGATCCCGCGACCTCGTGCTCAGCAGCCCAACACCATAGCCACTGAGCAACCACGGCGGGTAAAGCAAAATTAGGGTGCGTTAAAATGTGACTGTCTTCAAATTCGCCATTTGAGCAACTGCCCTTAAGCCACTAATAAAAAGGTTAATTACTACATTTTTGTTAATTAGTCTTGTGAAGCTCACGTTATTTGTGGCAAGGTATGTCCACATCGCCTAAAAAACCTTTCCAAAAATGCGACGTTCGCTGCGCTTATAGCCTTTCTATTAAAAATCTGTATGGTTAAAAAAAAAACATCCTGTATATATATTTGATTTTAAGCGGCCCTCACGCTGAAATAACTAAAATGCAAGTAAGGTTCTTTTCAAGAACGCGCGTTTTTTTCGTGTTCGGGTTTAATTATTATGACACCTGATATGTACATAAAAGGTGAGGTAAATGACGAAGTCTCAATTGAAAGATACGCATCTATTGCGTGCAGGTTCAGCGCAGGCCTAATAGGTGTTGAATGATGACTAATGCAGGGTAATTGGGCGTGTATCCTGTTCTGAGCGTCCGGTTTTAAAATCCTTCGACTGACACCGGGAGAACATGATAAATACTTTGGTTGATCTGTTGCGTAGCGTCTCTATACATATGTATACGCATATCTATGTATACGCGGCGAATGTGTTCTGTGAGTTTGTGTTTGATTCAAACCCCTGTACAGTGATATCTGCTGACATTGCATGTTTAGACCGACGCAGCTGTGATGTATTCTAACAGCTCGCTTTTTTGAAGAAATTGCTGTGCGAACAACCACGTTCTTGTGGCCAAGGTATCCCGTTCGTATAGTTAGCAGAGTCAGTGCTAAATAACTGTGAAATACGAAGCAGAAGTCGGGCACTCGCACTTCAGCGTCCCCTCTGACCTGGCTGTCAATAGTTTGTATGAAACCCTTATATTTTACGTTGTAGTTAACGTGCCTAAGGCACACGCTGCGGACTGCTATGATAGCATTGCCGCTTCAAGCGCAAGTGTGCAGTTTCAAGCCTGGATGCTGAAGGACGGGCTGCGGGGGCGCGCGTGTCTGTTATATTTCGCTCGGGAATGCACCTACCCGTGTTTTGGCTTCTATAGAGAACATTTTGACTTTACAAACTACAACACCTGGAATGTTATATTCCTCTAGACATATGAACGCGAAGGATTAGTTGGGCGCTATTCTGGGCTTTCTTTCTCGATAAGAAAGAGAGCTTCGCACACTCTCGAAGGAAAGTCGAGTCCAAAGGCTGTCGCGGTAACGAAGTTTTCGAGCACTTGCGGCAGGCACCATGCAAAGATACACCGCTCTTCCAGAACTCTCTCGACGATCGGTAATGCGATTTCTCCCACAGCAGCGTTGCACGGCGGAATTCTTTATACGAGTAGCGGAATTCTTATATATATATATATATATATATATATATATATATATATATATATATATATATATATATATATATATATATATATATATGGAACGTCAAGTGGCTCTGCAAAGTAAGGCTATGCGCTTCCGCGTGTCAAATTCCATTTGCGCCGGGTTTCCAAGATAAGCTCGCCGCAAGCCACCACAGTGGACACCGGACCGTTGGGACTGTTGTGAACGCACGCTCTCAAGCATGCGAAGATTGACAGTGTACGAACAGTATTCGTCATTCTTAGCATAAATAAATAAATAAACACGTGTTTTTACTCCACGATGTGAACGGAATAACAAGGAGAGGGATTCGCTTGGTGTCTTGTTTGCGTTGTATAGGAAATCTGGGTACTGCGCAAATTCGAATAGTGTAGCACAGATGGAAAAGTACTTCGACCAATGCACCGGAAAAGAACGACACTTGAGCAACTCCCGTCACACTCGTTTAGAAAAGTGCCGAATAGGGACAGTGAAATGCCTTATTGGAAGAGACATTTGCGTCGTGTGATTTTTATTCTATATGCAGTATCCGGAAAACGCGCATGCGCTTTTACTTGCGTTTTTACTATGTAAATGATTGCGTTGCTTGGATGTAACATGCTGCGTTGTAACATATAGAGGCTGTGTTGAGCGGTTGTAGGAAGCAGGTTTCTGCACTGAGACTTCAGTGCACACTTTAGAGCTTTTATATGCGCGCTATATGGCTGTGAAGTGGAGGCATAGTGTTGTTGATTAGCTAAAAGGTAGGTCAACCATTTTCTGTCTGTGCATCTCTTATACATGCATACAATGACACCAAAAGGCCTGAAAACTGGCTGTCACACGCTAACGCAGCGAGTAAAAAAAAAGTAAATTACCTTTTCAAGTGCGTTTGAGTTGACTCGGGCACGGCGTTACCTTGACTGGACCCAGATCTTATTATTTTTCCTATGGGCTCTTATGAACATTCGACATTGGCTCGCGTGCATTCGCGCCCTTGTTATCTCTGACATCAGCCCTTGTGCGGCACAGTTAAGACAATATAAAAATATATTTAAATGTAGAACAGATTAGAATTAACATAAAAGATTCATTAAAGATTGGGCCCCTTATGCGCTTACGTTTTCTTTACCAATTCCATTTCGTAGTGATCACCGTCCTCTGTGCCATACCGGCTATGATTATTGACTTCGTCAAGGTACAAGTGATCGACAGGATCGAACGAGGTGAGTGGGTGTGTCGCTTTAGATGTTTAAACTACAACAACAACAAGTCGTCTTTTGTGCAGCATATGATGATTCATTGCGGCGTTCGGTAGAGGTCCGGTGTGTCCAACGGGCAAAAACAAACGATTGAGTACAGCATGTGCCTTATGGACATCACGAATGCATGGACATGGAAGACAGAACGAACGCTGAAGTTTTTGTAATGTTACCATATATACACAGAAAACAGGAGCTATTACAAATATGCAACGTCGCGAAACGTTTTGGGTATAAGATCATTAAAAAACGCGAGTCAATTCACGCACACCGCCCGTGCATACATGCGGCCGTCACCAAATATATGCCATAACATCAGCAAAAATACATCTGACAAGTGCACTAATAACTACAAGAATGGTGCAAAAGGAAAAAAAAAAAGAAACTGAAGAGTTGACTTGTCATTCCGAATATGAATGTTCCTTTGTCGGTGCCCTTGTATAGACAAATGTGTGCCATTTTTTTCTGCCTTTTTAGTAATTATTAGGGGGAGGGGGTGACACCTTAGACTAATGCCACACAGTGTCAAAAATTGTTGTAGCTTCCACCTTGATACAGCGCTGTTTGGGACGTCACAGCCACGACAAGTGTTGGTTTCTCCCTGGCTCAGCGATGCGCAGCTTCCTCGAGCGAGCCTACACGGCATTCTACGTGAACGTGACGGTGACACACCAGTACAACTACAGCCTCGAGTTCAGCCGCACACCCGCCGAGGTGCGTAGCCACGTGTTGAAAGAACTACACGGGCGCGTCGCCCTCTTCGCCGCTCTCTTCAAGTTGCTCAGCAACGGGGTGCTGGTCGGGTTCCTCTATGTCGCGTACGGGTGAGTGTACACCGTTGGCTATGCTCTGCTGACTCCACTGCGCGGTTGGCAGCAAATAATTCACTCGATATGCGAGGACAAATACAGGCTATTGATTTCGCTGCAGGGCCCCTGGGCAGAAGTGGGGACGCAATCCTGGGTACGAAGGCCTTGTTGTTTTACGCCATTCAGGAATTACACGTTCTTTCACCCTTTAGCATCCGGGCTTGATTTGTTAGTTTTTCAAAGCGAAGCTTTCTTTGCCTCGAACCCCAACTTTTGGGTTCTGACTGATGTCTTGCGCGATTGGCCGGTACCGGACGTAGTGCAAATTGAGGCGCCCCTTATATAATCACACACGTAAGCGCTCACGTGCGCGTCAGTTCTTACCGTGAGCTCCAGTACCAGCCGCCGTCGTGGTCATGCCGCTGTAGTCATTGCGTCGTCGCTTCATCACTTTCCTGCCATTGTGACCCCTCCTTTGTTGTAATGTCGTAGTCGTCCTTCCGACGTCTTCACTCTATCGCGTCACTGCGTTGCCTTGTCGTCATCATCACGCCCCCATCGTCGAGCCCTTGTCCTCATACCGTCGTCATCATTCGATCGTCGTCATTGCATCGTCATTGTACAGTCACCGTCGTGCCATCGTGGTCGTCCCATTTTCGTCATTCTGTCGTAGTGATTACACTGTCGTCGTAACATAACATCGTCATTATGCCATTGTCCTCATTGCGTAGAAATGCGGCCGCCGCGGCCGGGCGTTCCGTCGTTGTCATAAAGTCTTCATCGTGCCGTCGTGGTTATTAGATGGTCGTCATTTTGTCGTAACGATTCCGGCGTTTGTCATGCCGTCGTACTCCTTCCATCGTCGTTCTTACATCCTCGTCAATTCCTTCGTCGCCATGCGTTGGACGGCCGTCGTCGAGCGCCACAAGTTTATGTTATAAGCGAAGTGGTTCCTGGAGAAAATGCCAACCTGGTCATGGGCTCTGTACTTGCAAATGGCCGCCAAACAAAAACAGCGTTCTTCGCGAACACATATGAACGCTTCGCTCAATATGTCTTGGTACAGGCCTGCACAGTCGGAAATCTTCTCTCACTAATTCCATGATTGTCATTATCTCGATGTGTACTTTGGGCGCATTTACAGCTTAACAAATACGTAATACGCACAAGAAATGCACGAGGACAACAGATTTGAGGGTTTTGTTGCATCGCTTGTTATAAATGTGCGTGTGTGCGCACACACACGCACGCACGCACACAGGAGGAACATCAGTAGCGCCTTCGTCGCCTTCTAGCGTGAAGACCTCATCAGCTGTCTGCAATATGAAGTCCTCGATGAACTGTATAAAGCTTCTATTACTGGTAGGTTAACGCGAAAAATGAACGCACGCCGCACTGCGCAACAAGAGACCTCGTTATTGAAGCCGGAGCGCGTCACTTATCGCCACTGTGATGTAGAAACAGCCAAGCACTGGTTTTCCCTCCGCATGGAGCGCTGCGACGCGGCTCCGGCTTGATTGTTAGTCCAAGCGCGAGCCACAACGTTAACCTTGCGACACTGCTTTAGTCCCCACAAGCGCGTGACAGGTATTGGAGCGCGGGCGGGCTCGGATAGAATTCGATTAGTCAGGCGAGTTGCGCCAAAGGCAGCTATATAGCTGTGTGGTCGATAGTGGCGGGCCATTGGCACACGCTGCAATTCTTTCCCTTCGCTGTCACTTGTCACGTGCGCGAGTAGAACATGTGTATAAACGCTTTTAACTTTATTTTTAGTTCTTTTTTAAATTTTGGCTACGTGGGAGGGGGAGACGAGGGGCACACAACATTCCTCTTGTGAGGACCGGATGTCAACTCTTTATTTTCTACTTCCATTGAGCTTAGCTCAGCAACTACCGCTTTTCTCCCGCCTCCTTGTGGAATACAATGTTAGTGAAAGAAACTTCGCATCGGAGTGCACGCTCATCTGAACTGACTTCATTTTCTTTATCAATTCTGAGGATGGCTGCTACAGTCATGACCACAAATGCGGGACGGAAGGCGCGCGATGCGCCTGGCGTGTTTTCTCGGTGGTCGTCCGCTCGACGCTTCGTAGCTGAAGCAGCACCGGGGAAAGGTGGGGGGCAGTGGGTAGCCGTGTCCCTCCAGGAAGCGTAGTTATCAATTAGGATGTGATTGATATATGAAGACGACCCGTTTTTGAGCGTCTTCGGCAAGTTTCAGATATGTGGTAATAAATGTTTAGGTGTCTGGGAAGTTTATAAATTTGAATGAATGGTTGACCCGCTGAGCTAATCAAAGTGCCTAGGAACCGATACATTTATTACCACATAGCCGTAATCTACCAGACATTTTACCAAATTGCCATGCTGGTAGAGAGAAGGTGGCAGGCGTGTCGCGCGTCTCGTGTCTCGCACATATACTCGGTCGGTGACAGCGTAAAAACGCAGCACAGGTTAGACGCCCACAGGGCGGCAGTGCGTCTACTTTCTGTATCTCCACGCTCCAAAAATGTACATGGTTCCGAGAAGTCGCCGATATTGGAAGCAGTTTGCTTCGCGAGCGACGCCATGGAAATAAGCGAACGTAATTGGCTGGCGCACTTGTACAAATTCTGTTTGAGTGGGACAGCGCTGTATTTGACACTGCATTCTTGGGTTTTCACCCTCTATAGGCAGCGCTATTTCCGTTTCTTTGTTTTTGTTTGAAATCTTACTCATTTCGCATTGGAATGGCCGACAACGCTCTCTGCAATGCCTGTCTTTGCGAGAAGACGCTGGAACACATTCTGTGCGACTATCCTGAATATAATGTTCAGAGACAGTCCCTGGCATCCGTTCTAGCGCACCTTGACAATAGACCATTGTCAATTGCAACTATTTTCACATATCGCCGACAGAAGACATCGCAGCTGAAGGCGACGAAGGGACTACTTCGGTTTATGAAAGAGACGGGCTTGGACAGTGATGTCACGTACCGCGCAAGAGTGACGGACTGTAACTGACGATGTGTGTGCTGTGTTATGTGCTCTCTCTCTCTCTCTCCTCCCCATCTTTCATCTCCCCCATCCCGCTCCCATGTGTAGGGTAGCAAACCGGTTAAGCTAAACTAGTTGACCTTCCTGCCTTTCCTTCTACACTTTTTCCTTCCTTCCTTCCTTGTTTGAAGGCTGCCACTAAATTCTAACATTACTGATGTAATATCGTTTATGGCGTACTGCAGATAACAGTAACTATTATGATGTCAGTGAGGGTGGGATTGATTCCCATCATTCGTTTCCTATCGAATAATTCATTTCGCCGACGTTCAGGACCAATTACGAGACAGAAGCTGTCTGCGTCAGTGCCATTTCCGCTTGTAGTATAGTCTGGATCCGCCCTTAAAAATACTGTGGTAATATAGTTATAGATCTTTATTCAAAATGCACCTGCTTGCTTCACCATGTCCGCAGCAGATACATGGTTATAATAGAAAATGTGTACAGGTACTATATGATGCTTTAACCTATTTCTATGTAGCTTACATGTATTGTTACTAATATTCCTTACTTTTGAACTCTGCTTATCGCTGTTCAAGTTTACAGTTAAAAAAAATTATTTCCCGTTCTCATAGATCGTGGCCTTCCAACAACATTTACTTTCGGGCTTCCTCTTGAAAGGAACGCATGTATACACAATGTAAGGTTAATTTGTTAGAATGCAAATGACTGAGTGACAAATTGTCACGACGCCGAAAGCATTATCACCATACTCAATTTTGTGTCCTCTTCATTTTCGTTCTATTTTCCTTTTGATATACCTTTTATGGCGCACACACTATGTATCATGTGCAACATCTGACGTTGGGTGGCTACGTTTGCGTACTTTATCTTTTCTCCGGACGGCGCGAAATGAACGACTACTTGTTAGTAGAGAGAGTACTCTGGTTTATACAGTGGTCGCACGTGCTATTAAAGGTAATATTATAAGTAACGATAATGGTGATGATAATCATACAGGCCCGCACTTTTAGTAAGCAGTATTTAATAGTTCGAAGATATAGCATGACGGTCTCAACAACAGCGTCCCTCTTTATTTTTGCTCAATGAAACTGGTTAATATTATCTTAATAAATATTCTCGAGCAAGCTGGTGCGATTTGGAAAACATAATATTAGGGCGCTAAAAGACGTACGAGAGGGAGAAACACACACAGACACACTGTAATTGGTAGCTTTCTGTTTGTCTCTGTCTCACCCTTGTGTGTGTCACTTGTGCGTCCTAAAATCATGTTTTCCAAAATCATTATTAATATTAGTGCACTTACGTTGGAAGCCTGTTGCTTCAGCAATACTCTCCGGATCTCTAACGCAGAATCTCTGCAATAAATTAAATGCGCTTTTCTCACCTGAGCTTCTGGGCGCACTGATAATTCCGCGCGGAACCTTTTATCGTGGTTTTTGCGTATCAGTATACGCAGAGTGCATTACTTGTGAGTTGCGCGTACGAGGAACTTACATTGGCTTATTTGAATAAATCGGTTCGTACATGTCTTCGCGCAATCAAGGTGTACAGAAGGCATACATTAATATCTTGGGAAATATCTACAAAGATTCCACAACTACCTTGTTCCTCTACAAGAAAACTAGAAAATTACCTATCAAGAAAAGGGGCAGGCAAGGAGACACAATCTGTCCAATGCATGCTTAGAAGACGTATTCGAGCTATTAGTCTGGGAAGGCATGGGAGTGACGATCAACGGCGAATATCTCAGCAACCATGACATTGTCCTGTTCAGGAACATTAGGGATGAACTGCAGCAAATTATTGAGGAATTTAATCGAGAAAGCCTAAGAGCAGAGTTGAATATTAATATGCTGAAGACAAAGTTAATATTCAATAGCCTGGAAAGGGAACAAGAATTTATGATAGCCAACCAGCCTCTACAGTCTGTGGAGAAGTACGTTTATCTAGGCCAAATACTCACAGGAGAATCTGATTATGAGAAGCAAATTTAAAGAAGCATAAAAATGGGTTGAAATGCATACTGCATGTATTAACAAATCCTGCCTAAGAGCTTAGCACCGTCGTTGAAAAGAAAAGTGTGCAATAATTGCGTTCTACCGTTGCTAACATATAGGGCAGAAACTTGGATGTTAACAAGGAAGCTCGGGATCAAGTTAAGAACCGCGGAAAGAGCGATGAAACAAAAAATGTTAGGGGTAACGTTAAGGGACAGGAAGACAGCAGTGTGGATCAGAGAACAAACGGCGATAGCCGATATTCTCATTGACATAAAGAGAAAGAAATGGAGCTGGGCAGGCCATGTAATGCGCAGGATGGATAACCGGTGGACCATTAGAGTTACAGAATGGTTGCCAAGGGAATGGAAGTGCAGTCGAGGATGGCAGAAGATTAGGTGGGGTGATGAAATTACGAAATTTGCAGGCGTAAGTTGGAATTAGCTAGCGCAAGATTGGGGTAATTGCAGTTCGTGGGAGAGACCTTCGTCCTAGAAATAGGCTGTTGCTTATGATGCTGCAGGCTGTTGCTTCTTGCGTGGCTTTGAGCAAGTAGCGAAGCACGATAATTACTTTGACAACGAAAGGAACTTAGTAGCACTCGCGCTTGCGTTAGTTAGTTCTTGTTGAGAGGGAGGTGTTAGTCGGGAGCCAAAACGCGATTACGTGCAAGTCGCTCGGAGCGCGATATTTTGGGAAACACCGTGCTATTTGTACTAGTGATATGCGTGTTTCGCCATTCTGTACCTATAGATGACATTTTAACGAAAATGCATGTCCTGTGTGCCCACACGTATATTATGAGACTGTCGTTACGAAGGCGCATGGCTGTCACGCCAATTCTCATATATGTACAGTGAGGTATACGCGCTGAATAAAAGTAGCTATTTAGTACCTGTGTACTGAATGTTGAGGAATGTAGTCTGCTAGACGCATCGTATATCGGCAACCTTTCTTCGTATTTTAAATCAGTGTCATTGTCATCGCCATTATCGTCGTCACCACCGTTATCAACTTCATACGCCTGCAATGTTACTGATGTCTTCACACTGCTTAATTCTCTGCCACATTTTAACGCATCTTTCTTGATTCGGTGCACGTTCGGTTACTCGAGCACGAAGTAGGCCACTCGTTATATTCTCTGGGCGTTACATCACCTGTGCAATTCCACTTATTCCGCTCGATCTGAGCCACTGTATCGAACCAGCTAGCCCAGCAACTCAGGCTTAGTAGAATACCAGCAACACCCGTTCGGTCCCTAACCCTTACTGCCGTCTTCCTCTTTCTTGACGTTACGCCTCTCATTTTCCGTCACATCGGTCGTTGCGAGATGTCTGGCTTGTTCTCAAGCTTCTTTGTTGTCATCCAAGTTTCAATTAGTACACGGACAACAGTGACAAAATCCACTGATTAAGTACTTTCAATGATAACGGTAAGATGCCGTTTATCACTTGAGAGTGCCTGAACGACGATGTTCGTCGTCGTTTTTCTCGTCAGATATATCTGTGGATATATGTGTAGAGATCTTGGGCTACTGGGTATGGGCTGGGTCATGTCTGCTGGATAGACATCTTAGGTAACTGTCGAAGGTAACGAAGTTGTCGAATAGACAACTTCGGAACTGGGTTTGTGCACGTTGGCATGTACCACTGGGTATATGTGCTCATTCTTGGCCAGTCTCCCAGAATAGGTGTGCCACTTTGACACAAGGATTGTGGAGTTTAAAATGAACCTACGCTTGCGTCGTACTTCTCTGTGCCGTACACCTCTCACCAGCATTCTTTCCTCGGCTGGTGTCACATATTACCATCGACAACAGCTACAGGCGACGAAGCTGTGTTCGTGTAACCCGCCACCGCTGCTACCGCTGCTACCTCGCTAACTCACACATGCTTTGCGTCGTTTAGATTCCACTGTTACGTTGGGTCTGCGTGTTTCTTTATTTCATGGTATTACAGAGATAGAGAGAAACAAAGGAAAGGCAGAGAGGTTAACCAAAGGAAGTCCGGTTCGCTATCTTGCACGGCGAAAAAGGGAAAGGGATTTAAAGAGAGAGGAAAGGAGAAAGGCAAGTACGGGAACGGAGATCGGCGCACAAAACTGAAACGGAGCACGTTGCTGTCCCATTCTACCGCAGTCCCGTAGACCGCAGCAAGCGAATTGGCGCTCTGGCTGCCCTTAGCGCACACGCCCATTGTGACCACTGTCCTATTATCTTGCGCTCTGACATGGCACGCAACTTCTCCAACATGGTACATAGCAAATGCCTCTCCGTGATATATAACTTGGGTTGATGCGTGGAATATGTCGTATATTTTCTTCACAGCCGCAAGGGTCACAGGTATACGGCTGTCGGCCCACCCAATTATGAAAGAGTATGACTTGGTTAACAGTAAATAAATTGAAAAACACGTACACACACGCACGTACACACACGCGTTCACGCCTTGTGTAAACGCGGGGACAGTAGACAGTAGACACGGCGGCTACTCGTTCTCGTCCTGCGTCTTTTTTTAGGGCTAGGTAAATATTTCGCGAACCTGGAATACGAACCAATTAGCCTAACCCTGTTTTCGAATGGTGCAATGCAACGTTTAGGCAAAAGTGGCCGTGGCGAATGTAAACAGTGTTGCCCGTGTCACACCATTGCTTTAAGCAACCACTGGTGCATATCAGATTGCAGCACTAAAAAAAGCTTCATTGCATGCACGACGCTTCCTAAATCTATGCACTCGCATTCTGCTTTTTTTTTTTGTTCATATCCTTTCTCGGCACGCACGTGTTCTGCTTGCTGAGCTCTATTCCACGCGGCAGCAAACCGTTGGGGGAACGCGGCGATGCGGCTTACAACATATCGTTCCAATTTTTTTCCAAGCGTCTGCCATCGTACTGAGACAAATGCGCTTGAATGCAGGCCGCGTGCCGAATCCCTGCACCAATTCGTTCGGAACAGCTTGTTTCTGCTGTCAGGAAAATGGACTAGGAATTTAGGTGGACGTTAAGCGATGAATCTTCGGAGCTGCGTCTCAGAACAATAAGGAAGATACTTTTCTTTCCGCTCAGGCTTGTTGCCATGAAAAATAGCTTCTAGTCTAAGCATCTATCACTCCGATGAAAATCTACGAATTCCGTCGGGGCACACTTGAGAAAGAGTTGCAAGTGACACCAAATAGTATAGAAGAAAGTAGACTGTACCAAAGATGGGTGGCAAACAAATCGTGACAACTGGGCCTCAATTCAGTTCTGCATCTCAAGCCCACCGCATCACACTATTGTGCGTCGTATTAAACCTTACGTATAGCTGTGCGCTGAAGTAAACGAAGAACCTCGAAGTGGCTTAAAGCGCTGTACTATGTAATTAAAACGCATATTCTTGAGAGAAACACCTAGCAAGACAGCCCGTATATATTGTGAATTGCCTGAACAGCTCATGGGCCTGGTGCCACTCGTATATAAATGCAACTGACCTGTGTACGCCGCTGCACGAAAAGTAATTTTCAGAATATAATACTATTAGTTGTTGTGGTTGTTGTTGTTGTTGTCGTAGTCATCGTCATCATCATCTCGATATTTATTTCTTTGCATTCTTTGGACTTAAGTCGCCTATTTTGCACTCACTCTTGGTGTCACATCGTCGCATTAGCGCAATAAAAAAATAACACATGCACACACGCACACGCAGGCGCACACATAAACACGCGCAGCTTGCGGCGCTACAGCTTCACGCCTGAAGCAATACCGCCGTCTGCTGAATTTCTTGTGTTTTCAGGATTTTGGTAACCGCTGCGACGCACGACGGGGTGCGATTTAAGGCCGAATTACCCGTTGCTGCATGCTTTCACGTTTGAAATAAGCAAGTTTTCATTCAGTGACAATGCGCTGTTGCTCGCCAGAATTTTCGAGTGCGTTCAAATTAAGCAACAAGTAGAATTAACCGAGGTCGAAATAACGGGAGTCGACTTATGTAATTACGTTTATAGAATTGCAGGTGCGTTGACTCACGTCACAAGCCGGATTAGGCCACACACGCGTGCTCACTTCTCGTGGCAACGACAACTAGCGCTTACAGGCGATTGACGCACGGGGCTCAGATGCTCCCCGATCAAATCTGAGCTTCTGCTTTATAGAAAAGAAAAAGGCGGCAGACCCAAGGGCTGGAAACGGTCTCGGAAAGTGACATTCACCTGTTCACTCGGAGCGGTGACCCGATACCCAGGGTCGACACCATCAGAGTGCTGGGTATGTTCATCCAATCACGCGGCGGCAGCGGCTCTGCGTTGCGCAAGATAATTGCGAATACCGATAATGCTTTTCGCCTCGTGCGAAGGGTCGCGAACAGACATCGTGGCCTCAAGGGGGACAACCTGCTTCGGCTCATCAACGCCTTTATGCTGTGTCACTTCACCTACGTGGTGGCCATGCACAACTGGCTCAGAGCCGAGCGGGAAAAGCTTAATGCCCTCATTAGCAAATTCGTCAAGAGAGCCCTCGTGCTGCCCGTCAGAACGCATACCGAGGACCTCCTTCGGCTCGGCATACACAACACCATGGAGGAGATAGCCGAGGCTCACGAACGGGCCCATCTAACTCGGCTGTCGACCACGCCGGCCGGCAGGCGTATCCTTGAGGAGATCGGACTCACCAGAACTCGAGGAGATCGGACTCGAGGAGATCGTACCCACCAAGAACTTGGCTGAAAACAGCCAAATCCCCAGAGAAATAGAGGAGAAGATTGTGGTCGCCCCCTTTGCCCCGCAACGTTCATCCCGTTCACAACGCAGATCGTCGCAAGGCAAGAGCATTGAATATGTTGAAGCAAATAAGCAAGGACAAGATCGAAGCAAGCTTCGTGGACGCAGCTGCATACCTAGACGGCAAGGCTTTTGCCGTTTCCGTCGTGGACACGCTGGGCAAAGTCATCAACTGCGCTTCCGTCCGGACGACGAACCCCGAGGTGACCGAGCAAGTGGCCATTGCACTAGCCATGCAAGACGGTCGGAGAGAAAGGGTGTATAGCGATTCGAAAGTGGCCGTCAGGGCATTCCAGAAAGGCCGGATAGCCTGGCAGGTAATTCAAATTCTGAAAGGCGCCAAACACGGCAACACCTCCATACACTCCATCCTTTGGTTCCCTGCCCACGTCGGGGCGATTGAGGGGGTTCCTCTGATCCTCAACGAGTCTGCCCACGAGGCTGCGCGTGGCTTTACCGACCGCGCTGCCCTCGGATCGGGCGACTCTCTCCCTGGACACAGAGACGCTCCGATCACGCACAATGAACTTACTAAATTCTTTTACTTAGAGAAAAGGGTTTTTCCGCCGCCTCATTCCAGGCTAAGAAGGCCCCAGGCGGTCACGCTCAGACTCTTGCAAACGAATTCCTACCCAAATCCGGCGTCCCTTAAAAGCATATATCCTGAGATTTATCCGAATTGTTCTTGCGTGGCCTGTGGTGAGGTTGCTACTTTGCCTCATATGCTCTGGGAGTGTGGGTCGCTGGGCTTGAAGTTCACCAAGAAAGAGCGGGACGCGCTCCTGCGAAGTCCCGTCTTTGAGGACCAAATCCTGGCCGTTCAGCGCGACCGCGATCGGGCCGGCAGGCTAGCTAGATCTGTCAGTCCCGTCGTGGGATTAGCCGGGTGCGCGTTTCATCGCGTTTTTTTGGACCCAATTAATGTTTATTCACTCACTCACTCACTCACTCACTCACTCACTCACTCACTCACTCACTCACTCACTCACTCACTCACTCACTCACTCACTCACTCACTCACTCACTCACTCACTCACTCACTCACTGATCACGTGTCGTAGCAATATAGCTACAATTTCATTAAAAAAAAAAGCGACAGCGTGTGCACACCACAGATGCAGGGCTGAAAGTCGCGAATAATTAACTTGACCACTGTCCTTCGCGTACGTCACGTCGCGTAGCGACACGTTGCTTTTATAAAAGTGAGAGCGTGCCAGTTTCCCCCATATTGTAACCCCTCCTAGGTCGTCCCAGATCGTAACGGAACGCGTGTAGCAACGTTTGTTCACCGGATTACGATCGCCGTCACGCTGTTGTAGTCGGCCTGCTGCTGACGTCGCACACTGGCTCGTGTTGCACTAATTCTCGCCTTACGCATACATGTTGGTCCATCTAGTATTGCTTTGCAGAACTCCAAACGCTGATGGATAGCCAGCCATCTTCAACGATGTCTCGCATCGATTCCCCCAACATGTCGGGTTTGCATAACTTCTTATCCATTCGAGTGCTTTGATCTCATGAATTGGGTCGCCTTTAGCTACTTGGCCTAGATAACGTACTCTGGCAGAGCTTCAGAAGGCTGACTACGAATCCCGAATTCTGTATCATTTACAGGTTTATAAATGTTGAAGCTAAGCGGACTTGAATTTTAACCAGGTATTTCATCTAAGCGAGAACCATACTGTTCTCTCTTAATTTGAATGTGAGCCGGTCATATATTTAGCGCTTGTCTTATCTTTCCCTTCGCCTGGAGACTTCCAATTTTCCTGCACAAGTGGCACACCACAAAGCACATTGAGGGGCTCCTTTTTTGCGTTTATGTGCTTTTATTCAATGACATTTCTTAGTATGGGCCAAGCGGTGTGATGGTCTATTCTTAGCGATGGGCAGTTGCAAAATAATATCAAAGGAAGCTTATGCCATCAGTGAGAGTAGAGCATAAGTGGCAAAAAAAAAAAAAAAACCCTCTGCCCTCTTTCCAATTTTTTCTCTGCACTCGACATTTCTTTTTTTTTGTGCTGTCCACCAGTTCTACAACAGCAGAACAGCATCCTCATTCGTTGAATATCACTATTTATGTAGAAACACCACAGATCTCGTAAAAGTTTCAAGGGGATAAAGCGCGCACATGACTTCTAACTCCAGAAGGTAGTAAGCAGTATATCACAGTAGCAGTACTAGAATACGGTATACAAATGTAAATTGTACTACGACACATAGTATGTTAAATGCTAAGACCTAAGTAAGTGAAGTATCATCTATCAGCCTAACAGAATGAAAGTGTATGACTGCTCAGTCCACTCTCAAACATTAAATCTGCTAGTAAGCATAGATAATGATGGTGGCACCAAATAATACAATATACCAATCTATTTATTACGTTAGCAAGCTGCTGCGACTAATCTTACACGAATTAACAAATTTAGGCGAGGATAACGTTTTTGTGAAATGCATGTTAATGTATACAATACCGTGCTGTATACATAACTAGTATACAGCAGATCCGGACAGCCACAATATCAGCGTTGCAAACAAGTCGTTAAGTGCTCGCGTAGTAAACTAGTTTAGTGACGACGCATGAGGAATAAAAGGACCCAATGTACTTCAACTGCATGTGAGAGCGTTCTGGGGTTGCACAAATAATTCGATCCATGCCCAAAAACGCTTAGGGTGCGTCGATCTTCATGAATAAGGGATTACTTTTCAATCGTCGATTCTTACTGCGCTTTAGAAAACGTCAGGGCAGGTGTATCATCTAAGCCAGCGTGGTTAAGTTCCTCAACGTAAGCACACCTGGTTTATCGATGGTTCATATATGTGAGTGGAGTATGCTTATGTTTAATGAGCGTAAATCTGACTGCGTTTCCAAGAAAATTCGCAGATGTGTTCCGTATTCACATAACAAACCGAACAGCGTTAGCATGCTCTAGCCTAAATCAGACGAGCGCGTCATAAGTTTTAACATTCGTTTCTCTCAGTGTGTGTGGACTGTGCAAGCTTGTAAGATTACGACGCACAGTCACCTTTTGACTGCTTGAGGTAATCGCTCATTTCTGTTGAATCAGCTGTTCGCCGAGTTGTGATGAGCTTAATCTATTTAATGGCTAAGGCCGAGGGCGCGGTATCGAGTCCCAGCCGCGGCAGCCGCATTTCGATGTGGGCTAAATGCAAAAAAAAAAAAGGAAGAACGAAAGAAAAACCCCCGTGTACCATGCATTGGAAGCACGTGAACAATTCGGGGTAGTCAAATTTAATCTGGAGTCCCCCACTACGGCAAGCCAAATAATCATATTGCGGTTTTGGCACTTAAGACCCGAGAATTTATTGAAATCTATTTAGTGTGAATATTCATTTAAAAATACTTGACTTATCAGCTCAGCCACAGTTACTGTTAGTTTTTTGTTCTCCCTGCGACCGGATAAGTTTGCAGCGGTGACTATCACCGGCACTGAAAATGTAATATAGTTTAAAGAACTCTAGGGGCTTCTTGCATTGTTTTTCTATGCCTCGAAACGGACTTTCGTCATGTTTCTTGAGAGTAAAACAGTTTGGCAATTTCGTTTTGTTTCTGGCACCCTTTGCATGAAAACTGATTTGATTAACGGGAGCGACAAGTTCATTTCTGAAATATCATACAGAATTTATTGTACTTTGCCTTCCGTTTAGTATGGGCTATCACTTGTCATATCATCTGTTATCTTCGGGCCTTTATGACCCAAATATAACCTAACGTACAATATAGCAAGTATAAGATAGCCCAACATATAATTTTTATACACTAAGATTGATACTTTAATATTCTCATTTGAGCTCAGGAAACTTAACATAAAGTTCACACTAATGTTTTCAATGGACTGGAAGGTATGGGTATTACAGAAAACCATTTATAAGTTTATATAATTCCTACACTGAATACTTTATATTTCAAGTAACATTTGATTTGATTTTTTTCTAGTACAAACGTGCTCTGCAATTCTGCATGACCAGAAGTATAGATAAACAAGTTGTTCTAATGTTTCTTGATGCTGAATGATGTTCGGAATGATGTTCGGAAAAAAAAAAAAACATGATAGGTACATCTGTACTCAATGTGATTGCTCCCAAAGTTCAAGATCATTCCCTCTGAGTGGCATCAACTCACACAACTAGTTCGAAGGTAACGAAACAGCATGTTCGAGTGCAGCGGCATCTAGCGAAAAACGAACATGTTGAGGCAGCAAGGAATTTGATTCCGGTGAGCAACGAACAGGCCATGCGAATGAAAGGCGCTGACCGATGCAAGCTACGCGTCGGGAGACGCACGTTGACATTATTATATACTTGCTGTTGTGAACAAGCTACGGTTCAATACATCAAATGGAGGCATACAAGTCACTATAGCGGCGCACAAGTGTACAACGCAAGTGGATTTGGGAAACATATGGCAGGCGAAGCGGCTGCCGCCGCAACATGTGCTGACCGGGGTGAGTTCAACCAGCGGTTGTTAGTACACGCGCCTGAGTGTGTGCTTACGAGTCAGAAATTTGAAAGCTATTTCCCGTTTCTCCCCTATCTACCTTGCAAAAGCTCGTCGCGCGTACTCCCCGCGCTAGCTTTTCTGTAGCTTTCGAAGTCGTGTACAGAAGCGTGCTGTACTTTCAAATTACCCGACGCCGCTGCGCAGTGCCAGCATGCTTTGCCAGCGGTGACGGCCATTTGCGTCACGAGTGTTTGAGAGGAAGTCGCTGGGAAACCCAGGCCAAAAAAAAAAAAAAAAGCGCATCTGTGTTCAAAAAGACGGGATCCTATTTTCTTAGTAACTCTTTGTTATCATCGCAGCATATAGATTTTGCTTTCATCCTGTGCTTTAGGTGGATAGTTAGGGCGCCGTGCGGGAGATTACCTGCCAGGCCTGGGCGCTAAACTGCGTTGCAAAGGACCGCCTTGTAGAAGAAAATGGACACCACCAGAAAGCCTGTGCAAGTTGCAGCACACCGTTAACAGATGCTTCTAAACGGCAAGGAAAAGCCTGGGTGCCAATGAGGATGCAATTTAGCAAGTGCTAATTGTTCTATAAAATGAGAGGCTTGATTTACTTAACGTCCTTTCCCGCTGCGGTGCAAAAAGGCAAGTTCATTCCCCCGCGGCTATCGAGAACGAGCGAATAGGCAATTTAAGAAGTAATCGAGAGACGTGCTTAAAGCAACTGATTACGGTAGCGCGCAGCTGGCAGTAGACAGGAAAACTGCGCGACTCACTTACTGAAATTATTAAAAGCTTCTGTTGTAATTCCATTGACTGTTGATTTTAATATGCTTTCGTTTCATATAGAATTGAATATCGTGCGTGATTTGTTTGTGCGTGTCAGCAGCAATATACGCCCAGACAGCTGGGCAGCGATTTTTGGAGCGGTATAGTTTCAGCGTTGGTGCTCAATGTTTTTTCCTAAGCATCATTGCCCATATTTGTTTTTGTATGTATGTATGTGTGTTTGAAAGCATCTGTAGCCTTTCTTGTTTAAACGTAAAATGCCGCATTGCGGTAGACAGGTGCCGCCGTCTTGCAAGACTTCTTAAAAAAAGGTAGCCTTAAATAAACGGTGAACTGAAAAGGCTTCCATCGGTCACCGGAGCCAGATGGCCTTGCTTAAAGTGCATTTTTAAAAATAAAGGGTCTGAAGGAAGGCTTGAGTTACCGTATTTTGTAATGGGCTCAGTGGGAACCCTGCTGGGGGAACGTGCATGCATGTCTGGGAGGGAAGGGTGTTTCACCTAAAGTTTTTGAGAGCCCGCTCTCTTGACTCGCAGCGCTTGAAACAAGCTGTCGAAATTTGCGACAGTAGAGTAGCGGTGTACTCGCATCTTGACGCAACCAGAAAAAAAAAAAAAAACAGTCGAAAGGGTGGTGGCACTCCCCGTGGTATACTGTTCGTCTCTCTTCCCACGACGCGTGTGTTCTTGTTTCTGATTTTTTTTTGTCACTGTGTTGAAATAACGTGAAAAAGGAAGATTGAGAAGAATATAGAACGCTATGGCTCAGAACGGCTAAAATATTTTTGGTGACAAGAAGAGCCCAGGCCGGTTACGCTATCTATATTAAGCTAGCTTAGAGTTAAAGAAAGAAAATATGAAAATAGAAAAGAAGCGAATTCACGGTGGCTGCTCAGCGCACCCTGGGATTTGAGATTACTTCGGCAGTATCGGACAAAATTCACACGCCGCTCAGTCGCCCCTACCTTTTCTTTTCTCTTCCAGTGTGCACAGCAGCCGCACTGATATAGTGGCGTCCGCTCGCATCCAGCGGGGGGAGTGCACTGGCGTGCGCTTGCACTCACCAGCGCTGCACTCACATTCGTGGCTGTTGTAATGAGTGTAAGCGCGGGGTGCGCCGACTGTGAACAGTTATAGTTATACTTACCACGACTTCATTCGGTAGTAGTAAAGAAAATGACGATGGTGACTTGCGGTCGGAGAGAGGGGTTCTGGAGGAAGCAGAACGTGGCACTAACGGCGTTCTTGTGCACGGATCTCCAGTTTATTTATTTATTTATTTATTTATTTATTTGTTTGTTGAATTATTTATTTAACATACACCCAGGGCTAATGACATTACGCAGGCGAGCGGTTATCGTAGTCGGGTTAGGGGAAAGAAACAATAAAATGTGCTGTAGGTTAGAGTATATACAGAAAACGCAACTGTTAATGCAATGTTAGCTAACGACTAATAACGGATAATATAAACTCCAAGAAAACGACGAGGCAATGACCAATCAATGAACAGTAAGGAGTACAATTAATAGCAACTATTCGTACAGTATTAGCCGATGCTTGGTTATGCACAAAAATATTTGATGTTGCCCCTTCGGCAATCTTTTGAACTTCGCAGCAACACGCCAGCGTAACTCAATAGGCAGCACTTTAAAAAATATATTTCCCAAATAGACATAGCTGCAACAAGTTTTCGTTAGCAACATCGAGAGGGTACTTCGTTATAATAACATACATATTTATAAACCAACATTTTTAGGGCTCACGCTTCGGGAAACTATTTCGGAGCAGGTGACCTAGTGTCCTATCTGTACTGTCAATTATGAAATCAGTATGGCCATTCTAAGAGAGTAGTAGTAGTAGTAGTAGTAGTAGTAAACGACTTTATTGGAGTCCTGAGGAGCTAAGCGGGGGCCTGCAGGTCCCTACCCAGCCGTTGGTCAAAAAACAAATAAGATTACGGGTATTGTAGTGAATACGTTGGGGAAATGCGAGTTTACGATATGTTCTTGTTATTCAGCTTTTATTCATATGAGGCTATATTATTCATTATTTATACCAGTTATTGAACGTTGAGATCGGCCAGTAAAGAGTTTGTCATGCCAGTTATTAAATTCACAAAAAATACACAATCATCAGCGATGGGTTGAACATTAGGAGGAATTGTTGAAAGGTCATTAATGTAAATAAGAAATAATAGGAGACCCAGTACATAACCATGCAGTACACCTGAATATGCATTAGAGAAAAGAGAGTTATAACAATTACTGGTGACGAAACGTGAGCAATTCAAAAATATTCGATGCGTTCAGAGAGGTTACAGTCAAGATTCAAGATGCAAAATTATGGCTTCTTTTATGCGGTAAATGTATATGACATGCCTTTCGAACGAGCTTTTTTAAAGGAAAAGTTACGAAAATGCAGTCGACGAAAGATGACTTGTCTAATATTCTATGTAACTTAAGCATAAAAGCATAAAAGAGGTCAGCTGCGTTTCGGACGAGTACGTATTTTTGAAGCTGTCCTTTGCCGACGCGAAGAACGATTTAGATGCATTGACGAGACCATTGAATAACTCTAATACGCACTAGCAATTCTACAAATGGGGGAGGTTGGTCTGTTTACTTATGCATCATCTATTTGTTACCTTAATTTCATCCGAAGAGCATTACAGTACGGTGGTTACGAAAACAACAAGGTTCTGTGTGCACTAAATGAGACAGTGTATATTCCATTGTGCTGTGTCACTGCCGCCGCTGTACCAGCGCGCGCAGTTAGCAGCAATGGTTTATTTTTTGATGTGCGAGGACAAAAAAATTCCCGGCAGAAATTTCCATCTCGCGACTAATGTCGACGTTAATGCGATTAGCACTGAAGCAGCGTAGCGACACGCCTCATTGCCAGATTTCTTCACTTTTGTGTATAGCCGACTTCTTCAATTACTCTTTTTTTTCTGTAACTCGGCGCTCCTCGTTTAATGTGTGCCCTGGTCCCATTCTGTTCACTTCTTTCCCCACACTCGGCTGCTTTCGATGCCGACTTTTTCCACTTATCTGTAGCTAAATTCCTCACTTATTGCCTCTTGTTTTGCTTGTCTATCCGGGCACCTACTCAGTGACACGTGCCCATTCTGGAAGATTGGCCAAGACTCTTCACATAGGCAGCGTCACTCACATACCCGCTTGCATATATATCCTGTGGCCCAAATTTTATGTGCTCTACAAGGCACGTAGTTGGTTTCACCCGGTCTAATATTGGTAACCCTTGTAGAAAGTTGCTTATTTAAATGTTGTAGAGTATCACGCCGCCGTTATCCACGATGTTTCGCATGGCCATAAAACAACTGCACAAGACACCAACTTCAAATTCAGTGAAAGCAGGAGCCACAAGTAACGTTAATGCTTCATACAACGTTCGTATATAGCTAGTTTCTTCGATGTCTTCGGCGAACTAAACAAGTTGCCTTCTTATTCAGCCAAAATATAAGGAGCGCCTTATGGCTAATGTTTGGGCGAGATGCGTAGTGTGCGGACTAATTACGGTATTTGCTGTAAATTGCATATGTAAGTACTCCGTAGCTATACAAGTGTGCTTTGCGAACAACGAAGGAATTAAGTATAAACCCCATGCAAGCGATCTTGCACGCGACAGCGACAAGCGACGCGATGGAGATGGCTGTCGCGTTCGCTCGTCGCCTACAAGTTGCACCCCATGCGAGCGATGACTTCGAGCGACGTCTCCCCAGTGTTGCCGGTATGAGGGCAGCAATATAGGCGCCGAAACTAGCGTGACGCGTGCTTTATTAACTTAAGTTGATGTATTTTACTGTAAGAAGCAGCATAACTATTCCTGAAAGTCTTGCAGTAGGTTCTTATCCTTGCACGTAAAAAAATTCAATCGTTTGCTCGTTCCGTGCGACAATCGGAAGTACTGGAGTTATGTACATCCAGTTCCGGCTTTGCGCTATTGGCTAGTCGCCCATAGCACTTCCGGGCGACGAGCGACGAATTCTAGATTTGCAAAACCGAGCGATCGCGCGACAAGACCGAGCGATCTGTTCAAGCGACGGCCCGATCCGTCGCGCGAACCCGTCGCTCGTCGCTGTCGCGCACAAAATCGCGCTAATGGGGTTTAGCCTTTAGGCCTCTTTCCTGGGAGAACTGTGAACACAACTGAGATCAAATTTTGCGAAAATTAGAAGGGCGGGAGGGGGGGCACTGTGCATAATGTTCTACCGGAGTAAATTGTGCGTGGATTAATTACTGCCTTTGTAAAATTCTTTAAAGGGGCCCTGAAACGCTTTTCTGTCTAATCAGAGAATGACATCAGTATTAAATTACGTCGCCTCACGAATCCCCTGCCGCAAAAAATCTGTTGAATCCATCAAGCAGAAGCGCAGTTAGACGTAGTTATTGGATCTATCAGCGACTTTGTCTCATTTCCTCTAAAACACTTGAAGCTACACGGGGGAGACGGCAAGGGGTGCAAGGGTGGCTGGCCCCGCTGGCCCCGGCCATTGAGATAAACGCATCGGCAGCGAGACGGCTCGTGGCGGCACCCCGTGGCAGCCGCGGTATCTACGCTGTGCTTTTCATCTCGGAGGCCAGGCGCAGTAGGCGCAGCAACGCGCAACTGTCGTGCTTGCACCGACAGTGGACAGATGAAGTGGTTTTAAATGCGTAAGCATTTATCTGCCTACCCAACGAGGAAACTCGTCCGTCCGTCCCTCCCTCCCTCCGTCCGTCTGTCCGTCACGTAAGACGATCGCTTTCAAGATAGGGCCCGCAGCAGCGAGCGAATTGACCTTCGTACTGCCTCTCGCTTCAACGCGAACTAAGCGGCGAGAACACAGCGCACACGAAGCTATCAGCACCTGGTGCACTGTGTCCATATCGGAGATCGCATCGTATAACGCGCCAGCGCGGCCACGCCATACTCAGCCTCCGCCGTAGTACGGTTGATCACGGTTGATAATGGTTCGCATCCAGAGGAGGCAGCATTACCGACCACGTCTACGTACGAGGTCTACAAAACGTGACACTGTTCAATTACGTCACGTACTGCAACCCGCATCGGCCAATGCTCATCTTTCACGAAGCAGCGGAATGATCTGAACGCACCATCGTTCAATTTGAAGCTAAAGAAGAAGAAATGCAACAAGAACCAAACAAGAGATAGTGTACATAATAAATGTTGTATATATTTGCTTCATTCACAAAATCTCTCTCGTCATTATGTCCCACGTCCACATCTTCTGGGAGTTATCTACAACATGAGTGTACATTGCTACTACTCGACTCTTCCTTGTCCTCTCATGCTGGTCTCAGTTAATATTTTGGTGCTGCAACCGCACGTCTCCGTTTCACGATTCTTTCGCGGTGTTTCTCGCAATTATACCAAACACAGCAGCATACGACAACGGAACAGCAAGTTATTAGTAGCAAATGCTTGCGCATCATTTAGATAACTCCTACAGGAGATTCTGTGCTCGATTTCTTTCTGTATTTTTGAGAACGCGGGCATATGTATTTATAATTTATTGAACTCAATTGAGTAATAATTGTATTACAGGGAATGTTTTCGGCGATCACGTAATCAGCCACTCAGCTGTTGCGAGTCCAGCTGCTTGCGATGACATGATGACATTGCGAAAGTGAGAGCAAGTGATTTGTCACTTGCTTTCAACAAGAGATTGTGAATTACACTGGAAGCATAGCGCGGTAAGGACGATCGACAAAGACTAGACAGGACAAGCGCTTGTCCTGTCTAGTCTTTGTCGATCGTCCTTACCGCGCTATGCTTCCAGCATAACTATGTATTATCAACCAGCCAAGGGCGTAGCCAGAGGGGGGGGGGCGGCTTATGGGTCTTCAGCCCCTCCCCGAAATTTTTTCGGGCTGTCCATGCACCGCCGACCAAAGCAACCCCCGGCGCCGGAAATCATTCTGGATTTTGTCTAGAACGTCTCTTTCACGCTCGAAAAGCCATTTCACCGCGAAAATTGCTAGCTCGAGCTGGATTTCGCGCCAACGCCCATGCAACGGGAGCACATAACGCAAGCAGCCCCGTCCGAGCACAAAATTTCAAGGACGTTTTGATGGCGAACGGGCTCGCCGCGGCATCTCGCGGAGGCCGCGGAATCTACACTCTATCATGGAATCTATGGAGCGCGTGGATGTAAATTCCGAAACTTTATGGTTATAAAGTTCTCATAAACTTTTGATGTGGAAGATGCATTGACATTTCCAACCATGGGCTTTAGATTTTCAATTGCGGAACTGCAATTGAAAATTATGTTCCCATATATATTTGACGCCAAAGGTTCATTAACTTTTCGAATGTCGTACATCGGGGCGATACAACGAGGCAAGCCAAATCAACACACTATCAGACAAGTTGACAAAGCCCGCAGCGACACCCGATGAGACGAAGCGTTGTGGTGGTTCATTCGTGCCGTCATGTCACATAAAAAAATATCAACATTTTTTTTCACCTGCACCAAAGCATCCAGTGAAGACACTAAAGCCAGCCAAGGTAAATACGTTCTTATTTATTTTTTCTACTTTGACATTTAGTCGCGAGGACACATTAAGCCTCTTCAATATTTTTGTTCTCGCTCCCCGCGGGCTGCCAGAGCCAGCCAGAGCGCATGCGTTTTTCTCGTGTTGCCCCGACTACCGGTGGCGCATTTCGGTGCGTGTTCGGTTTTCTCTGGCCGAGTGCATTTTCGCCTGGCAGAGTTTTGGACGCTTTCTAGCTAGCAGACGAGAAAAAGAAACAATGGTCGCCCGCCGCCATCATTCTGGCGACTCGACGGATTGCACAGCATTCGCTTGGGCTCGACCTCTCCAGAACGTCTTGTCTCGCCGGTGTAGGATACCGAGCAATATGCGCATGGTTCATGGTGGACCAAGAGTCTCGTGTTTTCTTCGATATTCCTTTGATAGCCACATTAGTTGCCCAAAGTAGGCATTCGATTGTGATCAACATAATTTCCTTTGCGTTTTTCTTTTCATTACGGTGCCCCCATCCCGCAAAAAGAAAAAAAAAGACGTTGTTGCAACGCAGCCAATTGTCGCATGGTGAAAGTTCTATGTTGTTACTTCTTTTGCGGAAAGTAATGGGCCATGGGACGCTTCAGCTGCCGGATACTCTTATTATATTATTGCAATAGCAATTATATGGACACTCTAGGCGCATTCCTTCCGTCACCGTCGCCCTCATGGTCCGCATAAATTCCAAGGGCGATAACATCGTGACCGCGCGCCGCATGCTGTATGTGCGAGTGAAAGCGTGTGGGGGGTGGGGGGGAATGGTTGAGCCGACGATGGTGGCTCAGTCCTGTGTGCGCAAGAAATAAAAGTGAGGAGCAAGCGCGCCGCCTTCCGTCGCGCGCGATACATCGGGGGGAGTGGATGGAATGGGGGAGGGATGTAGGATTCTGTCAATCTGTGATTGCGCAACATGTTTATTTGCCTTGTTTAATCCATTATATACCGTGACTTTTTCTTAGATACGTAGATTTATTGGAGACATTTACGTATGTTTAGATATTTTGTTGCGAGGTTTTGTGCATACTTGCAGTGAACTTTCTTTCCAGTGGCACTTTTTTGCCCTTTATCAAGCTCTATCTTCGCGTTTGCATATTCCATTGTATCTTCGCATTTCTAATGTACGAGGGCGAGTCAAATGAAAGTGAGCCTACCCACCCTGCGCAATTATGGTTCTGTTCACTATCTGCAAGGCCTGCGCGTAGCACACTGGCATCTCTCATTTACAAAAGTGACACGCAGGTGTGAGGATAAATGTTTTTTGATGCGCTCATACACTGGGTTGAACATGGTTGCGTGACGTAATGGACGCTCCAGAAGTTGAGCAGTGTGGTGCCGTGAGGTTTTTGACAGCTGAAGGTGTTTCCCAAAAAGAAATTAGTCATCGTATGACTGCCGTGTACATTGAACATTGCATTGCATTAGCTACTGTGAAGCGTTAGAACAAACGGTTCAAAGAAGGACGTGAAAGTTACAAAGACGATCCCAGACCGGACCAAAGCCATCGTGCAATCACGCCTAAGAAAATTGCAAAGGTTGATGAGCTGATGGCACAAGAACGGAGGATAAGCATCGATGAACTGGCAGAGCGTGTGAACATCAGCCACGGTTCGGTTCACTGTCACCGTTCACGCCATAATTCATGAACATCTCGGTTATCGCCTCTTGTGTGCGCAATGGATGCCCAAGATTTTGAACAACCGCCAGAGTACGGAGAAGTTCGGCGCTGCCTTTACTCATCTGATCCAGTATCACAATAAGGGGGACGATTTCTTCTCTGCAATCGTGATCGGAGACGAACCATCATGCCACTACTACGAGCCTGAAACACGACGGCAAAGCTTACAATGGAAACATTGGAATTCACCACCACCAAAGAAAGCAAAGGCCGTCATTTCCGCCGGAAAGGTGTTGTTGACTTCCATTTTTCGATCGTCAGGGGCGATTACTGATAAAATTTGCTAAATCTTGAGAGACTATCAATTGTTTCCGATATTGTGAAACGCCGGATCGGCTGCGTGTCGCAATCAAGAACAAACTAAGTGAAAAATTCACGAATGGGGTCATCTTGTTCCACGACAATGCCCGTCCCCATGTCACTGATGTGGTTAATACGAAACTGGCAAAGTTCAAGCGGGAAACGCTGCAAACTCCACCATACAGCTCAGACCTGTCGCCTTGCGACTTCCACATTTTGGGGCAACCGAAAAAACACCTCAAGGGAACCAGATTCGTCTCAGACGATGACGTGAAACTCAGCTGCAGATGTTTTGAAGCAACAACCCAAGGAGCTTTATGAGACGGGAATTACGTGACTCGTTGGGACAAATGTCTAAATGCTCATGGAGGCTACTTTTAAATAAAGTACCCCGTTTGTCATATATTCGCATTGGCTCACTTTCATTTGACTCGCCCTCGTATATTCTGCAGAACTCCTGCTTTTTTACGTGCTCTCTGTTGCGACTATAATTTCGGTGAAATTACTCACGATACACGACCGGTGACAGCTGCTCCTGCGTAATACATTGGAACAAATTTTTCGCTGGCCGTTGCATATGTACAAGAATGTAAACAAGGATCTTGAATGACAAAGTTTCATTAACATATTCGGCCTCAACTTGTTCATTTCATGGCCTTTACATTTTTCATATCAGCTACATGCACTGCTTTGCTGGTTTCGAACTGATGTAGATCTAAAGTTCGTGTTATATTTTATTTGCTTTCTAAATAGACAAAAGCCTTGGAAGCACTGACATCAGTTATGTTGGGCACAATTTCTGGCACATACGAGTATAATATCTTTTGAAAAAATACATATTTTACTTGTACTGACAGCGCGTAGCGTTCAAGAATTAGTTTGCAGCATCTTTGACAATGGCAATGCAGTTACTATTCATGTATTTGATCCCTAGGCAAATTGTTTAAGAGGAAGCTTTAGCTCGGGCCTAACTCCAACGCGGCCTATTCAGATACATTTAAAACGCAGAAACGCTTTTCTGAGATAACTCCTGAATCGCTTTTAATGAAATTTGTTGCATTTGAGAGAGTAAGTTAAATTGGAGTGTCTGTTGGAAGCGGAATTTCGATTTAGGGCCCGAACATTGTTTAAAATATTTTGAAAAATTCGGAACTTCGAGAAAATAGAAGCACGAAGTTTACAAATTAATAGCTCTGCATCAAGTACATATATCGCGGTTCTGCAAACGGCATCCATTACACCATTCAAAGCGGACAAATTCGGTATGTCTATTTGTATCTTACATGAATTGGTTATGTTATGTACAAGGGTTCTGCAAAAGCCGTATTTACATAATACTTAATTTTTTAAGACTCACGTGTAACATCAATTTTGTCCGCTGTAGATGTACTATTATGTGCAATTCACCTAATTGTGATATCAATTTTCATTGCTGATTTACAGAGTTGTAAACTTCATTGTTTCGTTTTCTGAAAATTTTCGATATTTGCCACTTTTCAATAAAATATTGACGACCTAAACCAAAAATTCGAAACAAGCAACCACTAGAATTCGTTTTTCTTTCCAATGCAACAAACCTTATCAAATTTGTTCAGTGGTTTCCGAGAAAAACGAATCCTCCTTCTACATGTATTTAGATAGGAGCATCCGACCTAATGACCTCTCGACCTCTTAGGAGGAGGCCGAGCTGCATTGTGAGCCCCCCCCCCCCCCCCCCCCCCCCTCCCGAACGAAATTTCTGTCTACGCCACTGCAACCAGCGTAAGCCTGTACTCTCATGATTGCGAATTCCCTGCTGTATGCAGTGCAGCAGGGACAAGAGCCTCTTTTACAGATCGGCAATGTTTTCTTACTATGCTCAAAAAGCGTTTGCTGGTCCCTTTATTAAGTGTTGGAAAGCGTTATTTCTGGATAAGCTATCAAACAGAACAGTAAGTAATGCCCGGGCAATGTTTTCGAGGATGAAATTAAATAACAGGCAAGTGATTCAACTCTTATTGCAACTGCTCGAAGAAAGAAAAAAAGAAAGGATAACGTCGCTGGACATTCGGTTGTGATTCTGCAACGTCGCTCAAATCGGCTGTAAATTTTAGCGTCAGGTTCAACTGGCTTCAGTTTAGAGGTCAGTTGTAGTAGTTACCGAAATAGACAAACGTTTTGCGGTGATTCTCTTGTTTATTCTGTCCTCTCTGCTTATCCTCCCTTCGTATTCTTATACTACGGAATATTTGGCAGGTCTCTTTCTCCGTATATTGTTGACTTTTCTTTTTGGGAGCGTTGTCCAATGTTCTGCCTTCACCTGATTGCGGGGAAAATTTATTATGCAAAACTCACTTGTTTTGTCCAGACTTGTGGTCGGTGGCATATTGAAATAAATAAATAAATAAATAAATAAATAAATAAATAAATAAATAAATAAATAAACAGGCTTAAGGGCTGCTCAAAAGACCTATGTCTTGCGATCCGGCCGATCCCATACAAGAAGAATAACAGCCCCGCAGACTTTCCTGTTTTTGTTTACATTCAATGCCTGTAAACAAGAGCGCAAACTCCTCCCGGCACGCCGCGGGTGTTTGCCCTCGGGCGTCACCGGCTGTCTTGTCACTTCGTCCAAGCCGGCGGCGCTTGATTTCCGGCGTTCCAGTCTGCTGTCTCTCTCTCTCTCTCTCTCTCTCTCTCTATTCGAGTGTGTGTTCAGCGAGTCGTAGCGGGCCATCGCCTGCGATGCAAACTGTATTCCTTTGTATACGTTCGCTTGTACGTCACTGCAAGGGGTCACGGCCCGAAGCTTGAGGGGCACCTTTGAGGACGACGGTGGTGACGCATCCACAAGAAGCTAGCATGGGCGCTAGCACACGGCTGAAACCCTAGAGCATGCAATGACCCCGCTCTGTCTGCTTCCCCACGCGCGGCCCACCCGAAGCCCCCTTCCCCCCCTCGTGTGATTTTGCTGCCCGGACAGGCAGGCTCCTCTTGCGACCGGGCACGTTACATCGGCTGGTTGGTTCATAGCGAACGCGAGGCTGCAGCGCACAAACGAACGCGCACACACAAAGGCGTAAAATAACGACGTACGAATACACAGCAGTGGACCTAGTGCTGCGAATTCTCCTGCTTCCTTTGCTTACCTTATTTTCTCGCATTTTCCCCCATTTTCCTTTATGCAGCGGCCGTTGCAAAAAAAAAAAAAAAAAAAAAAAAATAACCCGCGTCGCACGAAGGAAAATAACGATTCTTGTAGCGTTTGTCTATGTGACCTCTCGGCTGTGCAATGAGCCGCCGTTATTCTATTTTTAATTTATCTGACGGAAGTTACTCTTTGTTTCTGTTTTGTTTGCACGCACGATAGAAACGTCTCCAATTGTGGACGAGAAGCCGTAGTCGTATTTAAATGTATGTTAAAGGAGACGCCGACGTCGTGTAAGAGACGCTGGCTGCAACTTCTCACCTCTCCACTACGTCGACGCGGGAAACTCCAGACACGATGTGAGAAAGAAAGAGCATAGCGAACTGCAGTGCGTTTTCCCTTTGCACATGGACAGGCGGGAACAGATTCTTACATAAATTGCAAGTGTCCCCTGATGCGGGATTACTGTCCGGGAATGTACAGAGCGGCTGGCCGAATGCATCCGGCGTTGTGGGGCTCGGAAAAGAATGAGTCATGGAATATATTCGGAAATGCTCCTGAAATATATACGCGCAAATGAAGCACCAATGCAACAGCCTTCTTTAGCTTCGAAGTATCCGGGCAGTTGGCGTTCATATCAAATGCCTGATAAATTTAAAAAAATATAAACTCATTCGATTAAAAGCCGGGCAATGAGGCACATATCTTTTTCTCCTTGTGGATTGTAGCTAAAACGAAGCAATTTAATAGCATGGTTGCTTACGCAGCGTCAGCGCGCTTAGCTGGCTTCCAGGTTTACGATGTATTCCAACTTTGCTGTGACATCAGGCGACGTAATCACACGAACCAGGGTGAAGGAACGGATTTATCCAACTAAGTGGGGCGGCCCTGTGTTAACTGGAGGCGAGACTCCGGTATATCGTCACCAAACTGCCACCGAACTTTTTCTGCGGAAGTCTGTGAATGCTGTAGACTTAGTCACGAACTTAGTCGCTACTGCTGAGACTACTGCTGAGGCCAAAAATATATTGTACTAAAAAATTCAGCTCTTAGCGAAACGTATTGAAAATACCTAATGTTTTTGGAATGATCGTCTCGGATTTAATTAATTAAACATGGAGTATTCGAGGATTTGCTGAACAGGCTTCGTAACAGTCGAAAGCACCAAAATTATTGTAAGAATAACCAGTAGAATGATTAAAAAGTTTATATTAATAACTTTCTAATTAATGAATAATGTCAGCCTGTACACAAAACATAACAAGTTGCTAGAAACTTTGTGTATTGCACCAGTTTTGGGACTGAATATTTGCCCTGGAAAGCGGTTCCGGCTCGCTTTCCCGTGCGGCGTGTTTCCACTGTGCGGTAACTTATTAATTTAAACATCAATGCATTTCGATGCAGGTTTATGCGTTCCTGCGCGTGTGTAATGATCAACAGTCGTTGGAAAGGGCACGTCAGGGGATCCAGCATTTCGACAAGGAAACTTGCCTTAGTCAGGGCAGCAACTTCGGTTGTTGTTCACATCAGCAACGTCAACAGCACAATGTCAGTTGTTTCCCTGACGCAGACAAGCTCCCTTGTCGAAATATTGGCTCCATGTACGTGCTTTGTTCAATGAATGTTGGTGACTTCATTTCCGTCTTCCCGTGAACCTTTGTGTGTGAACCTCTGCCTGTAAATAACCTGATAACTTAGGCGGATGCAGAATCCCGAGTTATCACCAGGAAGGAGATCTCGAAGGTACAAGAACAGTATGCGATTGAAAGGCACAGGTTCAAAAGAGAAAGTGAAAAATAAAAGGGTAAATATAATTGGCTCGTGAAATGCCTTCGACTTCAGTTTGGTCGACACATCCCTCACTGAGAAAGAATAACGCACCGCACCTAGAAAATGCCACAAAAGAGGAAATGCAGATTTTGTACGTTCAATGCCGGACGGCAGTTGATAATGACACGTCATTATCATCCGCCATTATCAGCAGAGGCTCAAATTCCAAACCGAAAGAACGTGTGGCCAACAAGGCACCGTCCACTCGTCATGAATACACCGGCTACCGTAAAGAAATATCAGCGAAGCGAATACGAAATAGTTGCGGAACCACGATGAAAAGGGTCAAGTGACCTGGACTAGAAGGCGTCGAAATGAGAGATCCGAGAAAAGCAGGTCTTACTTTAGACACCTAAACGAGTTTATAGGACGCGAAAGATCAGTGACAAAGAAATGCAGAAGCGATGAGGTGTACCGGGAACAAGATTTCGGGGTAGAGTCTGTCAGAACTGAGAGAGGAAAAAAAAAGGGCTGGTGGTAAGAGGTTGAGCTTCGAAGCAGCTGTGCATAGCAAGAAACTGGAAAAGTGGTTGGACAACCAGCATACGCCTGAGGACAGGAGCACGTTGCATAGCAGAGAAAGAAGCAAAATTGAAATTTGAAAGGGTGAAAGTGAGAACCCACGAACAATTTCGCTAGGATCGCAAAAAGTCTAAAGAGAGAGAGTGATAGATAGAGAGATAGAGAAATAAAAAAATATGCATAGAATTACAAAGGACCAGGTAACGGCAGCGACAGAAGTTAATTTTGCGGCGTTTTCTCTGCTTTGTGCACTCTATACAAGGTGGACACCGTCGGGAACGTGGCAGAAAAGTGCGAAGCCCTGGAGAGTGCCGTATTTTGCAGCCGCCAAAGTAGAGGCCGAATTAACGCAGCTTTTCGTTCGTAAAAGAACCGTCGTTGGCAGGTCGTCTTCGCTAATAGTATCGTTACGAGCAGAAAACAAGCAGTATACTTGCGCAATTTCTTACTGTGGTTAATCGCTCTGCGGCCGTATGCAAGGCGGAGAGCCCTAATGCAAGGCCCACTAAAGTTTCTGGTCGTCATCAACGGCAATCGCCTTCATCGCGCAAGCGATGCGTACGTGATGGCTTGCGATAGGCTAACTGCCATACAATGGGCCAGTGCTTTTTCTTAATGCTCTAGCTTTGCGAACGCGGAACCAGGGCTGATATAATGCAACGATTCCTTTCTTTCGATGCTATTCTATTCTGATCATTCACCGCTCACAGCCAGCGAATTCTGGTGATAACGTAAGCGAAGCGCCCTTCCAGCTGAACAACAACAACAACAACAACAACAACAACAACAACAACAACAACAACAACAACAACAACAACAACAACAACAACAACAACAACAACGACAACGACAACGACAACGACGACGACGACGACGACGAACAGAACTTGTTGGAATAGAATCGTTACACTATACCCGCCAGCCGATTTTTAGTTTGCACATCACGCGTGTGTTAAATGCAAACAAAACACGGGCACAGACGCTGCTAAACTTTTTGAATTCAAACTCTAATTTCGATTAAACTCGATTCAAACTCTAATTGAAGTCAACGAAAGAGTCTTATAGGCGAGTTGGGGCTGAGTAGTTATCATCGTCGTCGTCGTCGTCATCATCATCATATTTATCATTACCGCATCATCACAATATTAATCACCGTCGTCACCATTGCCATCATCACAATCATGATCATCACCATAATTATTATCATAATCGTAGTAGTCAACATTAGTGTAATGGTTTCTCATCATAATCAATCATCGTCATCAGTTTTGTCACACTTTTAGACTGAACTTTTATCTTCGGGATCAACCCACGAAAGAGGCTAGAAACAGAGGTTAGAAACACACATAACCGACGCAGAAAAGTGGTGGTAACTCCCCAAAGAAGACATTGTCTTTGAAAAAAGAAAAAAATTCACTTACATAGTGTTATTCACAAAACATAGCGCTAAATGAACTCTGTATTCATAGCTATATATGGAACAGAGCAACCGGACCCGTGTTATCGGAATGAATGATGCGCTAGAGTGGTTCGTAAGCCCATGCATCGGTTCATTGTTGTATAGTGAACATAGCGAAGACGGTAAGCCAGTGACGATGACTTTCTCACCAAACTTTACGAATTCTATTTCGTGTCGCACGATGTCGATATACGTATTGTTTACTGAGCAGTCATGTGCAGAGATTAAGACACTCCCTTCCTGATACTCCATTTTACTTTTGCATAAGCACAAACATTTCGTGTCGGACCGAATGAAATGCACGTTAGAACGCTAGCACTAAGGTGCTGCGGAGGATTAAAAGATTGGAAGAAAGAACCTAAACTTATATATATACAGACGCAAAGTTATATAAAAGACACAGTGACGCACGCGGAGTAAGGATTAAGCGCAATACAAAAAGAAAAGTTGCAAGAAGTTCAAGGAATTGAAACGCAGGAGCAGTGTCAGTACTTAACTAAGTCACCGTAACTAAGTAACTAAGTAACTAAGTCAACCGTAACAGTGGTAAAAATGTCGCGCTGCTTTATATGCCATCCTTGCAATGTAATAGTCCAAGGGAACGTGTACAAATTAGCAGCGGCGTAAGCTTGATGCATAACTTTAGCTGTGCCTATTGTTTCCGTATCGGCATCGTGGACAGTGCGTCGTGGTGCTTTTGTGAGTTTGACGAGACTATAGAACATATACTTATCTACCGTCCGTCTTTGAATGTAAGACACTTTGGTCCGACTGGACGACAGAGCGTCACATAAGAAAAAAGAAAGAAAAGAAACGGATACTGTGCCCATCGACTCGACTGCCATCCTCACAGAAAGCCATCAGAGCCCTGCTGCACCTTTTAAATACGACTGGCATCTGTGACAGGCGTTGAATGTACAGTGAATGGCGCTGCGTGTGCGCGCGCCGTAATCCATTATACCTTCCACCTATCGTTTTATTTCCGCGTCCTTCTTTTCTAGTGTAGGGTAGCAAACCGGGTGCAACATGGTTTAGTTCCTTACCTTTTTCCTCTCTCTTTATCTCTCTCTCATAGCTCATGTTAGCTCTGAGCATAAGGACGACCTGTGCACCTAACCTGTGCTTGAAACCTCTGCACCATACAGAAAAGACAAATGAGTCTATGAAGTTTGACTAGACAAGAAATTAGAGCTTGTATAACAAAGACATAAATATATATATATATATATATATATATATATATTCGAAAAAGGAATAGACGAACGTAATGGCATGTTTTTACTGACGTTTCGGCCGGAGGACCGGCTTCCGGCTGAACGAAACATCAGTATAAACATGCGATAATGTTCGTCGTTTTTTATTTTTGTATATTATACCTTCGGGTCTGGCGCGAAAGCCTTCGTCTTGTATATATATATATATATATATATATATATATATATATATATATGCGCGGTTTATCTACGAGGTTTATTGACTATTAGCGGGCATCGCAGTCACGTCGGGTCCAGCGCAGAGAGCAGCCGAGCAATTCCATCCAAGCGCCAGCGCTAGCAGGAACAGCGACACCGACCCTTTGGTCTTTGTCTTTCTCACTTCAGGCACCATGCGGCCGCAGTAACGCTTGTGCTATCTTCGTCCTTGCAATATATATATAATATACTGATCATCGTAACGCAAAAGCAAGTCCTATGGGACCTCTGTTGGGCACTTCCAAATTAAATTTATTCTCTTTTTTCTTAACTGTTATGAAAACCAAGAGTGAAGTGTCGTATCTTCAATTTAGGGGAACGGAATTTTCTTATCGTTCGTTTTGCGCAGTGAAACTATTACACCAGTTTGGGGCAGTTGCTTAACTTCGAGAAGTGACACCGGGCGGAAGTTTAAACGAAGCAGGAATAAGAAAAGAATAAAGAGGATCTTTTAGCAGAGGTATTCGACAGCCGGGTTTAACTGCATGACTCGATTTTTCAACCAACCCTCTCGTTCAGTGATTACAGGATTTGTGGGCTCTAATGCCTTGTGACGAGCAGCGCAGGATGAAAAAGACAGTAATATCAGATAACAGTTAAAATCAATTAAGGAGACGATTTATCCCTCTTAGGAACGTCAATAATGCCTCTTCTATTTTTAGCACCGGTAACGAGAACAAAAGGCAACGCGTTTTGGATAGGACCGGTATCGCGAGCTTTAAGCCTGCCGTGTGTAGGCGCTGCTCACAAGTTGGCCCCTGTATCGCGTAACAGCACAAGATTTACGCCCCAATCTGCACGATGTTTTTTCACTCCTACACTTCCCGGCTCTATTGAGATTGAAGCAGAAATTGCGCGAGGGAGGGATTAATCCTTATCTCTTACATTTCAGCCTTATGTGGTTTCAATCACTCTTAGCGGCGCTCTTATCGGAGCCTTCCCAAAACGGATAATCAAAGGACGGGAACGCCGTTGGAGATAGATGGGGAAGCCCGTAGCATTGAGTCATTTACTTACGAATTTACTTGAGACAGGAGGAGTGAGTGCATAGCTCAGGTCAGACATGTATTAATCTTCCGAGATGAGCGTTGTTGCTTAGCGGTCCAACGCACTGGCCCTATAATATACCCTGGCCAGCGCCTATTGGCTGAGGAACTCCAATGGGGAAAAAAAATCAACAGAATCGTAACTAGGACGAGTATCTGCTGCTGTAAGAAGCGCATAGCGGCGCCTCGCGGGAGTGAGGAACGCTATCAAACCGAGAATAGCTTTGTAGGAAAAAGAAAGAAAGAAAAAGAATTCGTTTATAGACATAAATGCCTCGTATAGCGTTGTGCATTTACAGAAGCATGTGCTCGCTGTATGACATTGTACTTATAGCTCTGACAAGGTGACAGAGTCGGCGGTTTGAGCGTGCTGAATTTAATTACACACGCGCTATACACTGCCTATTCGTCGTGATCACCACAAGCATTCGTGCAGCTTTTCTTTTATTAAAAAAAGAAAGAATTGTGGCTGCTCATGCGCGCCATTTCAGGAGCTTGCTGATTTACTTACACTGCAGCCCTGCGTGTGCTCCGCTCGTTCCGCTCGTTAATCACATTCTCGATATGGCGGTTTAATAGTTTGAGTGTCTGCACTCTGCGGGTCATTTTGCGATTTGTCCGTGGCGACTCCTTTCGATCGCTCGTTTCTGCAATCCCATTCGCGGGACGATATAGATAGTCGAGTCCATCTAGGTTTACTGTCCGTCTGCACAATTTACATTTATGAAGACGCCGATACATAACGCGTTTGGTGAGTGCAGGTTTCAAAGTGGTTAACGCGCGTACATTTACTATGGCCACCGTAAGCTCAACCCGGACACGTACGCGAGCGCATGAGACGCAGAGATACTTTTCTTTCGCTAAACGCTAATCAAAACCACTTATTTCAAAGCTTACGATTATTTCTACTTTCACTCCTATGTCCAACAACAACAACAACAACAACAACAACAACAACAACAACAACAACAACAACAACAACAACAACAACAACAACAACAACAACAACAACAACAACAACAACAACAACAACAACAACAACAACAACAACAACAACAACAACAACAGCATCAACATCAACATCAACAACAACAACATCAACATCAACATCAACAACAACAACAACAACGACGACGACGACGACGACAAATCTTTGGTTATCGTAAATGGATACGACTCCACCGGGAAGATGGTTCTATTCCGTGGATGACCGAAGAAAAAATGACTGCAAAAAAGTTGTACTGTGGCATGATTCAATACCAACTTTATAATGGTGGTCGATTCGAGGCGATACATATTGTGGCGGAAAAATAAAATCTTTGGGGAGTGTTGATTGATGGTACAATTTATGAAAAAGAACTGAACGTGCGATTTTATGTCGAGATATAAGTGCAAGGTTGGTTTTCATAGCAGACACACTTGCAGTTCTGTTGTAATTACGTAAGATGAAACGAACTGAATTGTTTTGCACGAGTGCTATTTAAGTAATTAGTTTGTCAATGGCAGGATCCCGAACAGTGCATGCATATTCAAGTTTAAGACGTGTAAGGGTAGTATAAAGAAGGATTTTTAGAGATGAAGGGGCGGTTGAAAAGTTACGGCGTAAGGAGCCAAGCATGCGGTTAGCATTGCGGATTACGTAGTCGGTATGAACATTCCAAGATAAATTAGCAGAGATATACACACCTAGGTATTTATAAGAGTGAACTAATTCCAAAGAAACATTATTTAGGTAATATGTATGCATCCTGTTAGTTCGGGATACATGCATCATTTTACATTTGTCAACGTTTAGTTCCATTAGCCAATGTTCGTACCAGTTAGCTACGCTAATTAGAATTAGGTGGTTGGCATCCTCTGTATTAGTTATTTCACGAAAGATAACACAATAATCAGCAAATAAGTGAATTTTATGTGATAGTAAGGTAGGGAGGTTGTTATTATAAATGAGAAACCAAAGAGGCCCGAGTACTGAACATTGTGGTACACCGGAATTTACGCTTCGAAATGGGGAGTTATGGCCGTTCGCGGTTACAAATTGAGAGCGATTAGATAGGAAGCATTCCATTCACTTCAGGATGTTAGTCTCAAGGTTCAGCTGACAGTTTATATAGTAAAGTTTATGACAGACCTTATCAAATGCTTTAGCTAAGTCTAAAAAATGCAATCTGCAAATGACGAGCGATCCAGAATACGATGCGATTTGTGCGTGAAGACTGCAAGCTGAGTTTCACATGAAAATGTTTTTCTAAATTAATGCTGAGCTGGTGTGAAAAATGCAAGGGATTCGAGGGAGTTAACAAGATGTTTGAAAATTATATGTTCGAGCAATTTACAGCAAGTGCTTGAGAGTGAGATAGGGCGATAATTAGCTGTTAAATGTATGTTACCTGATTTATGCAGTGGAACCACCTTCCCGATTTTCCATTGGCTAGGTTGAGTAGATGTACCCAGAGATTGCTGGAAGTTTTGTTAATATAACAGAACTAACTGGGTTGGTATTTTAAAGACAGACAAACAGACAATGAACTTTTATTTATTAACTGCACTTCTCGACACTTCCCTACCAAATTTTGAGAATCGTTCGCTTCAGCACAATGGGGACAAGTTCGCCGCTAAACTTCAGGAACTAACTGAAAAGTAGATTCCATCCCGCATCATTACCTCCAATTCTGATGCTCCTTGGTACAATACCCTGACACAATCTCTGAGATTGTGTCAGGGTGGGATCTGAAAACCAAATCAAGGGTGCTTGTGGCATTAGAAGCTACACGTGTATTTTAAAGGAATTTTGAGTTAATAGAGTCGTAACCAGGCGATGAGTGCTGGTTCAGGGAATCAATTAGTTTCGAAACACCAGCCGTATCAACGATCACTGGAGGCATAACTACATAATCGTATACTGGAGAGTAAGAGATAGGCCGTCATTGCAGGCGACAGACAAATTTTGCACAAATGCGTCATTAAAGGCGGAAGCGCACTGTTCGTTAGGTATAAGGATGCCCAATGGGTCTTCCAGAGTTAGGTGCTCATCATGCAAGGGGTTGATTGCACCCCAACACTTTCTAACGTTAGTTTTTAACATTGATTGAAGTACATTAGATAGAAAGTTCGATTTAGCGTTCTTTAGTGTTGTTACGTACATGTCTAATGCGGACGTACAAGCAGACCAGCGTGTGTTAGTTGGCTAGTGTTTTGCGGAGCAATATAGGCGTTTTTTGAGGATACAGAGGCACTTAAAGTGGGTATTGTACCAAGGAGCATCAGAATTGGAGGTAATGATGCGGGATTGAATGTACTTTTCAGTTAGTTTCTGAACTTTAGCGGCGAACGTGTCCCAATTGTGCTGAAGCGGACGATTCTCAAAATTTGGTAGGGAAGTGTCGAGAAATGCAATTAATTTGTTATTTATGGCGGTAAAGTTAGGGTTTTTGTAAATATCTATGGTTCTGATTTAATTTGGTTTGGGGGTTAAAGTGTTAATTGAAAATGCAAGTACGCAGTGATCGCTTATACCATGTAGGTGTGTAATCTCTGAGATTGTGTCAGGGTGGGATCTGAAAACCAAGTCAAGGGTGCTTGCGGCATTAGAAGCTACACGTGTAGGTTGTGTTACTAGTTGTGGCAATGAAAAAAAACTGAGCACAAGCCTCAAAACTCCTTAGCTTGTGCCGAAAAAGGAGATAGCACACGTCTATGATAAATTTTTTGTGACCAAGAGTTACGGAAACCCTGACAGCCTCTAGATCGTCGCTCGTACAGACAAGAGGAAACGGAATGTCATTTGAAATTGCCGAAAGGACGCCACCTCCTCTGCGCGCAGTACGATCGCAGCGATAAACGCGACATTGCGCAGCACCGTGAAACACTTCTGTGTCAGTGGCATGAGCAGGCAACCATGTTCCAGTAAGCGCAATGATTTTTGTAGAACATGTGCCAGTTGCAGAAGATAGAGTCGCATTTGTTGGACGTGCTTTTGAAATTAGAATATAAAACTGAAATTCGAGGAAATGAATTGAATGAACCACTGCACCTCGCGCTCTCCTAGATCGGAGGACGTGGTGGAACAGGATATGCACGTTCCACGTTATCACTACGTTGCTTAAGTTCTTCAATTTCATCTGAATTGGCGTTGTACATGTATGATTTTTTGTTCATGATTAACTTATCATATCTCAATTTGAAAAGTTAAGAAAAGGCTTGGCTCTTACCGAATGATATCAGTTTTTCTTCGCGCTGTTCGTGTAGCAACGTAAAAATCCTCACTTAGATTGATGTTCTTATGCCTGAATTGGCTGCGCAGAGCTACAGTAGTTTCTCTTTGGTTTTGAAGTTTGCGAACTTCACTATAATAGGACGGGATTTATTAGGCGTATACGAATGTAAGCGTTGCGCACGTTGGATTGCGTCTGCAGGAAGTGTGTCGGTAATACTACCAATTAATGTGATTATATTCGGTTCTGTTTGTTGCCATGTCTCATTTTTATCAAGGAGACCATTGAAAATTGTTGCGGCGCGACCGATCTTTCAATTCACTTAAACGAGATTCAAAAAAGATTATTCCGAGTGCTAACTTCATCTGTTTTGGTTGTTTTGGAAACATTGAGGCTGACATTATCAGCGTTTTGTGACTTTTCTTCTTGTGCGTCTAGTCTTTTCATAATACCAGAAACTTTTGATTCAAATGATTTTTGTCCGCTTGTTATGGCCCTAACATCAGCACTAATCTCCGCCTAAAACTTAGACGTTTGTAAGGAACGCGTATGCATGACCTTTACGAGCTTGAAGATTATGCTCATCTACTTAGAGGGGTCATCTGGCAAGGACTCAATGTCAAGCGGAGATTCAGAGCGGGTGTTAGGTCCAGGGTTCAATTCAACGTCCCCCGAGCACAACAAAGTAAACGCAATAGAAGAACTTTCACAAGCGGTTTGACAGAAAACTCTTGGGGAAGGGAGCAGGAGCAAATATGGGCCATCGCTTTTCTTAGCCCACAAAGAAAAGGAAGCACAAACCTGCCAAGTGAAAACATAGTGGTTGAGAGCCATGCGAATGGTACTGTTCCCGTTCCCACTGAAGGCGGACGGGACAGGCGGGCTTTTTATATAGCTGACAGCAGGCGATGTCACCGATGAGCGTAAGGGGAAGCCAGGGTTGATTTGCGCAGATACAGTCACGTCGATGAATGGCACAGCATCCAAGGTGCAAACGGGTATGACCGGCTGGGAATGTTGAACATCGGAGGCAATGATGCCGTGCGTTAAGGTTGATAACCAAGCAACCCCGGAGACAAGTAGCGCCTGCGAAGTGAAAACATAGTGGTTGAGAGCCATGCCAACGGTACTGCTTATTGGTATCAGTCCCGAACATTTTACAAGTGAGATTTTCTCTCAGCAGCTGGAAAGTCAACCTCAACTGTCCTGACATAATCTCAGCCCGCACACAACGCCTCATTGTTGGGTTTCACTACTTTAAAGAGTTTGTTTTGGCTCGGATGAAGGACACCTGCATCTCGGCGTCAGCCAACACTTTTTTTGAGCTCAAGCTTCTTCAAAGAGGCGGCGGCTTCTTTCCCGTTCATTCATCAATGCGTCGGTCCTTTCTGTTCTCGCCCTCCTTCCGCCGCGCTACCCCACAGACCATTTGAAGCATCCTCTTGGTCAGTTGTACAGTCAACGTCCGCTTTTTCGGACTCCCTAGGGGCCGCGATAACGTCCGAAAAAATGAATGCATGTCTTTTACTGCCCTTAAGGGCTCAAATCGCCACAGGAACGGCCCAAAAAGCTCTGAAGGCCTGCCTGTACACCTATTAGGCATATTGGTGCTTATACTGTGACAGGAGACGGCGGGTGCAGGCATGTATAATCAAGGAGTAGATACTGTATCTCGTGACAATTGCCTCTACTCACGCTTGTTAAGCGTCACCGCAATACTTCGCGTATGCTTCACCGCGTAACATAACTGTTCTGAGGTAAAACTAACTTTTGGAAGCCGGTATTATGCAACGCGTCGTGCTTTCCTAGCTTCGAAGCCAATCTCGAAGATTACAAAGGCGGAGTCGGTGCCATTGCTGACAGCGGTGAATTTTTTCAATGAGAAACATGGCACCGAACGGCAAAAAGCTTAATAGCGAACGTGGAAGCAGCTGGGCCTAGCGTTGCCGCGGTGCTGGCTACGGCTGCCAGCGGATCTGCGAGCGAGAGCGCCGTTTCGAGTCAGCGAGATAATCAAAATAACCATGGTAGTGGCTTTGATTATTGACTTTTCGCACCTGCGGTCACGGCAAAAAGTCCATAAAATCGAGGTGCCGAAGGGTTCTTTCGTCTGAACTTTCAGGCGTTGTTATACATTGACTTTATGGGGTACGTGGTGGTATCCCAAAGCCGCCCGAATGATCGGGCATGTTCCGAAAATCGGGCGTCTGGAAAACTGGTCGTTGACTGTACACTGGCAACTCCTCCAGACTACCACACGGCGTCAAAGACGTTTCGCTACGATTCCTCTATGTTACTAGAGTCAGCGTTAGGGGGACATTCGTTCCGTTTCAATAAAATTGCAGCTAATTTTCGCTGATAGATTAAAAAATTCCCAGAGTTTTCCATGAGCATTTCCAGACTATTGAAAATCCCCGAGAATTCCAGGTTTTCGTGTTTGGTAGACATCCTGCGTATAGTCAACACAGTAGCCAATTTGAAGTCTTGAGGCTGTAGCACTGCCGTTGTGTAAAAGTTGTAGCTTGGCCCGTGCGGCTGTTGCGCGATATATTTAATGTGAGGCCAAGGACCTAAAATAGTGTCACTTGAGGATTGCCTGGCACCGATGTATTTCCAGAGAGGCTAAATGGTCCGTCGCTCCTGTCGGTATGCTGGACAGGCTCAAGATATATTCGTTAGCGCTTATGTAACTTGTGTTCCGATCCTTGAGCAGAGAATTGCGCGCGGCCACCTATTCTTCTCGCGCTGGAAATAAACGCGCCCGTCCCTCCTTTTATTCTTTTCAATAATTGCCTGCCATGCAAGTCAATCTATACAGGATATGTCCACACGCTCGCATGCGCCTGCTGCAGTATAGGGCTTGTCACTTCGCGCTACACAGGTGGCGTGCAGGACGTGCTTTGCGGCGAGTGCCACACTGCAGAAGACCGTGAGCGCGCACCCAAACTTCATTGGTAGGCCACTGTCGCCGCAGTAACGATAAAGAAGGCACCGGAAAGACACTCGAAAGCGCTGTCGTTCAAGCTGATCGGACAGGTCGCGTCACAGGACGACGTTCTGCCCGAGTATAGGCGGGACGTACCCGCACGGAATACCAGTTGAAGAGGAACGCGTGGCTTATAGGAAGGACGAAGCTATTTTACACCCTGTAGCTTCTCTTTAAGAATATAGCGCAGTATTGTAATAATTGTTCTTGTATGAGAAAGCCTCGCACTAGAGATACTTTACATGTCTAAAACATTACCTTAGGTACGTGAAAAACACTTTCATGGCCCCTTGAATGGGTAATGTGCGATACAACGTGAGGTATGGATTCCGCGCAGGCGTTCGCAGGCAGGTTTTCTCTCTTGCCTACTCTTGATACTCTTGTGCCATTGCGCCGGCTGCTAAACTATACGCACTACGCGATGAAATCTTGCACGCACTTCGCCAGGAATCTCTCACGTCACATTCAATATGACCACGCGTCTAACGCCTGGTATTAGTTTGCGTTCGTCAGCCATATTGCAGTGGTATAGCGCAGAGAGGCCAGGCGCCGCATGCTCTTTCTTTTTCGCCCTCCCGACCCTCTTTTCGTAATGGCTACGCGAGCCAATGGTCGCCTGGTCTAATGGCCGCAGCGCGATTATCACGCACGATTGGTAAGCGTCCTGCTGACCCCCGGCTGCCCGGCTGCACTTTGTGCGGGCCAATCTGTGGGAGTCTCTCTCCGAATCTGAAAGAACTCTCGCCTGTTCCGCGCTAACGGGAACTGACAGGGCGACGCCCCACACACTCCCTCCTGAATTTTTCCATCACCAGCGCTGTATACGTGGAACGTTTCCGTGCCAGAGCAGGCTTTAGAATTTAATTTGACGGCGATGCTTCAAGTTCAATCGCTGCTCGCTTAGTTTCGTCACTTGTTCGAGTTCGTAGGGCTGCACACGTTGCTCTATATTTGTTCTGTCTTAATGCCATGTGTGGATGTTCTTTTAAAAAATATCTTTTTTTTTTTCTTTTTTCAAACGCGTGCGTCTACGACAGGTTCGAAAGTTGAAGCAGTGTTCTTATATTTTTCTCTATACCTCTGTTCTATTTACGGTGGAATTTCGTCGCCCACTGCCAGAAAAATGGTTTCTGCGTAAGGTTATTTCGCTTGTCATATGATATTTGAGGAATTCATCGCCTCCCACTCCTATGTACTACGTTTGCAATAAACAGTTGGTATGCCGGTATGTTTGGAATGGAGTTCCACATATAGAAACCAGATTCTCCGTCCTTCAGTGCCTTCTGCGACTCCAAAGTTTATTCATTTTCCTGTATCAGTTTACTGGTTGCTCCTTCCCTTTGGTTTCAAGAAAAAGAAAAGAAAAAAAAAGCACGGAGATGAGACGCAATTGTGCTACCCCAAACGAAGCTGTTGTTTTCCCTGTCTGGAACCTTCAGCGAAAAGCGATATTGACTGCGTCGCTGGGATTGTTTTTCGCTTCAACTGCCCACCCACCGACAGCATCAGTCATAACAACCGCGTCAGTTGCACTGAGAGTGCAGATATGCGTTTTATTTGAAGCGGTATACGCAAGGTAAAAAAGAAAAAGAAAAGACGTTATTGAATATATAGTGTCTTTTGCATCCTTAACTGACACAAACATTACGGCCACTGTAAAGCTAGGCGGCGTTATAAGTGACGTCGCTACATTTTGTCATCCATATGCTTTTAATGTGCTCAGCATCCTTTAGGAGCCAACTGCAATTTCTTACGACTATCCAGTTGTTTTCCTGGCCCGATCCCGAACACAGTGTGCTCCATGACGGCGGTAAGAACCGCACGGTGGCACCGGTGGTAAGGGGAGCGTTCTCGCACTCTTCGCTCGTGACAGCAAGCGTTATTTGATGCTGTCGTTGAGACGCTGCGCTTCTACTTGCAGACACCGCACGGTATTCCGAAACCGTACGCTTGAGCTGTTCGGTAATTAAGAATATTCAGAGAGAATGACGCTTGGCTTCCTCCTCAAGATCACTCACTGTATATTCCGAAGTACAGGACGGCTCCCACATACGGCTAAGGCACGGTGGTAAGGGGAGCGCCAATCATAACACATTATGCGCACTATGTATTTGTGGCACTATGTTGCGCAACATGTTGCCACAAGCAACCACCTTCAAAGGCATGCTAAACACACACGCACACGCGCACACACACACACACACACACACACACACACACACACACACACACACACACACACGCACACGCACACGCACACGCACACGCACACACGCACACGCACACGCCCACACACATCGGTGACGTGGACTTGCGGTTTCACATGATGGGTGATGGGCACGGTTGGGCTTGCCGTTTCCCAACTGCTCTAGTTGGGTTGCTGCATAGGGGCGCACACTTTTGTAACTGGTGGGACAGCACCAGCGATGCGTAATAAAACAAGTCAGGCGCATCATCGGAGACACGCTACGTGTAAATGCGGGCTCGGTTTATCGCGCCGCTCTTACGTATTGAGTGGGTGTTGCAACCTAGGAGCCCTGGAGCATTGGCACGTAGATAGAAGCGTTATGTCCAAGAACGACAGCGACCGCGGCAGACATGCGAATTGCGGCTGCAGCTGAGGTTTGCATGATTCATCAGCAATAAAGAAAATAAAAACATGACAGAAACTCGACTTATGGTGCGGCTATTTCAAGCACTCGTTGAAGCGAAGCTGCCGCGATGCAAATGTGGGCTTTAAGCCGGCGCGTCTTGCGATATATTTTATGGCAAGTGACCGAAACTTGCGCGTAAGTTATTGCCGCCGTTCTTGGAACGAGAACTATGACCTCATTGACAATAGGCGTTTAAAGCATGCAGTCTCTCGCACAATTTACAGTGAGACGGTGCGGTTGGAAGTTAGGCTTTCTCGCTGAGATTTGCGTCTTATTTTCATAGTTCATGATTAGTGCGCTCACCCACTTCGGGTTTGTGCAGCTTTGTGACGGTGGCACCAGGCCGACAGGTCAGTTTATTACCTGTTCAGGTTAGGCGTATCAGTGACGGTAGAACGTTAGAGAGAAGGCGGGAGAAGTTCCGGCGCGCAGCAGCTAATCGTGTTCACTGAAAACGCGAACACTATCAGCCGAATACATCCAAGAGTTCTTTCGCTGTAGTGTTTCTTGTGTGGAGGAAATCTCCCACCGGAAAACTTCAGGCTGGGGCGGCTTTTACACCTCCCGTCACTGGGCTTGGGGCCCAGTACGTGAAGAACCCGTACGCTGGCCAAAATGTTCGGCTGACGCTCGCCATATGTGGCGGATCTTCTCGCGAACTAGGGCTACACGAGAGAAAATTATGTCAGCTGCTAAAATACGAACTCAAAAGAGTTGTTGGGCGTGTTGTCTCATGTACGATTTCTCTTAGCCACTGCCTTCACTTCTTGGTTGAAGAGGGGCTCCACGACTGCATTTATATGCCCATATAGGCCGCAGGGCAAGACGTTAAGCGAAGGGACCGCGAGACCATGCTGTGCAGTCTGTCGATCTCTCGGAATGGGTCGCGCCATTACGAGGAACACGCCCCCAACTTAACTGTCTTCTTCATTAACGTCGACTCTTCGCTTTCGTGTTTGCGCGTTTCATGGTTCATGGTTTCATGGTTTGGGCGTTCCGCTGGTTTCATGGTTGTGCGACCACGCATTCTACTCGCCCAGCTGTCCGCTTTGTTGCGTCATAGTCTGCCCTGGTGGAAAACGAGCGCCTTTGCCCAGTTGGCCAATAGATTGAATTTCTTTGTTCTTTTATTTCGCATTCTTTTCTTTACTCACGCAGATGACGCCTATTCGTATTGCGAAAGTCTTCACTATATGTGCTCGCAGTCGGATAGAGAGCTATAGAGAACAAAAGACATACACTTCCGGCCACTCGGTTGAGTCAGGGCTGAAAACACTATTAAGAAAGCAAGGCGCGTCATTGCGCTTGCGCACAGCTACACTAGGTAGGCGACTGAAGGAAGCAAGGATTGTGTGCTCTTCATGTAAGAGCAGATATCGACCGTGACTGTAGCTTTTTAGCCTGTGTTCAACTGTGCAGGTATGCATAACGAACATATATGAAGGGATGTGTGCATAAAAGTGAGAAAAGAAAAAAAAAGGAAGAAAATGATTAGTCAGACTTAGGTCAACTTGCTCGGCTAAGCAAAGCGCCTTCTGTGTGTGCCGGTAAGTCTCCGAGTAACTACCTAACGAGCCGAGGGATCCAACTCTACCATGGTACACTTAACAACACGGTTAGTTACGCTGTCATGCTCTTGGCCATCTGCACGAACCTTGCTTGCTTGTTCTCTATTGGAAACCGTCGTGTTTGTTTCTGTCTGCTCCTGTCACTCTTACTACTACGCTTCCACGACCAACATTGCGCGAAGGAATGCTAATGAGAAGTGCTCTGTGCACGGAACTTTACTACTCGCTCTGCCTTGTGTGGATCTTGAGGAACGTTTTCTTTATTTCTTTTTGATTCTTTAAGACTAGACTATGTTCCCCCCCCCCCCCCCCCCCCCCTTTATTTTTGTGTCATGACCACAGCATGCCTCAGCGCATCCCGGCTTTGACATGGTCATTTGCTTGAATGGTTGGATACCTTGTTAAAGACTTAAATGGCCGGGTTCGTGATTTATACCCTTCGCCCAAACCAGGCTGGTGCTATGCACTCGTGATCATCAAACACGCCACATACGGGGTGTCCCGCGTAACTTGAGCCAAACTTTATATAGGTAACATTAAAAACTAACAGTAACATAAAGTAACATGAAACTTTAAATAGGTAACGTTGTTTGCTGTCGCTTGGAGATACTCAGATTATTTCTTGCATTCGGCCTAATTAGACAATTAGCCTTAAATAATTAATCAACTTCTCAAATATTATAATTAGATGAGATATGTCAATGACTAAATTGTAGACCAACATGAAAAGCTCCCGATACAGCTTTCTGTTGCTCAATACGTGCTACATAAAAGCGTTTTGCCGAGCGTGAAAGAAGCCCGCAAATTCACGCAATATTGCCGCGCGACTGGCAGCCCGAGGCACTTTGCGTGCATTTGCGGGCTTCTTTCACGCTCGGAAAAACACTTTTATGTAGCACGCTGTATCGGAACCTTTTCATGTTGGTCTACAATTTTGTCATTGAAATTTCACATCTAATTATAACGTTTGAGAAGTTGATTAATTATTTAAGCCTAATTATCTGATTAGGTGCAATGCAAGAAATAATCTGAGTATCTTCAAGCGACGGCAAACAACGTTACCTTGGTTCGGTCCAGCTACGTCGTTTCGCATATTTTTAAAGTTTGGCTCAAGTTACGTGCGACACCCTGTATATGGCTCACCGGCGTCTTGAGAACCAGTATTTGCGCGATCTACAGACGGGTGAACTTGTTTATGTCTCTGAATTGCGGCTTCCTCTTTATGTTGGCAACGGCAAAGTCAATCTTGTCTGGTACCATAATTAGCCACAGCCACCGCTGAGTGAACTTATCGAATGTACCTGAGACTATCTATATATGCTCCAATCCTGCACCACTAGGAAGTGTAACCTGCTTTAGAAGGTCGTGACTTTTCCGTAATTAGCATGGCGAACATTGGTGGGTATTTTTGTGGGATACTGATTTACGAAGTGGTGACATTTAAACAAGTTGGACGTTGGTTCATTTGGCGACAACATCCGACACCGAAGCTGACCAAACGCATATCTAACGCTTCATCATCATCATCATCAGCCTGGTTACGCCTACTGCAGGGCAAAGGCCTCTCCCATACTTCGCCAACTACCCCGGTCATGTACTAATTGTGGCCATGTTGTCCCTGCAAACTTCTTAATCTCGTCCGCCCACCTAACTTTCTACCGCCCTCTGCTACGCTTCCCTTCTCTTGGAATCCATTCTGTAACTCTTAATGACCATCTGTTATCTTCCATCCTCATTACGTGTCCTGCCTATCACCATTTCTTTTTCTTGATTTCAACTAAGATATCATTAACTCGCGTTTGTTCCCTCACCCAATCTGCTCTTTTCTTATCCCTTAACGTTACACCTGTCATTCTTCTTTCCATAGCTCGTTGCGTCGTCCTCAATTTAAGTAGAACCCTTTTCGTAAGCCTCTAGGTTTCTGCCCCGTACGTGAGTACTGGTAAGACACAGCTGTTATAAACTTTTCTCTTGAGGGATAATGGCAACCTGCTGTTCATGATCTGAGAATGCCTGCCAAACGCACCCCAGCCCATTCTTATTCTTCTGATTATTTCAGTCTCATGATCCGGATCCGCAGTCACTACCTGTCCTAAGTAGATGTATTCCCTTACCACTTCCAGTGCCTCACTACCTATCGTAAACTGCTGTTCTCTTCCGAGACTGTTAAACATTACTTTAGTTTTCTGCAGATTAATTTTTAGACCCACCCTTCTGCTTTGCCTCTCCAGGTCAGTGAGCATGCATTGCAGTTGGTCCCCTGAGTTACTAAGCAAGCCAATATCATCAGCGAATCGCAAGTTACTAAGATATTCTCCATTAACTCTTATCCCCAATTCTTCCCAGTCCAGGTCTCTGAATACCTCCTGTAAACACGCTGTGAATAGCATTGGAGAGATCGTATCTCCTTGCCTGACGCCTTTCTTTATTGGGATTTTGTTTCTTTATGGAGGACTACGGTGGCTGTGGAGCCGCTATAGATATCTTTCAGTATTTTTACATACGGCTCGTCTACACCCTGATTCCGCAATGCCTCCATGACTGCTGAGGTTTCGACTGAATCAAACGCTTTCTCATAATCAATGAAAGCTACATATAATGGTTGGTTATATTCCGCACATTTCTCTATCACCTTATTGATAGTGTGAATGTGATCTATTGTTGAGTAGCCTTTACGGAATCCTGCCTGGTCCTTTGGTTGACGAAAGTCTAAAGTGTTCCTGATTCTATTTGCAATTACCTTAGTAAATACTTTGTAGGCAACGGACAGTAAGCTGATCGGTCTATAATTTTTCAAGTCTTTGGAGTCCCCTTTCTTATGGATTAGGATTATGTTAGCGTTTTTCCAAGATTCCGGTACGCTCGAAGTCATGAGGCATTGCGTATACAGGGTGGCCAGTTTCTCTAGAACAATCTGCCCACCGTCCTTCAACAAAGCTGCTGTTACCTGAACCTCCCCTGCTGCCTTCCTTTTTTGCATAGCTCCCATGGCTTTCTTTACTTCTTCCGGCGTTACCTGTGGGATTTCGAATTCCTCTAGACTACTCACTCTTCCATTATCATCGTGGTTGCCACTGGTACTGTATAAATCTCTATAGAACTCCTCAGCCACTTCAACTATCTCATCCATATTAGTAATGATATTGCCGGCTTTGTCTCTTAACGCATACATCTGATTCTTGCCAATTCCTAGTTTCTTCTTCACTGCTTTTAGGCTTCCTCCGTTCCTGAGAGCATGTTCAATTCTATCCATATTATACTTCCTTATGTCAGCTGCCTTACGCTTGTTGATTAACTTCGAAAGTTCTGCCAGTTCTATTCTAGCTGTAGGGTTAGAGGCTTTCATACATTGGCGTTTCTTGATCAGATCTTTCGTCTCCTGCGATAGCTTACTGGTATCCTGTCTAACGGAGTTACCACCGACTTCTATTGCACACTCCTTAATGATGCCCACAAGATTGTCGTTCATTGCTTCAACACTAAGGTCCTCTTCCTGAGTTAAAGCTGAATACCTGTTCTGTAGCTTGATCTGGAATTCCTCTATTTTCCCTCTTACTGCTAACTCATTGATCGGCTTCTTATGTACCAGTTTCTTCCGTTCCCTTCTCAGGTCTAGGCTAATTCGAGTTCTTACCATCCTGTGGTCACTGCAGCGCACCTTGCTGGGCACGTCCACATCTTGTATGATGCCAGGGTTAGCGCAGAGTATGAAGTCTATTTCATTTCTAGTCTCGCCGTTCGGGCTCCTCCACGTCCACTTTCGGCTATCCCGCTTGCGGAAGAAGGTATTCATTATCCGCATATTATTTTGTTCTGCAAACTCTACTAATAACTCTCCCCTGCTATTCCTAGTGCCTATGACATATTCCCCCACTGCCTTGTCTCCAGCCTGCCTCTTGCCTATCTTGGCATTAAAGTCGCCCATTAGTACAGTGTATTTTGTTTTCACTCTATTTATCGCCGATTCCACGTCTTCATAGGAGCTTTCGAGTTCCTGGTCATCATGACTTGATGTAGGCGCGTGGACCTGTACAACCTTCATTTTGTACCTCTTATTAAGTTTCACAACAAGACCTGCCACCCTCTCGTTAATGCTATAGAATTCCTGTATGTTACCAGCTATATTCTCATTAATCAGGAATCCGACTTCTAGTTCTCGTCTCTCCGCTAAACCCCGGTAGCACAGGACGTGCCCACTTTTCAGCACTGTATATGCTTCTTTTGGCCTCCTAACTTCACTGAGCCCTATTATATCCCATTTACTGCCCTCTAATCTTACGCCCGATCTGCGTTTATTGCCTGCTTCGTATCGCTCATAGTGGCTTTGACGAGATAACCTTGCTGTTAGGGCTATTCTGACGTTACAAAATTGGCGTCAGCATTTTGCTTTTCGCTTTTCAATACTTTCAGGGCGACGCAGTACCGTTACCGGTACCTGCATGAGGACGACTTCGACAATTACTATATCACCTGGTTGGTAGAAGCCATCGACAAACGCCGGGCGCTTAAGGTGGGTCTTGCGTGCTGCAAGTTTATATAGCTTAATTATCACAATACGATCGTGGTATCGGTTATAAACCTAGTGAAAATTTGGCTGAAGGAAACAGAGGTGGCGCTTCAGTAGTTATGGCAAAGTGCGTTGAAGTTACCACTACCGAGAGGGCGGGGGTTGGGGGCACTTGTATGAAGCAAACCACTCGAACACTTCTCGATATTTTTATTTTCCGACCGTGGATCCACGAAATAGCGAAACCTTACCGTCGCCTGACACCAAGTGCAGTAATATTCCACTAGGCGTAGATGTAGCTTCATGAGAAACTAAACGCAATAAACGTGCTCCAGCTTTTATCGGGGCAATAATGCTGTTTTGTTGCTTCTTTTATTATGCAACTTAGCTTCGCGAAACTATAGCGAAACAGTTACATCTGACTTGAACATTTGGGCTGCACGTTTAGTGGCAGGGTAGAAGTGTGTTTATTACAGCGTGGTTTTTATACACGGAATATAATGAAAGGGACTTTGTTACTGCCTGCTGAATATCTCGATTTTAGCTGTTTCAGCACAGCCGTAAAATGTATATGTGATCGTAGTAAGAAAGCGTATCCGTGGTCGGCGGCTTTCTTACGTTTGGGCGCCATGAGTGTTCGCCGCAGCGATTCTACATGGTGCCACTCGCTGCAGGGTCTGGAGGCACTGCTGCCGCTGAAGACGTACGAGAGGCGCAGCTTCGTGGCGCCTTTCTCAGCGCGCATGACTCGCCACGAGCTGCAGGGTCTCTGGGAGCACCTCTGGACTCTCGCCATCAGCGCCGCGCACACGGCAGTCGCCCTGCTGTTGGACTACACCCTCTTTCGGCTCGTCGCGTTCGTGAGAGCGCTCGGCAAGATCAACGTCGGCGCCGGACGTAGGCATACGCTTCGCGAGTTCTTAATTATAATTACTTAATTCGTTACCTATTTCATTTATTTATTTATTTATATATTTATTTGCTTACTCAATACTATTTGCGGCCTTTTGGAAACCAAGGCAGGAGTAGTACAGTTACGTGAACAAGCACGAAGTTTACACAAGTCGTCAGTTCAATGTAAAAAAGTACACCAAAAAGTACAAGAATAAATTAACAAGCAAACTTGGCAACGAGTATGCAGAAAGATCGCAGGTGCATACGGCAATTCATAACTAGCAAGAAAAAAAAAATGAAAACCAGGAAGGTGGTATAAAGACGCTTACAAGAGACGAAAGCGAATACAAATTGCTGCGGAAAACGAGGCACGACCGATGAAAACGATTCTCGCGACGTCATCTGCAGCACACCGCGTTAATCTGTACAGTGACGTCACCACGCACAAATAAAACAGAAACAAGGAAAACAGGGCAAAGAAATTTGCTTAGCGTGTTCTGGCTTGTGGATATGCAATAAAACGCTTTATAACTTTTTTTTTTCAATGTCCACAACAGTCGTCACTTGGTTTCTGTTGAACAAGTTACGGCAGCTTGGTCGTACTGGAAGTTCGCTCACTGACCTTTTCATAATGAAAACGTTGAGGCTTCTATTCAATACGTACGAGGCCCACAATAATAATAATAATAATAATAATAATAATAATAATAATAATAATAATAATAATAATAATAATAATAATAATAATAATAATAATAATAATAATAATAATAACAGTCTTTATTTGCGTCACATGAGGGGTACACGACACTGGAGACCAGCACTAAAGGCTGTCATAAATGACAGCTTGACAAAGCCGCAGGCCCCCATGCACTTGACAGCAGTATAGCGGCATTGCTTACATCAGAAAAAAAGAAACGAACACAATACACAGTACAGTACACAATACACCCTGATAAATGAATTCCATTTTCCGGAAATGGATAGAAATAAACTTGCTGTGATCTAAGGCAGGAAGCAATGACAGAACAAATACCTTGAACCAATTAGAACAAAAATTCATGCGCCCACTAAGGTAAGAAATAAGACAGTTCACTACAATTCAAATTACAATTCAACATACAATATAATTCAAAAATACAAGTCACAAATACAATTCACTCATCAGGTGGAAATAACATCCATACATATACATGCTGTCCAAACATTCTCAACCACGGTGAAACAAATTCTTTTCGTACGTACGTGTTCCCCGTTTTCCGCGCATGCCGTGACGCGTCGTCCCGCCTCGTCGTCGCGTCCGCCAGGGCGTTCTTGAATGTACCCCGCCACTTGTATAGCCAAGAGGTGCCGCGTTACAGCGCGACAGATCGTGCCTTTCGGCGGCTTTGCGATGGGTGCGTCCGTGTACCGAGTGGCGACCTCCTGAGAATGTGTAACCACTACAGTTACGATGGCGCCCGCCCTAAGTGGTGAGTTCGCCCCAAACTCGTGACTATAGCGCTGCGTCGAAGCACGCTTTGCACGCGCATACTCGAGCGCACTAGGACGGGGGTGCACTCCTTCTGTTACATAAACCGTGGTCGAGTAACCGGAGCACGAGGTCGAGGGCTGGACTCCCAGCCGCGGCTGTCGCGTTCCGATGAAGCTGGAAGAAACAACACTCGCGCGCTTATATTTATGTGCATAAAAACACACATACACACAACCATGTAGGTGGTCAAAGTTAACCTTCAGACATCAGCTGCGCCTTTCTGACATGCCCAAACCGCCGCCTTGGGTCACTAAATTACATTAAACAACGTCACACACACTCGTTCTACGGTATGAATTGGCGCCTAGGTCCTTCGTTTGAATCCTTGTGAACGGCGTTGTTCAACGTGAATCTCCGCAACGAATCAGATCGCCAGATCGACAGGCCGAGTCCGACATAGCTGAGGCTTAAGGACCTTGCACACTGCGCCTAAAGAATTTGCACGCGAGCTGCCATTGGCGGGGTTCGCGGCACTAAGCCGTGACATGTTTCAGTTTGCAAAATGGATATGCGATTTGGTTCATCGTGAGCGGATGTGACTTTAATTGATCGTTTCTCATTGTAGTTCTCTGTGATAAAGTCGTATTGTGTTGCAGTGCCCACACAAATGAAGCTGCACGTTCAAGGCCGGGGCCCGTTGGCTGACATGTACCGACAAGTTGCGGACTCCCTCAGCCCGTCGAGCCTCCTCGAGTCCACATTGCCAGCCACCAACGTACAGAACTGTCTGCTGAGGCCATACCCGCCGGACGTCGATATGTATCAGTGGATAGGTTTGACGCCGACCTTTTCCTTGTTTATCTTTTAGCGATTCGTTCTTTCAAGGAAATCATATAAATGAGAAACTTGGGAGTGTTGCGAAGTAAACAATAAGTACCCACGATGTATGCACTCTTTGCTGTCGAGTGCCATACGAATAGTTCATAATTTATTTGTGCTCATAATTTGAATCATCACAGTTTATACCGAAATATGATGTACTCACTGAAAGCAACCAACACGTTACCATTATTTGTGTCAGAACTTTTTTTTTCGAAAACGCTTAAATAGAAGATATCTTGAAAAGTTAGACGGCCTTGGTCAGATTATTTGAGGGGCACGGATTATCAGCCCTCTAGAATAAACAAGAAATACGTAAATTTAAAAAAAGCTGGTCTTGACGTCTGAGTAGGGTCAGACGTGAAATGTAGTTGGAAATTGCAGATGCGGTAAACAATAGAGAAATTTTCTAGCTCTTGGCGTTGGAAAACGCTTAAAAATCTTGCAGAGCACTTAGCGGTATCGTTCACTCGTCCGAAGCTTTAGCTTATCAGCTAGGATACATTAGCTATTTAGTTGTTGAGCCAATACTTCTTCCTTTGGAATAGTAGACAGATGTCAACATGCCATCTGCCAATAACGCGAAGCCAGCGTACCTTGACTTTGACTCGTTATGCTTTTATACCTTGTATGTCTAACTGACGTGCTTTGTCTTCAGCGGTGCGATTGGTAAATTTGGTGACAATAGCTCCTGCGTGTGTTTTTTACATACGCGCGTCAAAGGTCTGAAATCACTCGCAAACTCAAAACATTCGCTGGGCACGAGTGATGGAATGAACAAATGGAGTCTACTACAATCGGCTACTAATGGAGGCCCAAACATAAAAGAAAGCGTGCACACGATGCAGGCGTAGTGTACCTCCTGGGGGTCGCCCTGATCGTGGGCCAGACGTACGGGCTGCGGCTGCGTCACGTGGTGGCGTCCGCCTTCCACCCGGACCGGGAGCGCGCCCGGGCCGCCTGGCTGCACGCGCACGTGCTCTCGCTGCGCACCGGTTGGCTGACGGGGGCCCGCAGGGCGCTGCGACTGCGCTGGGACGCCAGCGAGGGCAGGGCGCCCGGCCTGGTGGACATGCTGCTCGCGCGGTGCGTTATCGCGGGCTGCGCTTGGGCTCCGGATGGAAGATTTCTTTTCTTTTGCGCGAATTTTTTTTTTATCGCCAATCCGTAACCGAAGGAAAACTTAGATTAACCGGTTGGGTTAAATGCGGTTTCAGTTTTGCATTTCATCATTAGCGGTACGTACATGTTTGGATATTATACAGAAAGAAGTCCCAGAGTTTGAAACTTCAGTGTGACCTCCTGTCATCAGCTGCGTAAGAATGCGTTAATAAAGCGGCATCGATTCGATTAGAAGCGCCCTCCTCTTCTAGAGAGACAGAGGCAGACATAGAGCTGCGAGAAATAACTTAATCCTTACCGTAACCAAGCATTGCTCGTCAGTGAAAGGGAGATATTAATCAGTTGATGCACCTATTTATTTTCCGTGTTACCATTACCATTACCTGAAGGCGCTAGAGGTGGTTACAAGTTACAAGTATATATGTGATGGGTAACAGCTCCTTTGACCGTTATCAGCTAAATATGCAAAAAAAAGAAGAACGAAATGATGATATCACGGAAACTCCAAACTAAAAAAAACTATGTCTCTGCTTTAGACGCTTTAATAGGTGCAGTTTGAGGAATTGTGATATCTTTATATGTTGCAGAGTTCCAAAGTTGAAGAATTGTGTTTTTCAGCAATACGCTAGCTTTCAACCAATTTCTGAAACAACAGCGACGCCGACGACAACGACAACAACACCAACAATAAACTTTCATTCTAAATGGGCCTTCTGGTTGCCCGATAAAAGCCTTTACGCGCTTCACATGCCTTTGAATGTTGGATATGGGAATCGCAGTCTGGTCTCTGGATATGTCTGTCCCTTATTAATTACCCTGGAAAGTGTTTCTTGTCGAAGTTGCTCGTTTTTGCAACGCAGGCTGCGTAAACGACGTTCTACCGGCCGTGTACGTCCGCGCTTAGTTCTCTCATTGCCATATCTGTATGAGAAACACTTAGCGGGCTTTAAGATTTGTTTTCAGGGGTGCGTGACGCACATCGTCACGTGACCTACTTGAACAACAACAACAACAACAACAACAACAACAACAACAACAACAACAACAACAACAACAACGACAACGACAACGACGACGACGACGTGCATGGCAGCAAGTCCATCCAGACCAGGAAAGCCCAACGTCCGAATCATAACAAATCATAAGACCACTGAACCGACGCAATTACAACGCAATGCTGCGTCTTTGTATATCGTATAACGATAATGGCGCTGGGCCTAAGTAATTTTGACACTACGGCGATGTGGAGAAACGTAAGCGATCTCTAATTTTGTGAGCTCAGGGGAACACGATGACGACGAAGGATAGCACGAAGAAGACCTCGTTGGTTGAAAAAAATAGACGAACGGAATCACTAACACTGCGACAGAAATGTGCCTCTGGAATGCCTTTCCGAAGAAGCAGAGCAAGGCACCCCAGTGGTGAAAAATCTGAAGAGGAATTTGTGAGGCCAAAACAGGGAGCATGTGCGGGGCTCTACGCGCAGCTGAGTCTCTACCGGAAACTATATCGTCGGTGTTCTCCACGGGAGCTTCTGTAGGGAGCCCTTGGATCTTTCAAAACTTACTTTTTGCGCGCCTGTAATTGAACTTTGTTCGTCGTGTTGAAGAGAACCGCCAAAAGCGGTTCTCTTGTGACGCTACAAAAGTAGTAACGACTCAATAAAATTAGGGAAAGGTCAAGGAGGATTGAAGTACAGAAAATAAGGATTCGATAATGCCTCAGGACATCCAAATACGACGGCAATCGTTTCAGGCTAAACTTACGCGAGAGGCTGGAGAGTCTCCGCAATGGTGTTGCAGGCTTCAACTTCGAGCTCTGGGAGTAGGGATCCTGTTCGGCGAGCAGTTCGCGTAATTGAAGCCAAAGAGCCACATCACTCTGTTTGGCACCTCCGCACAGCTCCAACTACATAACATAGTACAACTTCAACTAGCCCAAAGAGGAGTAGTCGTGCAACGATGAACTTGTGCAAAGTTAAAATGCGTGGTGAGTGATATGGCTGTACAGCGTTCAATCGCTGGTTTACAGCTCAAAATAGGAAATTGGTCAAAATTTGGTGAATATAAAGAAACTTGAAAAGAAAGATAATCTTCTGGGCACTTTGATATTCCACTCGTGGCTCCGTTGTAGCCGTGTTAAGCCCTGGTGTTGATCATTGTCATGTCGTCATAAATAAAATTTAAATAAAAGTTTAAAGTAAGCGAGTCACCTCACCCGATTTTGAGACTTCTTCATTATTTCAAGTGTAAAAAACGAAAGAGAGAAAGTGTGCCTCATTAACGCCGACTGTCTCGAAATCTCAGGTGCTCTACCTAGGCAAAAATACGGAAGGAAAAGAAAGCAGGAAGCAAATGCCAACAGGCACCACACACGCGAACTCAGGTCATAAACAAAGAAAAAGTGCCACCATCAGAGCCGGCACCGGAAGTGCGGTCCAATTCCCGAGACAACACAGCCATGACTTGAAAAAAAAAAGAAAAGAGAGAGAGGAGGAAGAAGTCATGGTAACACGGCCTTGACTTGAAAAAGAAAAAAAAAGAAAAGAGAAATATAGAGAAGAAGGATGGAGAACGAGAAGAAACGATATAGAAGGAGAAAGTAGACGTAGAAGAAAAGAAAGAGAGAAAGCACTGCTGAGCAAACAAATCGGGTGATATATCTCATGCGAAATCCACGAGGTTAGTATCCCCTAAAAATAGCGAAGGGCACTGACTGAAGCCCTCTGCTTGTCAGGGGATGACCATGGCCCAGACACTTTGTTCACTGTGAAAGGACGTCGGCCAAGGATGTCCGAACGGTCACGTAGGTCAACCAGCTGATGGGTATATTGAGAGAATTGTGTGACAATATGCTCCACTGAAGCGTCGTGGTTTCCGCAGAAACTACATTCTCGGGACGTTATTTTGGTGCGTTCTTCTTTTGGTACGTTTATTTCTTTTATCCTTTTTGTGTTCTTTTGTTTGTCTTGTAGCGTAGAGTACTCTGATTCACACAATGGTGACGCATGTTCAATAAGTTTTTCTTGCGGTCTGTAGGTAAATATTTAAGGGCTTCCCGACTTTCCCGCGCAGACTCCCTGTGGTCCGGAAAGCGTTAAATCTCGTCGGTATACGTCGAAAGCACTGTCTCTCTTGCGGAACTTCCGGTGCAATGGACGATGAGGAAGCTTTCCGCCAATGTTCGACACCGACATGTAGGGGTAAGTACTTTGCCGGCCTCTTAATTCGCGGACGTCATTATGTTAGCACAGTCTGTGCTCTAGCTTTTTTTATTCGACGTACGAATCACGCATGAAGACATGGTTATTGCCATTGATTCATAAACATTGACATTGCAAAAGGAAATTATTCAAAGATTGTAACAGTAAATGGACTCAAAAAGCCTCGGTCGGGCATTATTCACAAAGCTTTTCTTTCGTATGACAGCTGTTTGCTAATGACCAGTCGCTTTCGCTAATAAGAGGTCTAACATCAATATTAGTTGGCACTATCTCTTGTAAAAACTTATAGTGGAAGAAGTTTTGTTGTGTGGCCCATATTCACAAGAAAGCTCTTACCCTAAAATTGTTCGTAAGAGAAAATTCCAGCCAATCGTGATGCTGGACATATCATTAGCGAAGGAAATAGCAAAGAACACGAAAGAAAAGGTCGACGGTGTTGTACACGGTTCTCCCTGGAGCGAAAAATAATTGTTTTCTGTAGCAGTTCCGATCCACTAAATCGTCCCATCTATAGTTTGGACTCCTTGTAATGCGCAGCAGTTCACACGACAGCAAAAATAATTGCCGCGCACCCTACATAGCACTGCGCGATGAGCTTAAGGTTTGAGAAAGCAATTCCAAGGCGTGTTTGACGACGTAATTATAGGTCGGCACACTCGTGCGCTCATCAGTGCACCGCCTCACTTTCCCTCATTCACTCAGTCACTCACTGGCGTGAGTGTGAGTATGAGTGAGTGGTGAAGGGCATGAGGGGGGCGGATGTGACTGTGAACGAAAGTGAGTGCCAGCGAGTGTGAGTGGACGTGAGTGCTAACGGGAGTGAGCACATGGAAGGTGGAGTAGACGTGAACGTGAATGAGTACCTCTTAGTATGAACACGAGTTAGCGGAAGTGAATTTTAGTACGAACGTGAGCGTGTAGAAGTTAGCGTGATTGGGCGTGAGTACGCGCATAAACGCTATCGAGTGCCAGTGAGTGTAAGCGCGCGTAAGTAGGAACGTGAGTGAGCCCCTGTGAGTGTCATGTCACGTGAGTATGAACGTGAGTAGGTAGCGAGTACGGACGCGAGTGGCCGG